>NC_068355.1:23351570-23689070 GCF_020536995.1 Dreissena polymorpha
AGAGATGAGAGGTATCGTAACATGTGTTTAATGACCAGACACTGATCTGCCACATGTGGTTTATGCAGGGACCCAAGTATAGGTCCTTGGGTTTATGACACCATGTTTTCTTTGTAATTGTTTGGACAGTATCCGATCATAACGAGATAATCGGGTTGTGATGGACAAAGGTGCAATTAAACACCGGGATATAAATGCTGCAACAAAGAGTGTCAAAATTAGTAGCGGATTCGTGGTCTAGTGGTAACACACTGGCTTCACAATCCAGAGATCGCTTGTTCGATCCCCCGCTGCACCTAACCTACTAACTCGTCTTTCGCATGAGACGTTAAACCGAGGTGCAGTGTACTAGGTGCTATACACCGGGCACTAAAAGACCCAGGGTCACCTCTGGAACAAGTTGTCTCCTGTATCTTGCGCTATCCCCTGTAACCAACTAACACGTGTCTTTCTGGGGGCGATGACCATATGGGAGACAATCCCGGTGCACTCGATAAAAAATAATGAAGAAGAAGTGTCAAAATTAGTGTTAACAATTAAATCAAACAATTACACTAATCAAGAGAATTTAATTAATGTGTAACAAGGTAAGTTTTTTTTCCAAAGACCCATAAAATACATTTTACGGGTGTTTGGTGTTTTTCAGACATATAAAGGTTCAAATCAGTTACGCTATGTTGTGTTCATAGAATAGACATATTGGTTGTTTGTTATCATCCTTATTTGTTTTCGTTCATTAAATTTAATTCATTCTGAAAGAATTTCAATTTCTGAGAATGTTTCAACTGAAAATGATCGTGAAGAAGTGCCAATTAGAGAGATTTTTGAGGTTACCTCATATCGAGCTCTTAGATTGTGTTCCACTCCAGTTAATTGTTAGTAAAAACAAATAATAGCAACAATATAATCGTTCCAAATATGCATTTTCTTGCATGCTAATGTTTTATTCAGACATAAATAGTAACATTATATTTGATATTGTGCATGATTATCCTTAAAAACGATGATTTTGTCAACATTCTCTATATACGCTTATATGAATTCTACCTCTTTTTGCCAACCAGTGGGCGGAGTCTAAACGTTGCAGGTGCGCGTGACGTCACTCGCCAACAGGTCTATACACATCAAATAAAATGGCAATTCATTGAACATAATCATTTCAAATATTAATTCACATATAAATGCAAATACAAATAGGACAGAATTTTGTTGTTCAATAAAATACTTTATTTCTGTTACAAAACATTTGACAGATTGTAGATATTGCATTATGGCTTCCAAATCAAATATTAATTGTATGGTGTTGATCATTTACGCTAATTTTGACCAAGCTGATATTAAAATCGTAATTCGTGTCAAACACCTGAAAAGCTTAGTCTTAGAAGTGACAAATACGTTGAATCCACGTGCCATACGTTTACGCTAATTATTACAACAAATAACAATACAATTTATTCCAAAGCCGATGTTGGTGTGGTGTGATATAGTTCTTTATTAATGCATTGTATTTTAGAATTCATTTTAGAAGTTCTGACTTATTTTCTTATTAAAAAAATGACTAATTGCATATATTTTCCATATCACTATATTATCAGTAACCAGCGCTTTTCCCAAACAGTGACTGCGCATGCACAAACAAGCCCAATATAAACCACAGGTACTTGAAACAATTTTTGGTCCATATATATATAATGAGAGTAAAGGTACCCAACGATGATTTCACAGGTGTATTGAATAACACAATGCAACAGCATTATAGATCACACAATGCACACATATGTCGTTGTGGTTGCCAGCAGGAAGCGTCCATCTATGATAAAACACCTTTTATTTGATGAAAATCGTCCAAGTATGTCCAAAACAGCCAAAAGTTTCACAAATAGCACCCCAAAATCAAAGTGTGTAATTCCTGACCTCCAGCTGTCAGTAATGAATGAAGGCGATTTTCGGTCGATTGTTCACAATAAAACAAGAACTTTGCTATAAACTCCACGTGTTTCAAGTACCTGTGATGTAAACAATCACATTTAGCTTGTCTATAACATAAATAGGATGATAAATAGTACACACACATCTAACCTTTGCATAAAGACACACTCTTTCTACATTTGAGGGGGTTGTTTATTTGAATATTTCATTAAAAAAAGCAATTTTACCTAATTTTGCAAAATGAGTTCGCCTTAGGTTATGCAATGGTGAACAACTTCTATACCTAAAGCGCATTGATTGATGTAAACATATCGATATTAGGTTAATCTCTACGCTAGGTCACCGTACGATAGACAGATACTTGAAGAAATGGGGAGTAACTCATTCATTTTTCTTGACAAAATGTACAGTTTACGATTCATTTGTTTGAGAAATTGAAATTAGAGTTATAAAACCATCGTAAATTTATAATTATTGCAAATTAATAAATGTAAGAAACAAATATTTACCTGTGTCATTAAATTATAAGCTTTATATTCGTTACTAAAATGTATGTTTTATGTTCGTTCACTAAAGGCGTTGACAAACGACGCCATCTTAGGTTACATTCAACTAAAACATCGAATATCCCTCAGTAGTTCGTAATTTCTAAAGAGTTTTTTCGGCGAAAGCTGTATTAAGCCAGCTTTTCACCCTGACTTGACCTTTGTAAGTGTCCAATAATATTCAAATAAAATTTCCCGCGGCTAGGTACGAATGAATACACTTCATTTATTCCATTGGCTGATTTGAGCATAACACCAGAACATTGGAAACATATCCGCGTCTTTGTAACACTGTTTTAGTGCATGAAACAATTTTATCTCTAATGAAAAGGCTCAATAGATAGAACAGTTTTACAAACAATTTTCGACATAAATACAGTTTGTGCGTTCACCTTTTATTTTCAGAGAATTACCAGCGCAAAAGCGTTTATACTAAAGGCTATATTCTCATATTTAGTTCTTACTTGCACTGCATTTCAACCCGCGAGGTTTCGGGTCAATACGCGGCCAGTGTTTGAAAGTCAGAGTTTATATACAGTTCATCACCGGAGTTCGCAGAAGGGGTTGCGATCTTTTCATTGAAGGACAAAATTGGAATCTATGCTATTTTTGTCTGATGGAGTAAATAGTTCGTTTAGTCGCTTTGTCGATATATCAATATTTTAGGCACAGCTGTTGCCTAGGTCGTGTACAGTTGGCGTAAACAAGCCGTCGTTTCAGCAGCAGAATTGTTACCTAACTTTAATGCATTGCATTCCAATCCGCAAGGTATCAAGGTCAGTTTGCGGTCAGTTGCAGAAATCTTTATATAAACGCCGTCTCGTAAACTTTGTGCACTTGAAGTCTGTTTTGATCAGAAAGATACTAAATAAAGATATTCGGCGATATTTTTGTGGTATGTCAATCATCGATTTTTAATATGTTTTCAACATTTGCATGATATGGACCAATTTTGATAAAATTAATTAGAAATATTTATCCATTTAGACCAGTGTATTAAGCATGAGCACAATAATTCACTATACTATAATTATTCAATTAAATGAGATTCGAGCATTGCCGGCTGACCTATATGCACTCGTTTATTTTCATGTTTCTTGTGTTTTTCTATTCTGTAAATATAGATATCTGAGTAATAATATCACATAAAGCAAAATAAGCCACGAAATCTGGCGCAACACCCCGTATTTGATTTGCGTGTGATGTAGCTAAGAACTGCGCAGAAAAAAGGCATCCGCTACTTTTTATCTCATAGAGATAACTTTTGATCGTTCATAAACATCGACCACAATCAACGCCGTATATCTTTTTTAAAGATATTTCTTGTTTCTTTTATTGCATAAAAGCAATTTTACAATTTTAGACTTGTAATATTTGGCTATTATAATATCCTATGTGTCTTGAGTATTTTTATGGCGTAAATTGCATTCTTCTGTGTTTTCTGTTGTATGGGGCTTTTGTCGAAAAATGCTTTGTCGAAATATGGCTGCCAAAACGATGTTTGTAATGGTGTCTGCATTCGCATGACATGCCCTTTTATTGAAATTAATGAAACAACATATCGATCGTTAAAATAATGCCAGGCTTGCAATAGGAAAAAGAAAGGCTCAAAAAATGCTCTAAACGTTTGCAGTATTATACTGGGACCCTTTCGGAATTTGAATTAGTATAATTTAAATGGTAAAAGCACAGATACTGGCATGTTTATGTTGCAAATATTCATCTACAAGCATGATAAGAAAACGATTTTTAATGATTGTTCGACCATTGGAGAGCTAGACAAGATGAGAGATGTGAATATTTAGGCCAAAATAGACCAGTTCATTGTTATTGTTTTGATTCCTGATTTTCGCGCATGCGCAATGCACTGGTAGTCAAAAGCATTGCTTACAGCTAACGCAAAGCATATGGATAACGAGACTTGTTCAGTCAATAAATCGAAAAGAAACTAAAAAAAACAACAACACCTAAATAATATTTTTTTAAATATAATATTTAGCGCCAAAAGAATGCATTAACACATTTATTTGCATTTTAAAAGAACGCGTAATTAGCATCAAAGTAATTAAGATTGTCTGAAGTCTGAACGACAGACAATTCAACACAACAAAGAACTCTATGCATTAGCCGTATAATTATTTGCAGAAAAGCTTCAATAAAAATAATGATACATCTAATTATAAAATTATAATTATCAATTGCATGCGTAAACTAGAGTAATACAAAATTAGGGATAGAATGTATCAGTGTTTCATTGAAAATACACGTACTACAAAGCCCTATTAAAAGCGAAGTTCATGACGGTATTTACATGTAATTTTAATTTGGATGGGTGTTGTTCAGAGAACTTGAGGAATATTAACATACAACTGAAAAACACAACATCACATGATGAAACTTGAACTGTGTATTCATGTATATTGTAAACTCGTTACTAGTGATCGAGTATGAGTGACAACTATCTAACATTTAACACACACACACACACACACACACACACACACACACACACACACACACACACACACACACACAACATAATATATATACATATATAATATAATATATACATATTGTTTCATTATTGTTTACCCCCATTGATGTCAAACGTATTTTCTTGTTTTTATGATGTATTTCGTGCATTGCCGTAACATTACATCTTCATACGGAATGACGTATTTATAATTAACCGATGCCCGCTAAATACGTTAAATATTTTTTATTTACATTTTATAATTCATAAATACTTAGTTTTTTAAAAAATAAAACGGGCTTGTATCTTTACCGTGTTCAATTTCCGATAATCTATAGACTTTAATTTGTACAATATGTAACATATCGAATTGAAGCAACTGTCAAGTATGTCGGCGGTAAATTTATTCAACCAAATGCCTAGTTACTTAATACTACCAGAATGAAGACATGGTGGCATCATCAATTGCGTTTAATGACCAGACTGTCATCTTCCACCTAGTGTTATTTATGACACCATGTTGTAAGTTAGGTCTGGACAATATCTGATCAAAACGAGATAATCGGATTAGGCAGAACAAAAGGGCAAACACCGGAATACAAAGGCTTAAACGATTTTAAGATTGATGCAAACAATCAAATGAAAACTATTGCATTTAATTTAATTAAATGTTTATTTAATGTGTCAACATGTTAGTTTTCGCAGACCAGGGTATAGGTCCCTGCCCAGACAAATACCAATATGGTTAATTTGTAAATGTTTTTTATTTGGAATTGATCTATTTATTCATTGTGTTCAATCTTATTTGTTTCAGTAACGTTAACCAACTTGTTGGCATGTTGAAAAATAAAATCTAAATATAATCGTTTAAATATAACCGATCACGCTCTATTTCTCCCCATTGATTATATCTTTCTTTTGACTACCAATATAGCCCGGATGTAAACACGCAGGTGCGCGTGACCTCACGCGTGAACTGGTCTATGGATGGGCATGTAAGGGATGGGAAGGGGGTCCGGTTGGGAAGAATAAGTGTTAAATTTCCGAATTACCTTTCTAGCAAATCGGATGATCTTCATATATTTAAATTTCAGATGGAGAACAAGATTACAAAAAAATACACAATGACACGGATGTATTCCATTCACGCCATTCTCGCTTGTTTCGTAGGCTTGATCTTTTATCCATTTAGCCACAAATCGAGAACAAATCAGTGGCAGTCTTGCTCCAGGCTGGAAGAATGTGAACACGCCGTTAAGAACTTTATTTGTTCAAATATCTGAAGTTATTGAAATATATGTGAAAAAATATTAAGTGCATAAAGACAAGTGTTCTTGCAGTTTGTGCCGATATCTTAATTAAGGTATATGAATACATCCTTGAATACGTCTGAAATCGGTGACAAACTTTCACGTTGCGTTGAGTATAACCGTGCATAGCCGTGCAGTGCACAATGCATTGCTAAACAAGAACACAGGCTTATATAATAAAGTAATTCTGGTGTATTTCACACTGCCATAAGCAGCAAAAAATCTGTATTTTATGTACTCGTTGAAATTCATATTTTAAAAAGTGCTTGTTCCAGACAAATCTCTGTGCGTAGGTTGTATTTTTGGTATTGAAAGTGTCGTTAAATCAATTTATCAAAACATACTGTCATGTGTGGCGTATTCTGCAATAATTATTATGTCAAGTAAAATAGTTGAATGAAATTCATAGGATTCCAATACGGGACCTCTGCGAGTCAGATATAACACGCTTCCTCTGTGTCTGTCAGGCTTTAATACTGTTCAGCCTATTTAAAGTGATATTATGGGCATCTAACAATTTATAGGTGTATATCGCAACCGTTTTTTTGTGTGGTGTTTTCACTTCATATCCACTTATATTTGTTAATGCAGCATCAACATACTATAATGCTAAAACAAATACCCGGAAAGAGAAAAATAATGCATTTGAATATGAAAATGATTCGATTTCAATGTGAATCTAAATTTAGTTTTAGTGCAGATTCGTTCATAAGACACAAGGACACTATTGTTGAACGGATCATTTCGGCTTAGAGGACTGGGTGGGTCATGTTAAATATCGAATATAATATACATTTTTATAAACCATTAGAAGTAAAATGAGTTGTAGACAATTGGTCGGTAACCACATTTTAACTAACTCTTTTGGCCTGTTAATTCTTTTCAGCTCAAATCAACAGTGAAAAATGCCCATAATATCACTTTAATACGCCTTGTAAGAAAATACACGTACTTTTAAAATTATCATTACAATGCATTCCAGACGCTTTACTCTATTAATGAATGTATTTCCTTTACAGCCCAACCGATGTTTACAACTATGCTCCAGATCTGAAAGGTTTATGTAATACATGACTGAATTAATACCTTAACAATATTGGGAGTAAATATTTCAGTTTTTTTGTTTTCAGTTACTAGTATTCATTTAACATCTCCAGACTTATCGGAAAGTTACAGTCGGGTCCAGTTGAATCTTCATTCTAGTATTCAACAACTGACCTGTAAGTGTGTTTATGATTCTTTAGTTATGAACAGAACAGAACAGACAGTTTATTAGACTTATACATAAGTACATCGTCTTTAATGCATATAATCATAAATAAAGTAATGTCACGTGTCATTATACTATAGTAAGTAACTAAATTAATAATACATTATACATTTATAAATATGACAATTCAATGAAATTTCGACACAAAATAAGAACAGAGAACAACAACGATTTCGCAAAGAAAAAACATAATAATTTTAAAGGTAGTAAGGACAAACTACATTTCATTTACTATGGTACACATATATATGATACAAAGGAAAAATAAAGAACAAAACAATAATACACATACTATCATGACTGCAAAGTGATACATAAACTTCGCGCATGCGAAGTTGAGGACATTATTAATTTCAATTAGTGGTATTTAAAATAGTATTTCGTACAATTAGGGCTTCCTTAACATATTTACATACATTAAGTATTTCAATTTTACATGTTGATATTAATAAATTATGAAACTTGACAACAGATGGGTGCATGTAATAAAAACGTTTAATATATTTTTGTCGTAGTAAACGGTAACATGAACAGACACAAATAAAATGGAACTCATCCTCTATGTCCCGTTGATTACAACAAAGGCAATAACGTTCTTCACGGGGAATATTGTTGCGTGTATATCTCCCGGTCTGTATTCTCAAGGGATGGGCAGAAGCCCTTAATTTTACAAAGTATAAACGTAGACTCTTCGGCAATAAATCTAAGTAATGTTCATATTCAAAAGTAGTTTTAAACATTCTATACATATCTAAAATTGAAATTCCGTTCATATTACCAAACCATTCTTGCTTAAAGGTGTCAATAATTCTGCATTTAAGTTCACATACAAAAGCATGGCTATTAGTTATATTCGCAGACTCAAAACAATAGGAAAAACCGTAATCGTTTAACAATTGTTTAACATTTGCAACCCAATTTTTGCATCCTTTATTACAATCATTTAATGCTTGAATATACACAGTTCGTATAATAATATTATTACTGTTAATAATTTTTAACCAATACTTAACAATTCGTACATATCTATTTACATATAAAGGGTATCTGCCTAGCTCACCATAAACTGTAGCATTACATGTGTTTATTTTCACATTTAACAATCTTTTGCAAAATTTTAAATGAATGCGTTCGATCTCTTTTGATTTATTAAAACCCCATATTTCAGAGGCATAGCAACAAATAGACCCAACAAAAGAATCAAACAACTGACAAAATAATTTCGGCTTAAGATCATACTGCTTACATTTATAAAGTAAAATATTCATAGCCTTAAGGGCTTTTCCAACAAGGTGTTCTTGATTAAGGTTGAAACTACCAGTGTAATTAAAAACAGTGCCGAGATAATTAAAATTGTCGACGATTTCTATAGTTTGGCCATTATATGTCCATTTTTCATCTTGTCGAATTTTACCCCTTTTGCGAAAAACCATTATTTTTGTTTTTGAAGTGTTCACATTTAGCCCCCAAGAATTACAATACAGATAAAGGTTATTTAAATGGTTCTGTAGTTCTTCTGGTGATTTACCTACAATAGCCATGTCATCCGCAAATAACAATAAAATTAAAGTTATGTCGTTTATATTTAAGCCAGACAAGGTGCTATCTTGTAAAAAAAGTTCCAAATCTTCTACAAACAGTGAAAAAAGAATCGGGGACATTACCTCCCCTTGTCTGAGACCGACAGCATAACTAAAGTAGTCAGAATATGATGTACACGACTTAACACAAGACTTAACATTTTCATACATATTTTTAATTATTCTCAATAATTTGCCTTTTACACCAGATTTATACATTTTTAACCATAATGCGTTACGATATATACTATCAAAACATTTAAGCAAATCAACGTATACAACATACAAACGTTTGTTTTCATTTAAAGCGGGTATATACGATTTTTTATATGTGTTTAATTGTAATATATTGATAAAATATGTTACAATAACACAAAATAGGCAAGAAAAAATATACGTTAAAGCCGAATTTCATAAAATGCAGCGAAGACAAATTAGCGCCCCGAGCCGATAGTGACGTACATATTTTCCTACAATAACCGAAGCATTCGTCTTTGTATTAGGATCGGAGATAGTGTTCGTGTGCCGTATGTATAGATATCGTTGCAGGAATTCAAATAAACCGTTAAACTAAGTTTAGATGCACATCGTACATGTATGGTATACATGCTGGCGAATTCGGCTGTACAGCCGTTTTCAATTACAGAATTAAATATCTGGCTTATTTCGCATTTTTCGACACATGTTCTTCTTAACTTTTATTTTAATTTATATTGAAATATATATATTATACGTTTTTTACATAGTTTATATAAATTCATAAATATTTGACAAAATCGTATATACCCGCTTTAAAAAATTCTGCACAACAGACATCAATATATACATAGCATCAACAGTTGAACATCCTTTTCTAAAACCAAATTGAGCATCTGAAATTTTAGCATTATCTTCACAAAACAATTCGATACGTTTGTTTAAAATGGTAGTAAACAACTTAGAAAAACAACTAACGAGTGTTATCCCTCTAAAATTACTAATATCATCAACAGAGCCTTTTTTATGCAGAGGAATGATAATTCCTTCCGTCCACTGGTCGGGAAAATAGCCAGAAACTAAAATGTTATTAAACATAACACACAAATGATTGGATAAAATATCCATGCTTTCAAGAAAATATTCATTCAAAATAAAATCGCTACCAGGCGCTTTAGTTTAGTTCTTTAGTTATGCATACATGCACTGCACTCGACAACACCGTCTTCAAATAGTGATGTTTTTTGATATTTTATTTCAGATGTACGTCGATGATGAAGTTACAATCTGGACAAGATCTGACAGACGCAATTAACTGAACCGCCATGGTAACGGTTATTTTATCGCAAATTCTGCTATTACCGGTATGTGGTTATTAAAATGTATTTAACAAATTACAAAATGCTTGCTCTTTGTAATAATAACGCAATACAAAATATAATAATGCCCCTCTCTCTCAAGAGTACTTCCATTGCTTCGGTTATCATCGGTTACCTTCAGTTATTATCGGCTATCATCGTTAATCTTCAGTTATCCTCAGTTATCATCGGCTATCACCAGTTAGCATCGTTCTCATCGCATCATTAAATATACCCCTTTGCAGAATTCAATAGTAGTATAACGATTCTTTGACAAAATATATACCGGTAATTTAAATGTATAATCAACAAACAATGTTCAATATATACAAACAATCACATATCAGGCATTAAACTAACGAAAAACGCATTGAATGTTTCTACACGACACTTGATGACATGGCACTTGATGAACCTTCTGTTGATATGAAAACGTAGCGTTTTGCATGTGCGTAAAGTGTCTTCCCAGATTAGCCTGTGCCGGTCAAGCGTTCACTTGCTTTATGCTGTTATATGGAGTTATACGACGCAGATTTCTTCCTACATGGACTAATGACGAATAGCGTTCCACTCTACAACATAAAAAATCAACATGTTAATTAAACAACACTTGTGTTGTTGATGTTTAGGTGTTTTTTTATATTTATTTTGCGCTTTTTTTAAAGTAAAGAAATACTTATATTATGAATCATTTGGCTCGAAGTTAATAGCTCTCAAAGTTTTCTTGTCGGTCCACACGATTTCGTGCAAATGGGATTCGTCTAAGAAATGCAGGGGGGGGGAACAGTGCACTGCAACATGGTATTTAGCCGTTGATATTTCTGTTAAACGCAATCAAGATAAAATGCATAGTGTGTGTGTATAACGTCTTTATCAATGCACCGGGAGACTCCCATAAAGGGTCATCACCCCCTAAAAGACTTTTCGGCTGTATTATGATGTATAATGATAGATACATAAGACCTCCGGTTCTGAGACGAATCTATTTTTTGGAGTGCCCCCCCCCCCCCCGTGAAGCCCTATTAGACTTCACGTTGGTCGAACGTCTAATGCAAACAAATAGTACTAGAAGTCTATACTTGAGAGTGGTCACAAATCATTCGAACCCCTGGTGATAGTGTGTTACCAGGAGGACACGAATCTGCTAAAATAATTTAGCCGCGCTAATAAACTCGGGGCTGTATGCAGTCCGCACGTGCTTATTAGTGACGTCACTTTCCGCGTGTACGATATTTTTATATCAAAGTAAGTCCTTTCTCAGTGAAAATCTTAGCAAAAGGCGGAACGTTTTGTCCCTGATTAGCCTTTGCGGACTGCAGTATGCCCGTTTTTGTAAAGCGCGATTCAATACGTTAACTTCAGACTGCACAGGCTAATCTTTGGACAACACTTTACGCACATTCATTAAGTCCCGTTTCCCCAGAGCGCCGATGATATTGTTCCAGGTACCTCACCTTTTTGTATCCAGGCAGGTTGGACCAAAATCCGTAGTTTAGCAAGAGTTCCTTCCCCTCGGCGCGGCGCAAGAATTTCATGAATGATACACCGCCGATGATGTAGATGAGCAACAGGCAAGCAAATCTGTGAACGGCAATCAGAAAATATTATAAATAAACAGGGCTCTTGAATATTGAACGTTTTCAATACAGATTTTATCAAATTATGAAACTTCAGAAATATTATCAGGAGATAATTTATGTTTACTGATTTTGAGGAGACCCTAACCTCACACTCGGCCAGTTTCTGCCCTTTTATTTATTACAAAAAATATTTATTGTTTTGACATTTGATCATTTATAAATCTCTCATTAAATTGTAATTAATTTATTCCTTATTGTAGACATTTAGTTTTTAATGGTTTAACAACAATGGGAATGCATGTAATATATTCTAACAAATATTAATGACATATAAATTAATACGCAACAGGGATCATTCCAGATACGTCCGCGCGCTCAAAAGTGCCCTTTCGACAAAAAAAGCTCCCTGCCCTTATCAAACCCTAGCTGGAGAACTGCTTGGCCTATAATGTTTCGTGAAACATTGAAAGGTAAATAAAAGTTAACCTCATAGCAACACGATTCAGATTCAATAGCAATAAACAGGCAAGACACTTCAATTTAATGAGCAGAACCGGGACTTTATGAGAACGGTAGTAGATAATTAAATAAAAGATAGGGGATATAGTGTCCGCCTAGCGATCGGGAGGTCACGTGTTCGATCCCCACAGTGGGAGCGTTCATTAGATATCCCCCATAGACATCAAATACTGGTTCTAGGCCCAGGACACGGACTCGAGAGCGTTTCAAATAAGCCTTAGGTTTTCTATGCAATCGAGCTAAATAAATAGGTTGAACTAAACTAAGGCGAATTTACATAGCGGTTGTGTGATTTAATCTATGTCCATCTTTAGCCCCATACAATAGTTAAATTATTGCAAATTAATAACACTCGTATAGCCCAGTTACTATTAAAATGTTACGATCAACCATATTACCGAGTGTTTCAGAGAGAAATATCGTCACAAGATGACCTACTTGCGTCAGTAACCGTAAAGTTTATTCCGTAGTGATAACCACGGTGCCTATACCGCGTGACTTTTTAAGATCTGTGTTGGGAGAATAAAGCGCGACCCAGTTAAGATTTTTAATGATGCCTTTTTAAATATTTCACCATTTTTAATGAGATAAAGTATCTTTATATAGGACAATATTTTTTCACGGTCTCTAGATTACAATATACACTACGCTGGGATGACATTTTACGAACACGCATTAAATGGATCTTTTTACGGTTTGGTAAATTGACAAAATTAAAAAAAGTTGTTTCAGAATCGCAAATTTTCGTTTTAGTTATGATATTTGTGAGGAAACAGTATTACTGAACATTTGTCATGGTCTAATATAGCCATTATATGCATCATTTGACGATTTAAAAATCTAAAAATTATAAAGCGTTTCAACGCGAAAGGATTGAATAATTTGGAGAGTTCTGTTGTTGTTTTAAATTTAATGTTTACATTTATCAATATAAAGCATTAAATGACAAACTTCAAAACATGCCAAAATCTGTGAAAAGGCTCCTTTAAGCCTGGTTTAGAGATGCTCATATTTTATCTTTATATAGGACAATATTTTATGAACTTTTCGAATTAGCACAGTATTTAGTGTCGACCTATTTTTTACCATTCTGAGCAATGTGTAAATTGCTTTATGAGAACAGCATAAAACGATAACGGCCTGCACGTACTTTACAAGCTGTTCAGATTGTATGCGGTTTGCTGCTCATTAGTATCTCATGGTTTGGACATGTAGCCTTTACAATTTAATTTAAGTAATAAAGGTATTCAATTCCAATTGATTTCTAAGGGACTACGTGTACACGCGTCAAAGTGTGTATCTGCGCAGCACAGGATTAGGTGACCCGGAATAAAATTGTTCCTTACATGATGAGAAACACCACTCCGCCACTAATCCCTCCTCCTGTACAAGGCTTCAGCGGCCCGGCATTGTTACACGCCCCCGGACATGCGCACACCGTCTTCAATGCCAGCGTCTGTAGGCGCGATCACAAAAATCTCTCTTTCATGGCTTGCACATACATGCCATACGTCCCGGATTGTCTGGGACAGTCCCGGAAATGAAGAACTTGTCCCGCTGTCCCGGATATCTGTCAAATGTCCCGGAATTTACAAAAGCCATATATACATGTACCTTTTCTTAGGCTTAACTGCACCTCGAATCTGTGTATATCTGCAGCGTCTCCATGAGACCATGACAATGCCTACCCGAATAGGCAGACTACGCTACGTGTCAAAATCGATCAATTAACAGGGGTTCTGTTATCATATCGATTGTCTCACGTTCGAGTCAAACCGAAAAGGCGTCATTGTTTAATGTGGTTGTTAAAGCGGGTATATACGATCTTGTCAAATATTTATTAATTAATATAAAATGTGTAAAAACTTATTATGCATATATTTCAATATAAACTAAAATAAAAGTAAAGAAGAACATGTGTCGAAAAATGCTAAATAAGCCAGATATTTAATTCTGAAATCGAAAAAGGCTGTACAGCCGAATTCGCCAGCATGTATATCATGCATGTACGATGTGAATCTAAATTTAGTTACACGGTTCATTTGAAATTCCTGCAGCGATATCGATTCAAACGACACACGAACACTTACTAAAAGACGAATGCATCGGTTATTGTAGGAAAATAATTACGAATTATCTTCGTCACAATCGGCTCGGGGCGCTAATTTGTATTTGCTGCATTTTATGAAATTCGTCATAAATGTATCATTTTTCTTGCATATTGTGTGTTATTATAACATATTTGTATCAATATTTTACGATTCAGCACATATAAAAATCGTATATACCCGCTTTAACTTTAATCTACTACGTCATTATTTCCCGCTGCGTAAGGGCAAAGGATAGTTGTTCACACATCTGAAGTCCAACATCGCTGAGATAAAAATTAAAAGCAGTTTATGTTCGCACGTTTAACCGACAAACAAGTTGAGTAAAAAAGTAAGCATATAAAAACGTCATCCTCACTAGGTTTATTATTGTCTTGATCTAAACCCCCAGTAAACATAACGTTAAAAATAATAAGTGAATTTGAATTGCGTTCGCCATGTCAAAAAGCCCAGCACATTCGTCCACTTGTCCCAGCAGCAAAAAAGTGAAACGCGTATGTAAAGGCGTACCAACAACTACGCGTTACACACCGGTCTCAATAACAATAACGCAGTGACGTCACCATCTATGTTTAGAACGCTTACACTGAAAACACGTGGCTTGTATCTGGTAACGGAAGTAGTAATGTTTTATTCAAAGATCTATTAATAATTATTGTATGAAACGACTACGTCATGAAACTTGTTTATATCTGAGTATTGAATGTGTATCCTCACCCTGGGCATATGATTAACTTAAGAGTAATGGCGCTTTCATTGATTGTCGTTATGTAATTGCATTTTTTTACATGTGTATATAGACTGAATTAAATTACATTTAAAATAAATGTGTAGGATAGTAGTGTGTTGCCTTGTGAAAAGGCGCTTTTATTTTTTTTAGGTATCATCTCATTTGCTTGTCCAGAGCATTGGGTATATTTAGAGTTATTTCCTTTAAACATTATATTTTTTTTGCTTTTATTGGGCATGCAACACATCTGGCTCCCGGAGTTCTAATTCATTTTAATTTAGTTTTTTACCCGACTTGCGTGTCATATAAGAAGCAAAAACAATGATATTGTGATAAGAAATATATTTTGATATTTGGACATTAACAATTCAATTGTACTGTATAATGATTCGATGCCAAAATGACATAACAATATTAAATCAGACTGCGTAATGGACATCACATGCAGTTTTTACTGGCAGAATTGTCTTCAACTTTTAAAATCGTTTCTCTTCATTAATTTGTGTTCTAAAAGCTTGTTTAAGGAATTGATATATATATATACATTTACGTATCGGATAAAATTAACACAAGCACTGCATTCTTCAATGCATTTGCATGTACAATGCTGTTATACTGTTACAATAAGATTATTTTTTTTGCATGAAATAGCATTTAAATGTTTTGTGATTTATGCTTTAAACATGAGTCTTGTTCTGAGAAAACTGGGCTTAATGCATGTGCATTAAGTGTCATCCCAGATTGGCCTGTGCAGTCCATGCAGGCTAATCAGGGACGACACTTTTCACTTTTAAGGTATTTTTAGTTTCAAGGAAGACTCTTCTTACCGAAAAGTGTTGTCCTGATAATGATTAGCCTGTGCTGACTGCACAGGCTAATCAGGGACGACACTACGCACATGCATTTTGCCCAGTTTTCTCAATACACGACGCATGTTATGTATGTACATCTGGTCACTCCTTGTTTGAAATGCACTTCAATGCACCACGCAAGCTTGAAGATGTCTTTGTTCTGTTTTCTAATTTTTGTTCCCTTTTAAATTTATTCACTATTGATTTTGCTTTAGCATGCCCACGCACCGCTAGAAAAAGATCTATTGAGTCTTCTATATACTTGTCTGTGCATATTTCTTGTTCATCTTCTTCGGTACTAGTTTGCGGAAAAAGCATTTCCTTATAGTGTCCAACCATGAAGGAATCGAAAATTTCTTCTTTCATTTCTGACTTAAGCAGTGATGAATCTTGTGCGCTTTCTACCTTTCGAGTTACAATCTCAAATTCTCTCACTAACAGAAAAAAATTGTCACATAGTTTTTTAAGTCCTCCCCTGTTTTTCTGTTCGTACAATGTTGTAAATTTATCAGTGAATGTTTTTTCGCTTGAATTGTCAACAAGGCCATGGATGTGTTCAATTTGTTTCTCGCGCATACTTTTGTCCTGTATTCTATAGTATTTTTTTTCTAAAGCTCTGATAATGTATCCTGCAATGTAAAACAGAACTTTATTGTCTTGATCACTTAATGCAGTTTGATTTTTGTCGCTATGTTTTTTCTCTAATTTTTCCCATTCTTTGAAGATTTCTCCAATCAAATTCATCAAGCAGTCCTGGAAGTAATTGTTTAAATCATGGTCAGTCACTGATGGGATGACACCTTTAATTGTTTTAATGCCTTCACTTAACATCACAGGGTCTATTCTACACATGTGAACCTTTTTGAAAAAAACCTCTCTTTCTTCAACAATTGAAATGTTATTTCCTGCTAAGCATTTTCCCATTACCGACCTCATGAAATTCTCAAAAGATGCATTTTCTTAACACTCTTTAGCTATTACAGGGGTACTAGAGGAACCAAATATATTATACATAGGGTCTGTTTGAAGATTCTCTAAGCTGGTTTTAAATGCGATTGGAAATACTTGATTGAACCTTTGATTTTCAATATCATCAGAATGGCGTTTGTCACTTGAAGAATGTGGACTCTTTTTAAAGTCTCCAGCTGCAATAAAAACGAAACTTGCATTCAAAAGTTTTTGTGACAAATGTGTTAAAGTAGAACTGTCATTATGTATATCATTATTTTATGTAATAATGCATTATCACATTTCGTTGAACCATTGCAATACTGTTAAGTGTTATATTGTTTGTATATAACAACTATTATAACCATAGGAGTCATTCTATTTTAATCAGAGACGTAGATAACATGTTATCTACGTCTCTGATTTTAATGAAATATTGTGATCCATTGTTTCATAATTCTACAATTTTCATATTCTAAAACCGTATTTGATGAGCACCATATGTAATATGTTTTAGTTTAGAAACATACATATCATATTTGACTGAGTACAACATTCGAATCATGTGTATCATTTAAGTATATGATTTGTGTTACTTATTAATTTATAATTTGCTGTTACTTTTGGCTATTAAAGAGTCATGAACCTTATTTTCCTATCTTGTTGATCATTTATTGCATAACTGTATCTAAATCTAAGCAAATATTGAACATCGTTCGTTCAAGAAGATTGTACCTCTTTAACTTAAAGCCTTTTCATTTTGCCAGAGCTTGCATTTTGCAATGAAGCAATTATAACTATTTTCAAATTTAAATACCTTTGAGATTTTTGTCGTGTTTATTCATGACATGACCACGGAACCCATAAATACTTTTAAACTCTTTCGAACAGTCTGGACACACATATACGGATGCCTTTACTACTGTAGTATGCATCGGTTCTTCATCTTCAGTATATTCACCTAAAATTTCGTCTAGGTCTAAGTCGTCATCCCACAAAAAAAATCGTTCTTGTACCTTGCCATGTTAAATATGTTCAAGCGTAAGGTACAACTGTTTACGAAAACTAAGAATAAACTAGTCTGTGATCGTATTAAAATGGTTAGGATGGATGTACAGAGACCAATATTTGCATGTGAATCCCTGTCATGGCCTGTGTATCTCAACCTGAGACAGCAGGGCCACATCGGTGCTTCTCAACTAAATGACAGCTGCCGAGCAGGCGACTGACTGTCGCGTAATCAATTGTTTCCTCTTCCGTAAGAAAGATATATAAAATAACACAAATAAAATTCGTTTTAAGTGGTATATATTTTACAATACAACAGGCGTGAAAAGCGTTACAAACATCATAACGGGTCAACAATGTCTAATGAGTTCGATGTAAATTGGGTGTGTTTTCGTGGCTAATTTCAATTAATGTTTCTTTAACATAAATTACTTTTTAGTAATTGACAAAACGCCATTTAAACTTTTATTGTGTTATCGTGCTTTTATTTGGTTCAGGTTTTAACTCAAATGCAATAACACGCGATAATTGTTTTTAACCCGGACATTACAGCAAAAGTCGGATTATTTCGATGCTATTAACACAATTTATACAATATATCAACGAGCCGACGAGGTAATGTAATCTCTTTTAAATTAATGCGACTTCAAATGATCGTTTCTTTTATTTGAAAAATCGTGCAACACAAATATCTCAAATAATGAGTATAACGCGGAATAAGTTAGGTTGGATAACACTTATTAAATTATTTAACATTTTATAACTATCCATAGCTTAAGCAATTAATTTGAACACAACAAACATAATTTTTAATTTAGTTAATCATTTTAAATAAATCATTATTTAATCAAACAATGTGTTTGCTAAACAATCAAATACATCAATTAATAACCCGATCGATTCTTAGACAGCCGACATCGATATAAAATTCTCGATATCACGTGACCGATTACGTCAGGGAAATCTAGGAGGCCGGGCGAATTAACGGGATATCTCGATAACACTTATCTTGGTATATTAATAGATCTTTGGTTTTATTTGACGTTAATAGATCAAGTGTATTTCGGATAGGCTTTCGAACTTTTGCAATTAACGATGCGAAACAAAAAAAAACTACCAAAATGCATATGTCTATAAATATCGCTACATTTTATACATGTCCCGGAAAATCGGCAAAAGTCCCGGACAATTTAACTCAATGTCCCGGAATTGGTCTGAAAAATTATGGCATGTATGCTTGCATAAACTTATTTTGGCAGTAATAAACTTGCATACTCTTATTTTGGGAGTAATAAACTTACAAAACTAATTTTAGGAGTTATAAACTTGCAAAAACTTTTTTGGGGAGTTATAAACTTGCATAAACTTATTTTGGGAATTTTAAACTTGCATTAACTTATTTTGGGAGTTTTAAACTTGCATAAACTTATTTTGGGAGTTTTAAACTTGTATTTGCTCTTTTAGGGAGTTTTAAACTTGCATAAATGTAATTTTGGAGTTTTAAATTTCCATTAACTCCTTTTGGAGTTTTAAACTTGCATAAACTTATTTGGGGAGTTTTAAACTTTCTTAAACATCTTTTTGGAATAAAAACTATTATTTGTTCATCTCAGTAGTTCCAAATTGTCAGTTGGTATCAATGCTCAAGACTGTCATTATCCTACACGTGAAGTCATTACTTAAAAAGTTTTCATTTAAAGGGAGGCTCCGTTTAACATACATAATACATAAACATTTACGAAAGGTCTCAATTAGCAATTGAAAATGGCACAAAATATTGGTGTTTGATGAGATTGTAAGGGTGTGTTTGTTTATTCTGTTAGGTTTCATGATCAGTACATACATACGTTAATGCCAGCAGCTTGACTATTGTTTTGAGTTTGTAAGCACACTTTCTATTGTTGTATGTTATGTTTCTCTCCGCATCATGGAGCAGTAACGCATATGTTCTTTTTATTAAACTGTTATTCAATGTTCATGTACATGATATTATTTTGAATCAATATTTCAATATCTTTAATTTACCTATAACGCATAAGGGTTTATTCCTAATTCGTCATACAGTGGTGAAAGATTTGATGACTCATTGAATTGTGTATTTTAATTCTTTAAACAAAGGTTTGCATGAATGATCTCTAGTTCTTTTCAAGAATAATATCCCCAGATTTCAGTTGAGAATTCATATTATTTACAAACTGATAAAAGTGGATGAAGTATTATGTTACCGTGATCTGAAATTGATTGTATTGTTTTATACCATTGATTGTATTGTTTTTTATTGTATTGTTTAATACCAGAGTCCGTTTTTAAATAAAGTTAAACACAAATATTTGAATGATGTGAAGATTTCAAACCGTTCTCCATATTAAGTTAAGTCACAACTTGTATATGAGTAATAATATGCATGTATTCATATATAAAAGTGATAAACATATATATATACGGACGTATGAGTTGATGAGTGATAAACATGCGTGTGTACGAGAATATGAGTGATAAACATGCGTGTGTACGAACATACGAGTGATACACATGCATGTACATGTACATATGAGTGATAAAAATGCATGTGTACGAACATATGAGTGATTAACATGCATGTACTCACACACACGAATGATAAACAGACATGTCTACGTACAAATGAGTTAAGTCCAGTAGCCCCCTGCGCAGTCATTATGGGTTTACATGCATGTAAGTCACATACCAGCTGCACTGTTGTGGCACTGCAATTTCGGAAAATGATTTCATAAAATGATTTTACTACCCACAATGATCTCGCAGGGCGGTCTAGAACTCATATGTACGTATACATGCATGTGTACCACTTGAATCTATGTATACATGCATGTTTAGCACTTTAATTCATGTATGCATGAATGTTTATCATTTTAATTCGTGTATACATGCATGTTTATCACTTGAATTCGTGTATACATGCATGATTATTACTTGAACTTGTGTATACATGCATGTTTATCACTTGTGTTTATGTACAAGCTATTTTATATGTAAATATGATTGATAACTGTTCGTGTATTATGTATAAGAGTGATAAGCATGCACGCATTCATCAATACAAGTGATACGCATGCGTGTAAACGTACATATGATCTAAGTCCAGAAGCACCGCCGCCCTTCGCAGTCGTTATGGGTGTGCATGCATGTATGTCACATTCCAGTTGGACTGTAGTGGTGCTGCAATGTCGGAAAGAAATTTCATGCAATTCTCTTCAAAATCTGTAACTGCTTGTACGTCAACAATGACTGCGCATGGCCGCTTCGCTTCGCTTCTGGATTTAACACTTTTGTATGTATGTATACATGCATGTTTATCACTTGTTTTATGTACAAGTTTAAGTTTATGCATATATGACTGATTAACTGGAATTGTTATGTATGTATGCGTGATACATATGAATGAATGTAACATACAAAAGTGTTAAATCCAGATGCAAGGCAGCTTATATCGCTGTCTCTTAACTATCAACAAACATCAACGGTGAATTTCAATGATTGATTTTCGTTCTGGGAAAACGGGGTTTAATGCACCTGCGTAGAGAGTCGTCCCTTATTAGCCCCTATGCACATACATTTGGCCCGGCTTTCCAAGAGCAAGAATCACACCCTGACTGACCCGACAATCGGTTCAGTTTTCGCTACAAAATGACCCGGGTTCAAACTCCGAAGAAATATTTTTTCATGTAACTTATTTTCTTAATATTGTTACTTTCCGAATGATTTAAAAACCATAGTATTTTTATACATAACATTAAATTTAATTGGAAATAAATGCTTCACGGATTTATGTAAACAAAATAGAAAACGTCACATACATATGTGAACAAGTCAAAAAAATACGTGTATATGTGAAAAAAGTCAAGCAACTTCATGTGAACGAGTCTAACAACTTAACGTATACATCTTAACTGAGAATTTTAAGGTCTTTATCAGATAGGAGACTTGCTTATATAAATCAAAATTAAAGCACATTCTTAGAAATTCATATTTAAAGAATATTCTTATATCAATGTCTAAGAATTGATTGATGAATACGAGCCATGAACGTACGTGGGGAGTTAATGACCCGCACTGTATCCAATCAGAACTTACGTGAGGAGTTAATGACCCGCAGTGTATCCAATCCGAACTTACATTAGGAGTGCATGACAAGCGGTATATCCAATCCGAACGTGCGTTAGAAGTCCATGACCCGCAGGGTATCCAATCAAAACTTAAGTGAGGTGCTCATGACCGGCCGTGTATCCAATCGGAACTTACGTTAGAAGTCCATCGCACGAAGTAAATCCAATCAGAACATAAGTTAGGAGTTCGTGACCGACCGTGTACTAAATCAGAACTGAAGTGAGGAGACCATGACCGGCCGGATATCCAATCTTAACTTACGTGATAAGTCCGTGACCAGCCGTGTATCCAATCAGAATTTGACCACCGTGTATCCAATCAGAACTTACGTGTGCAATCCGTGACCGGCCGTGTATCCAATCTGAACTCACGTGAGTAGTCCATGACCGGTCGTGTATCCAATCAGAACTTACGTGAGTAGTTCGTGACCGGGCGTGTATCCAATCAGAACTTACGTGAGTAGTTCATGACCGACCGTGTATCCAATCAAACCTCACGTGAGTAGTTCGTGACCGGGCGTGTATCCAATAAGAACTTACGTGAGCAGTCCGCGACCCGCCGTGTATCCAACTTCCAGACCGGAATCTCCCGCGCCAAACTGCGCCGTCTGCTGGTCGCCAATGTCACTCGACTGCTCGATAGTGTTAGTCTGTCAAGCCTGGAGCAGACGACACATTCCAAGAGGTTAAAGGCTACTTTACACTAAATCAGTTTGTATCTTCCGGCGACCATTCGAATGAAGTGACTATTTCGAAAGAGTCAATTTTCTCTTCCGCTTTAAAAGTGATTTAGCGATCGTGATCATGCTTTTTCTGATTATTTCATGACTACATTTTGAAATCTGTTTATTAGAAACCTGCTGTGGTGATCCCTATATTGCTTAAAGCTCGATTGTTCATAGTCGGCTCGGGTGCTTCTTAAACGTACCCCGGGTACTCTTATGTAAACTACCATTTTATCCGGGTAGGAAAATTTACTAAAACGTATCCGTGAATACTTACGCTAAATTCACGTTTAATAACATTATACTTAATCATTCGTTTACCAATTTTAATTAAAGTTTTAGACCTGCGATATGACTTTTTGATTTTCTGTTGTTTTTTGTGTTCGGATATTTCTAATAATATTCTGCATCCAAAATAAAAAGAAAGCCACAACAAGTCAGTTTTTTAAGGCATTTCATTCCAAATTACAGCCTGTTTTTTTTTTCAAAAAAAATATTATAACCATTTAATTACACATGTCGGTCCTAAGAACATGAATATTTGTAAAGCAATACTCAGTTTAATAATTAGTGAATGCAATATAATTTAGACATATATATTTTCAGCTCCATATTAGTATCGCCATCTTCTTTGATTTGGACCAAATTATAGTAGTTTTACGCACATACTTGGGGACAGTTCGAGGTCACTCAAAGTTTCGTAAAATGGCGGAATTTAATACCTCCCATTCACATTGCTGATTTTCCCAATGTCAGTGTTTTCCTCACAATTTTGCGACAATGGCGCGGAACCAATACTTTTCCCAATTAGGCAAAAAAAGACAATCGCTGGAACCGAACAGTCCGGTCCGGGCGATGTTCATTTTCGAGTGAGTCTACTTTACGGGTACATCGAAACAAGGTAGATATGAGTAAACAGAGCTAATCTTAAAGGATTCGGATTTTTAAATGTTTTTTATATGAGTTATGTAGCTCCTTACATATTTATAAGCAATAATGGAAACAATCTCTACGACGCTTAAATTTTAAATTTAAATAAAAATTATCATATTTGACGTTTGACATTATAATAATGACGTCATGAGCACTTGCACTTATTATTTGAAAATAATGTGTGTGTGTTTGCTGTTTTTGTGTGTGTGTCGCTGCTTGTATATTAAATATAGATCATCTTGATATCAAAGTGTTTGTTTTGTTTAATCTGATTCTACTTACTATAAATGATAACGTTATAGTTCCGAGTAATATGACCTACCAACACATATCGACTGATATAACAATTTCCTGTTGAACTGATATAAAAAATATATCTAGCAGAAATATATATCAGGCAGATATCAATGTACCGGTATGATAACACATGATTAACATACATGTTATTAATCAATTGCAAAGCTCAAGCCAAGGTTGAGGAAAATTTAAATTTTAATATGTAACTTGTCAACAAGCACGAGTTTTGCTCCACCAGCTTGAACAATGGCGAACTTTTAACCCATTTATGCCTAGTGGACTCTCCCATCCTTCTAAATTGGATCAATTTATTTCAAAAATTAGGGATGTCTAGTATATTTTTTTCTATATTTAGAATATTTCTTACATAAATTTCTTTAAGCTAACAGCGTATACCCAGATGAGACGCCGAATCATGCGGCGTCTTATCTGGGTCTACGCTGTTTGCCAAGGCCTTTTTTCTAGACGCTATGCATAATAGGGTTAAGGACAGAACAGAACATACATTTATTACGACTTGTGCATAGTACATCGTCAGTCTTAACCATGCGGTAGTACACATAAATTAGAAGATCGAGTTCAGAGGAATTGATCATAGGGTAAATAGTCGTGTACATGAAATCTAACAAAATACGTGGTTTGAAAAAAACACAAATATTTATGAGAAAGGATGCGTATCATCTTGTAAATATTTAAGGAAATAAACCAAACTGGAAAATCAATTATCTTACGCATACCACATGCCAATAATAATAGTTAGACATAGAAAACAAACAGAACAGAACAGAACAGATATTTTATTTGATTTGTACATAGTACATCATCATATACACATATTATATATGATAATTTATAACATCACGTATATCAGTATAATATATAAACACGAATTAATGGACATTTCAATATAACATAACACAGCATGTAAAAAGGATGATCAGTTTTCGTTTACATTTGTAATTTCGTTTCTAATTTCCAAGCTTTCTTTAATATATTTTGCAAGTTTAATCAATACAGATTTGTTTTCAGTTTTCAACAGCTCAATAAATTTGAACATTGATGGTCGTACATAATAATGTTTCTTAATATATTTCTTACGTATATTGCTAAAACAAGGACAAATAAGAGTGAAATGGTACTCGTCTTCAATATCGACGGAGTTACAACATTGACAGTATCGCTCATTTCTTGGTATTCTATTCCTACCGAATCTACCAGTTTGAACTCTTAAGGAATGTGCAGATAATCTTATTCTAGTTACAAAGAACCTTAAACTACTTGGCAATACATTTAGATAAAGTTCATATGACAGAGAATCTTTACAATTTTGTAACAAATCTAATACACTACTATTTTCAACAGAACTATGCCAGTCTTGTTTATAAGTATCAATCAATCTTTGTTTAAATATATGTGGTTTGTTTAAACAAACACTGTGTATCCTCCAAATATGATAGCAAACAATCGGACAAGTCTGTTTTACATGTGTATAAAGATACAAATATATTTTAGTTGTGGAAAATAAATATGGAAAATGGATCATCTAACAAATATCAAATGGATACTGGTGACCACGCATGTCGTATAAATGTAAGCCAAACCACGTGTTTACTGCGTGAAATAAATATGCCGCGGTCTATGAAAACGGGGCTTAATGAAAGCGCGTTAAGTGTCGACCCAGGTAAGCCTGTTCAGTCCAGACTGGCTATCATTGACAACACTTTCCGCTGTAATGGCTTTTTGCGTTTAAAGGAAGTATATTCTTTACAAAAAATCAGTTAAAGCGCAAAACGACCTTGCGGACTGCACAGGCTAACAAGGAACAGGCTAACAAGGGATGACATGCTAACAAGGGACAGGCTAACAAGGGACAGGCTAACAAGGGACATGCTACCAAGGGACAGGCTAACAAGGGACAGGCTAACAAGGGACATGCTAACAAGGGACAGGCTAAAAAGGGACAGGCTAACAAGGGACTACAGGTTAACAAGGGACGACAGGCTAACAAGGAACGACAGGCTAACAAGGGACGACAGGCTAACAAGGGACGACAGGCTAACAAGGGACGACAGGCTAACAAGGGACGACACATTTTAACAGAGTGCGGCTCAAATACTATGTTATGATGTATTTGATGTATTAAGAGAGCAAGATGCTGGTAGCGAAGCATTTAAGCATGTTTATATCAGTAAAAAATGATATATAGTGCGCATTTAACAGTTATATAATTGTATTTATAATGTATATTTGTAATATTTTGCGTATACAACAGTTGCAATAAATCATATTTATAGTTAATTAGTTCATCTATATTTATACAAATACTCTATTGCAGTTGCTGTGTTTATTTTTTTTTGCACATTTTTAATTGTTGTACGGCAAATGTTTTGAGGAAAAAATTGGTTATTAAAGCGAGATTATACGATTTGTTATATGTGTTGAATTGTTATATATTGATCGAATATGTTAGAATAACACAAAATAGGCAAGCAAATCTATACATTGAAGGCGAATTTCATAAAATGCAGCAAAAATAAATTAGCGTCCCGAGCCGATTGTGACGAAGATATTTCGTACATATCTTCCTAAAATAACCGAAGCATTCGTCTTTATTAGGATCAGAGTTAGTGTTCGTGTGTCGTATGAATAGATATCGTTGCAGAAATTTAAAATGAACCGTTAAACTAAATTTAGATTCACATCGTACATGCATGATAAACATGCCGGCGAATTCGACTGTACAGACATTTTCGATTTCAGAATTAAATATCTGGCTTATATACGACACTTTCCGCCTAAACTTGATTTTCGGTAAGAAGGGACTTCCTTGAAACTAAAAATACCATTAAAGCGGAAAGTGTCGTCCCTGATTAGCCTGTGCGGACTGCACAGGCTAATCTGGGACGACACTTTACGCACATGAATTAAGCCCAGTTTTCTCAGAACAAGACACCATTACGCACAACAATCGTCGTTTACGTAATTTCTTAACAATGTTACCGCCGAATTCAGAACTGCATCGTAAAACAGAACTGCATCGTAAAACACATTACAAATTTAATAATTTTCGCTTTTTGTGAATAAAAGGGATGTTTATTTCAGAAAATGCGTTTCGAGAAGAGGAACAAAATTATTATGTTGTAATTACTTTTACTTAATGTCACCTATACAGGCGATTCTAAGCACGTTAGAAGACTAAGGTAGACAAGCGACGTGACATCGCGTTTGACAAATACACATTTAAATGGGGGAAAAACCATGATTACGCTGTAAATTATCTTTCACGTGGCCGACTGTAACGTGCATGTAAATTAATAAGATGTCATGTCATATGACCATGTCAAATTCATTATTAATTATTAGAAAAGTGCCATCGCTCTCTCTCTGTGTTTTTTTATTATTTGCCAGAAATAAGCCAACAAATACGAGCGAAAAACTAACTTATGTGTTACGTCTTTCATCGACAGCTTAATGCGTTTTTATGGCTCAAAAATAGAGAAATCATTATTTTATGCCTATTGAGCAATACAAAACCAATAACAACATATCCATAAAAATGCATACAATGTTTATAGCATGCTCAGAATTATTAATATTGGCAATGAGTCAATTTATATTCGAGTGAGTGCGTGTGTGCGTGAGCGAACGAGTGAGCGATCGGTCGATCAATTTAGCGAGCGAACGAGCTATTAAGTTCGTGAGCGAGTGAGTGAGTGACTGAGCGAGTGAGTGACTGAGCGAGGGAGTTAGTGAATAAGCGAGGAGTCGAACAGTCGAATCAGAGAGGGGTCGAACAGTTGTATCTATTCCACGGTCTACATCAGAGAGGGGTCGAACAGTTGTATCTATTCCACGGTCTACATCAGAGAGGGGGTCGATATCGCACTAATGTCAAATCTATTAAATCGTAAATAACAATCAAAGCCACGAGTTTTAGGGAAGCCAAACCATGAACGTTTGAGGACGACCGCAAGTTATGAAGCGGAAGAGGTAAAATCTTCAATTTAATAATGGCTCCACTTTGAACTTCGATGACTCCGATGCCCTTTTTTATTGCTGTTTCGATACTGAAGCGGGAGTTCGATTGAAATAAATCACACACGTTTTCAATAAAAGACACTTGATTAGTTATTCATAATATTCAATCAAAGGTAGATACATGTATTTTCTTAACATCGATGGTTGTAAGACTACCTCCACATCCGAGAGATACTTAATTCAGTGCGTATTTACACAAAGAGATTGTGTTGAAATCATTGTTGCGGCGCAAGTGTACACGACACACAGATAGCATGAGCTTAACTTTGGGAAAACGGGACTAAATGCATGTGCGTAAAGTGTCGTCCCTGATCAGTCTGTTCCATTTGCGCAGACTAATCAAATACGAACATTTCCGCCTAATGGAGTTTTGCTAAGAAAAGGATTAACACGATGAAAGCGGAAAGTGTCGTCCCTGTGCAGATTAATCAAGGATGACACTTTACGCACATTAATTCAGTCTGTTTCCCCAGAGCTGTGATCACATTTATAATAATATGTGTCGCGTTCTGAGAAAACTGGGCATAATGCATGTGCGTAAAGTGTCGTTCTAGATTAGCATGTGCAGTCCGCACAGGCTAATCAGGGACGACACGTTCCGCGTTTATGGTCTTTTTAGTTTCAATGAAGTCTCTCCTTACCGATAATCAAGTTTAGGTGGAAAGTGTCGTCTCTGATTAGCCTGTGCGGACTGCACAGTCTCATCTGGGATGACACTAAACGCACATGCATTAAACCCAATTTTTTTAGAACACGGCTCACATATCTTTGAAATCGATTTATCATGTTGACGTTCTAGATAAAGCATCCACTGCTTTTGATTTCAACAATAAAAATAATAAAACATGCCACTTTTCACTGAAATGTTGGCAATGAAATAACCTTGATTTCTTGCAACTTTTAAAAACTATTTATTGCCATGATTCGCTTGTTCAGAAAATACAAGCGTAACTGCGCCTTGATGATCTTTGATGCATGCGAGAGTTTAATATGTTTCCCTATTTATTTGACAATAAGAACTTATGTAATTGCACGCTTAAAAAAATGGGAAAGATTTACTGTCTGTTATAATGTGTATTTACTAGTTTCGAAAGAGTTGATGACGATCTAATCATAGTTTACGTATCGAGACACGTGTTCGGCTGTAGATCATTGAAGCTTTACATGTGGTTATTGACCTATTACTGAATTCCGCAATAACAAAAACGCAAAAATACTAAGACAAACAACACGTTTCTTTAAAACAACCGATTTCCATCTATTTTGCATAAAACTTGATAACAGACTAAGTGTCGAAGTCTTAGTTTTAATTGTCAACATTAACCAAGAGATGTCGCATAGGTTTCACATTATAGGAATGACGAGCAAGCGTGTGCACAGGACAACGAAAACAAACCAACTTTTATTTCAACGACAAATCAGACGAATATCACATACATGTACATGTCATTGATACTTTAGCTATCCGTTTCCGACAGACTTAAGTACATACGTTAATGCGATGAAGAGAGGACGAGCGGAGTAAACGGGTAGATAGGACAAGCTGCATTCATAAATACAATTGAGCCGCGCTCTGTGAAAACGAGGCTAAATAAGTGTGCGTTAAGTGTCGTTCCCGTCTAGCCGTGCAGTCCGCACAGACGTATCAGATACGACACTTACCACGAAAACTAGATTTTTGCTAAAAAGAGACTTCCTTTAAACTAAAAAATAACATCCGAGCGGAAAGTGTCGGTCCTGATTACCCAGTGCGGACTGCAATGGTTTATCTGTAACGGCACATTACGCACATGCATTAAAGCCCGTTTTATCAGAGACAGGCTTAATTGAACTTATGGCATAATAAACATGACCAGTGGGTGACCCGTTTGGCATTCCCGGACATTCGGCACCTCGCAAATGAGTCGGAAAGGACATTAGCACCCGATTAAATAACACAGTTGAATGGTCGGCAAATTTATGAGGTGCCGATCGTTGGGTAATGCAAAAAAAGCATTGAGCCGATTGTTCGCCTGCCGTTGTTCCGGATACCTTTATAGGCTTAATACTTAAGTGTTCTGTGTGTCACACATTTCCACTTTAAATTATGTAAACACGATTAGTGACACATTTACTTTTAAGCTTTATATTTTCACTTCTGTAACAAGTTTTTAACTATAGAATCACATTTGCAACTTTTAGTAAACTACCTATGCGCGTGAAAACTGAATCTTAACTCGAGCGCTTGTAATCACGCATATCTATCATTCACGAAAGGTCGCTGGATTGATGTCCCATAGCTTTATGCTTCACATTTTATTTTAATAACAGTCAAGTTTAATTTTTCAGGGTTTTTTCAGTGTAATTTGACTTTTTTCATAAAAAATTAATGCTTATGTCAAAGATCAGAGAATGTTCGCCCAGTTGCTGCCATTAAAGTTCAAATTGCAAACATGCTATAGAAGGAAAACAGTAGAATAAAAGAGACAAAGGGTATGATTAATAATTTGCAAATACGATCGCATCAGTCGAGCGATCGCGTAGCCGAAGCCAGAGGCGTTGTGTTGTTGACTTTCTCTTGAGTTCTGATGCATTCAAGTGGCCGCAAGAATTATGATAATTATTTTCATAATGAGACCCTCGCTTCTTTCATGATTATGTTTATGTATATGACAACTAAATGCTTATTAGATACACAAGATTCGTCGCTTGCTATGTATGGCACGTCGCTATCCCGGGGCAATACTTTTTACTTGTTTGGGTTTGTATCCCTTTTTTAGCTAAGAAAATGCCTAAATTCAGATGTTTAAAAAGATATTACGATGCTATTTGATGCGTTAGTATGATATGGATGCTCAATAGTGAATACTAAGATAAAGTTTGTATAAAGACACCTCCTGCATCGCAGTAGACAAAGTTTCACTAAACAAAAGTGCACGAAAAAACAGTGATGCTACCTGGTTGCAAACAATAGCATCGTAGAAAACTTCGAAATCCGACAATGAAGTTATACAATTTGTGTTTTGCTTGCAATAACGTACTAAATGGCCAAAATATGTGCATCGTTCACGATTGGAGCCGAGTCATGCGAAACTGTGCATTGTGTGATATGCGCCAAGCGTAGCCCAAGACAAGCATGAGCATTCGCGCCGTGTAATCAAGTGCCTTAAAGGGACATGTTCACATATTTTGGCATGTATTGAAGTCTGTCATTAAATGCTTTATATTGATAAATGTAAACATTGGATCTAAAAAAGCTCTTGTAAAAAAACAAGAATAAAATTACAGAAAGAAAAACAAGTAACCCATAACTGCACTGATCTCTGGAGTAAAAGTCTACCGCTCAGACCACTCGGCCATCTGTGCTCATACCATGAGTGCTGTTTGAAAACTTTATATAAACAATCCTCGTAGTGTCACAAAATATAAAGACAACAACATGAACTCTTTAAACTATTCAATCGTTTCGCGTTGCAACGCTTTATAATATTCAGGTTTTAAAATTGTCAAAGAATGCATATAATGGATAATTAAGAGCATGTTAAATGTTCAGAATTAGGTTTTTTATCACAAATATCATCACTACAACACAAAATTTCGAATCTCAAACAATTTTTTCATTTTTTTCAATAAACCAAAACGTGAAAAGGTCCCTTTAAATCCACGAGAGGTTTCGTGGCCTAGTAAGCGGGTAAGGTAGCTTCTTACCAGACTGCTCGGATGCGCAGGCTGGTCTTGAGCTAAACTGGCCGCATACGGTTAAGGCCCATTTTCGCATGTCGCTCCTCATATTAACTATGCCGAAGCAAAAGCCCCGATTTTTATTTCAGACAAAGTTTGTAATTTTAATAGTTAAAAACTGTTACGACTATCTTCTTTGAAAGCGTTCTATATAATTGTATAGTTAACGGTTAAATTCAAACTCATACAGAACAAATTATTAAGTCATCAAACGCTACAATATAACTGCAATTTGAAATAAAGACTGCAATGAACTAGTTAAAACCACAAACTCCTGAACCCAATATTCCAGTCAGCAATACTATGTGTGTGAACATGAGACAAACACATATCGTTTACATCCATTTTTTACCAACATGCGGTCGTTTATTGTTATTTGTGAGATTTTGTTAAATATAACATTGCATATGTTTATTGCAAAAGTAACTTATCTAAAGACGAAGTAATTTATGCGATATGCGGTTTTGTTAAGGTAACCATTGCCAAAGCTATATATGCATGTGCCGAAGAAATTATTTAACATGTCATGTTAATGTAGGTTTACATAAACGGCGGGTTTTATCAACAAAATATCGACGTATTTACGTCTATAGATGTTTATCACAGCGGTAAATATTGGCTAGGCGTCGAGGACATATCTAATATGGGGACCGGAGTGACGGGCTAAAGGGATTTTCACACATATTTGATACGTTCATATTTTATCTGCGCGTCCAATGCCCTCTGGCGTCTTGGCGTACTCTCCGGTCAGTCTGTTGCGCGAATTCACTTAATAAACGGCGACAGTCCTCCGTGGGGGATATGTTCATCCACTCATCATATGGTGTGAAATATTTGTATTCACTTTGTTCACTTTGGCGTAATGAAAATAGATGAACATGATAATAATGTTTACCACGAAAAACGTTCCTAACTTTAAAGGACGTATTTAAATATACAACGAAAATTGCCAGTTTTCAACAATTTTGTGTTTTACACTTAAACAATACCAACGACAAGATAGGGACATCAAACAAAGTTAATATAAAATGTTAGAAAATGCTATCGAGGTTCCCTATTAAGAATGGATAACGTCCAGCCTCGTTCTGAAATTCTGCGAGTAACGATACTTCGCGCTCTAATCAGTTTTTGCTTATTGTGCAAAAAGGTATATTGCTGTCAGGTTAGATGATTTACACAATGATATATCTTAATACCACGAGACTTAATAATGATAACACCTTGATTTGGTACTTCTCATGATCATGACAAAGCGAATGCCGAATTCTCACTAAAGCAGTAGAATTTAAAATTACCAGTGCACTTTACGTTTCTCTGATGCCTTGAAGGTGAGTTCGTTTGCTGTAAAAGACAACAACAGCAACGTTAACACACGTTTGTGCACTCAAAGAGTATTGCAAACAATTAAGCAAAGCAACATATTTCCATCTAAACCCTTAAATTCCAATAGGAATTGAGGCTTGAAGAAAGCAGACAGACAAATGGACAGAAAGATAGTTTATTCAGATTTATACAATTGTACATTGTCTTCATGCTTAAATACACATACTATTCTCTGTCTCGAAACAAGGCATAACAAGATAACATTAAAGAATAAAAATACCAATAAATACAATCGATGGTAAGAACACCTAGGTTCTATCAAGGCGGTACTGAAGTTTAATGAACAGTATTATTAAGTATTGTATTTCTTTTAACAAAAGCTTCTTCAATAAATCTACAAACATTATAAATTGTTGATTGGTCACATGAAACTAGTAAGTTGTGGAATAAATATACAGATGGGCTTATACAAAATGAACGGCAAATATAAGTTTTTCTTAACTTAGTGGCATATACATATTTAAATGGTATTCATCTTCTAAATCAAAGTCATTACAACACAGAAATAACTTGTTTACTTAAAAGCATACTTCAGGAATTACCGCTGCAAAATATGACGTCGGCAAGAGGTACAAAACACTTGAGCCGCGCACTTGGAAAACGGGGCCTAATGCATGTGTGTAAAGTGTCGTCCCGATTAGCCTATAGGTCCGTTAAGTTATTACGTTATGCCACTTTTAGCCAGAACTGGATTTTCGCTGAAAAATACTTCCTGTAAACGAAAACTTTCGTTAATGAGGAGAATGTCGTTGCATGTGCTGACTGCACAGGCTTATCAGGGACGACACTTTACACCTTGATGAGATTTCGTGAAGTAGTCTTCCTTGAAATGTAAAATGCAATAAATGCGGAAAGTATCGTCCTTGTTATTCTGGGTGGACTGCACAGGCTTATCAGGAACGACACTTTACACACATGCATTAAGCCACGTTTTCAAAGATCGCTGCTGAATTATTTTCAGATTTAAATTCCTCCATTTGAAAGCCATACGAGGCACGCGTAAACAGACTATCAATGGCGTTCCATGTTTTGTTTGTCCGCGTGTTTGTTTATTTTGGAATCGATTAAGCCTTGCAAATTTGGATTTCAAATTAAGCGCGTCGCTCTGGCCACTGCATTAGAGGCGCTTGATTCACGCCAATTAAGCGCCTGTTTGAAAACACACAAACCACGCGTCCCTCTTGATGTTTAACGCGGACCGGAAGTATGTGAAGTAAAAAAAGTGAGTGAGACTAATTGTCGTCCATTTTCTGCACGTGCGCACCGGAGAGAATGTTAGCAGCCGACAGTTCGGGATCGAATGCGCATTGTGTTTTGATTTATTATTGATCAGAACAATCGCGTAATTTTTAAAGTTTATACAATAAGAAGACAATGGTATGACATAAAAAATATCTCTTTAATCAATGAACAACATAACGTCAACGGTGTTCGTTTTCCTGTTACAGTCGAAGAAGTACTTGTTTGTTTGTTACCCATATCATAAATATATATGGGCCTTGCTCTATGAAAACGGGTTTAATGCATGTCAATAAAATGTCGTTCCAGATAGCCTGTGTAGTCCGCACAGGCTAATCATGGATGACACTTTCCGCTTTTATGATATTTTTCGTTAAAATAAAGTATCTTCTTAGCAAAAATCCTGTTTAGGCGGAAAGTGTCGTCCCTGATAAGCCTATGCGGACTGCACTGGCTAATCTTGGACGACGCTTTACGCACGTGCATTAACCACTTTTCCCAAGAGCGCGGCTTTATATATATATATATATATATATATATATATATATATATATATATATATATATATATATATATATATATATTATATATATATATATATATATATATATATACCTACTCAAATACAAAAGCAAAACGCCAAACACTCGTATACCGTTTGAGGTCACTTACCATCCAGGGCTGTCTAAAATAAAAGACATCATTGGCCGCCACTGGACCACAATCGAAAAATCAAGCAAGTTAAACGTATATTTCCTGAAAAGCCCATTTTGGCATATAGAAGACCCATTCTGGTACATGCCAAAAGTACACCAACTTCCGAAGAAGCTGTTCTAGGAGAATCAAAACCATGCGTTGCCAAATATGCAATATGATGCGTCCATCAAATACATTAAAAGCCACATCTGGTGCCATTTCGTCCAATAAAGGTAACCACAACTGTAAATCTGCAAATGTCCTATACCTGATGACGTGCAGTATATGTAAGAAACAATATGTTGGCGAAACAAAACTGGCATTGAACAAGCGCATTAATCTACATAGGTCCGACTGGAAAACTCGCAAATTCAATAGGTCTCCCGTTGCCGCACACTTCAGCGAATCTGGCCACTCGTTTGACAATATCATATATATATATAAGGCGACTCAATACTCTTCAGTGCCATCGAATAAATAAAAACAACATATAAAAAATAAAACAACTTCACGCCAAATTCTAACCTCCATTTTAATCATTTAAACGTTATATCGATATAATAAACATTTTAAGCGCCATTTTATAACACAATTATAATAAGTGTATGTACATAATCATAAAACAAAAATTAACAAGGGCTGTTTGTAAAACATGCATGACCCCCATATGGGATCTCCGTTGTAGAGACAGCCATTGTGTGAATATGTTTTGTCACTGTGACCTTGACCTTTGACCTAGCGACCTGAAAATCAATAGGGCTCATCTGCCAGTCATGATCAATGTACCTTTGAAGTTTCATGATCCTAGCCATAAGCGTTCTTGAGTTATCATCCGGAAACCATTTTACTATTTCGGGTCAACGTGACCTTGACCTTTAACCTAGTGACCTGAAAATCAATAGGGGTCATCTGCGAGTCATGGTCAATCTACCTATCAACTTTCATGATCCTAGGAATAAGCGTTCTTCAGTTATCATCTGGAAACCATTTTACTATTTCGGGTCACCGTGAACTTGACCTTTGACCTAGTGACCTCAATATCGATAGGGGTCATCTGCGAGTCATGATCAATGTACCTCTGAAGTTTTATGATCATAGCAATTAGCATTCTTGAGTAATCATCCGGAAACCATTTTACTATTTCCGGTCACCGTGACCTTGACCTTTGATATAGTGACCTTAAAATCAATAGGGGTCAAATGCGAGTCCTGATCAATCTACCTATCAAGTTCAATGATCCTAGGCATAAGCGTTCTTGAGTTATGATCCGGAAACCATTTTACAATTTCGGGTCACCGTTACCTTGACCTTTGACCTTGTGACTTAAAATCAATAGGGGTCATCTGCGAGTCATGATCAATGTACCTATGAAATTTCATGATCCTAGGCATACGCATTCTTGAGTAATCATCTAGAAACCATTTTACTATTTCGAGTCACCGTGACCTTGACCTTTGACCTTAAAATTAATAGGGGTCATCTGCGAGTCATGATCAATGTACTATGAAGTTTCATGATCCTAGGCATAAGCGTTCTTGAGTTATCATCCGGAAACCATTTTACTATTTCGGGTCACTGTGACCTTGACGTTTGTCCTAGTGACCTGAAAATCAATAGGGGTCATCTGCGAGTCATGATCAATCTACCTATAAAGTTGCATGATCCTAAGCCTAAGCGTTCTTGAGTTATCATCCGGAAACCATTTTACTATTTCGGGTCACTGTGACCTTGCCCTTTTACCTAGAGACCTGAAAATCAATAGGGGTCATCTGCGAGTCATGATCAATCTACCTATCAAGTTTCATGATCCTAGGCCTAAGCTTTCTTGAGTTATCATCCGGAAACCATTTTACTATTTCGGGTCACCGTGACCTTGACATTTGACCTAGTGACATCAAAATCAATAGGGGTCATCTGCGAGTCATGATCAATGAACCTATGAAGTTTCATGATCCTAGGCACAAGCGTTCTTGAGTTATCATCCCGAAACCACCTGGTGGATGGACCCACAGACCGACATGTGCAAAGCAATATACACCCTCTTCTTCGAAAGGGGGCATAAATATGACACAATACTGAATGCAAAACGTTCACTGCAAATTATAATATTTTTCATTATAACATCGATATAAATTATATTACGGGCGTCAGTCTATAACACAATTTTAATATGCATAAATAAATAAATAAAAATATGAAACGACATATAACTAAAAAAAACAAGACTGAAAGCCAATAAGTTAACCTCTATTGTGCATTCGCACTGGGGAATCGTTAACTCATATCTGTATACACCCCTGAAGAAGACGTGTAGTCGAAAGCGCTAGGGTATAAGATACACATTTTTTATACTGTTTGAACAATTTCTTTCTATATATATATATATATATATATATATAAATATATATATATATATATATATATATATATATATATATATATATATATATATATATATATATATTGGCAGTTAGCATTAAACAAAATGAGCTCACGGTCACGTTTTTACACCAGTTCAATAGGGGAAAGCTATAAAATTGATACGACAATCCTTGCGGTTTTTATTTGTAAAGACAACAAATTGTCACTTAGCAATACTATAATTCCACGTGTATAACAATGTACTTTATTGAGAATGCAACATTACACTTAGATTGGGAAATACATATCACCAAAATAAACATGTTTAATTATTTACATATATCATAAAACAAAAACAACAGCATTAGTGATATGCGCTTTGTCTTAACAAAACAACCACAATAAAAATACGCACGAATATAGACAATATTAAACTCGGTAAGCCAAACAATATAAACACGTTAAAATAAATGCAAAAGATGCCCGGTTATAGTTAAGATGCTAGTTTATCTTTTAATATTAAAATCCTCTTAACAAGTATCTTTGAAGATATTTACACAATCAGACATAGGCATTAACAATCATGCAATAATTTAGAAAGACCCTGATCCATATGAGGTACACAAGCAATTGAAACGTGCCTAAGGGTACTTTCCATAGACATTATTACCCTATATTAACTTATTTAAAATGATTATTTGGAGTATACGAACATCTAAACACATTATAATTAAAATTGCATTTCATCCGATATGACAAATATAGCACAATTATATTTATACCAAATACTTAAATTTGTATTTGGAAACATGTGTTGTTTAGCTACCAATACAAGTTAATGCAAAATTTGTTTTTTTCTATATATCAATTTGATCTAACATGTCACACAATTTACAAACATCAAGCTATTTTCAGCTATTCAAAAACAGAACAAACATGTTTCATGCATTCAATAAAAGTTAAATATAAACATTCCCAAATATGAGGAAATCTGGTCATAAAACATTTGCTGAACTTGTAGTGGAAGATTTACAGAAACTGGCCCCACTGAAAGCGAATAAGGGATTGTGGGAGGGTCAATTTGAAAGGTCAAACACTCTGTTACAAAACTAATAAAATGTCAAACTTTATCGTAAGCAATATGTCAATACTGTTCACGTTTAATATAAGCACATTCATAAGTGTTAAAAAAATTTGCAAAACAGACATCTTTGTTTTTATTTTTAGCTGGGTATTTTCGGAGAAAACCTGAGGTATTGTCATAGCCAGTTCGTTGTGTCGTCCGCCGTCCGCGTCGTGCTTAAACCTTAACATTAGCTCTAAAATCAAAGTGCTTCCAACTACAACTTTCAAACTTCATATGTAGATGCACATTGATGAGTTCTACACACCACACCCATTTTGGGGTCACTAGGTCAATGGTCAAGTCACTGTGACCTCTCAAATAAATTATGTCAAGCTTTCATTTATTCAAAACTGCACCCGTAGCCGAGCATGGCACGCTTTATGCGGTGCTCTAGTTTAAGCAAATTGTATTGCTCTGTTGTATTACCCATAAAGGCATTTGCATTTCTTGACTATTGTTAGCATATGGCAACACTCCCTTTTTTTTCATTGACTGACTTCAAATTACAAGGTACTATTTTTTCTTCAGATAATGTTAAACAAAGTTAAACAAATTTTAAGTAGGTGTTCTTAATAAAAAGCATTTCATATAACAATGTGTTTCTATTGCCTAAAGTATATTTTTCTCTACAGAAGTTGTTACTGTGCATTATTTTAACAGTTTAATTCATATTTTAGCGTTGAAACAAGAAATGTTTTTTATAACAATAGTTTGTACAAATTAATGTTAACAGTGAGTTTATCTAATAAAAATGGCAACAATACTTGGATACATTACATTTAAAATACAATTGTTTTACAGTTGCTCTATGTATAAATGGCAAAATATACACTTGCTACAGTGATCAAGAAATCTTGATTAAGTTGCTCACTGATTAAAGAGGATACAATCTTGTCATCGTTATGTACATATACAAATATAAAGCATAATAAACTATTATGTCCGAAAACAAATTTTAACACTTATGACCATGTTAGTATATGATAAAACAACACAACTTAACAATATTTTGCCATTTTTCATAAAACTGTAAAACAAATTTAATATTTATTTTTTAATTCACAGTTTCATTTAAAGCTTTTCAACAAGAGTCATACTCTACTCATTTAACAAACAATATCCATTGAAATCAACAAAGTACTGGTAGTAAATACAGAATCGATTATTTCAGGTAGATTAAATAATTTTGCCCTGAATTTATTTATATTCCCATGAAATACATAGTATGCTACTAAAAAGATTCATGATCGAATACCGACCCGAATGAGCCCATTGACTAGTATTGTTTTCATAAGGTTGATTGACAAAAATCTGAAGCGTAAACATTTTACACCTTTCTGAACAGATATTTTTCATTAGCTAATCTATATTAACGGGTTAAAAACAGACAACTGAAACATGTCTTATAACATGAAAACACTCCAATATTTTTTTCAATCTTGTTCAAGTTACCAGCATCATTTAAACAGCTTTGGCAATCTTAACAAATCTTTGATAACATTGTATTTCCCATTTATTTACCGTCATCAGGATCAACATCTGTAGTGAAAGTTTCATAATACAGGCAAAGACATTGAATTGACATGCAACATGTGTGCTTTTAAAAATACTTTAAATGCTTGGCTAAACCAGGGACCTATACAAACAACTTGGTAGGTCACATAAAAAATAAAACGTAAACTATTGTTTTTTGTTGAATACAACTTGGCTGGTCACATACACAATAGAGCATAAACTATTGATTGTCTTTGAATACAACTTGGCTGGTGACATACAAAATAAGGCTGTTGACATGATTTCTGGCTTTCCGCTTGAATTTTTGTGATGTGTCATTCTGCCATTTCGATCAGAACAAGGTCATTCATTTCCATCCGTCATAATATTCAAAGAGTCAGAGTAAGTGCTGACCAAACCAGGCGGTATGTAGAGACTAGCAGAACTAAATCAGTATTTATCTCTGAGCTTCTTAGGTTTGACTGCGGTCAATATGGTAACAACTGCTGCAACAGTCTGTGTTTCTGATTGGATGGTTTGATTTCGTCAAAAGGCATCTGAAAAAAAGACTTGTTACTGTAAATGTCAGTTTTTCATTTTATCTTTGATACCGATGGAAAAAAAGAACACGCGGAGCACTTGGTATTTCAGAATGATACAACTAATCTGATTTGAATCCATCGAGAAAATAATGGTCCTGAGACTATTCATAAAATAACAAGGGACAAAATTGTCACAAAACCAGGTTTTCATTGTGAAAAAAAAATCTGATAAAGGGAGAAAACTCAAACTGAACTTTTGATATGACCAAAAAAAATTAACCCCCTTTGCAAGTTTTTTTTTTTTTTTTAAATCTATTTTTAGTCGTGGCGACCTTGACATTGGAGATATTGACGTGAATCTTTCGTGGGACACACCGTCCCATGATGGTGAACAAATGTGCCAAATGATTTTAAAATCTCACAATGAATGACATAGTTATGGCCAGGACAAGCTCATTTATGGCCATTTTTGACCTTTGAACTCAAAGTGTGACCTTGACCTTGGAGATATCGACGTAATTATTTCGCGCGACACACCGTCCAATGATGGTGAACAAATGTGCCAAATGATTTTAAAATCTGACGATGAACGACATAGTTATGGCTCGGACAAGCTCATTTATGGCCATTTTTGACCTTTGAACTCAAAGTATGACCTTGACCTTGGAGATATCGACGTAATTATTTCGCGCGACACACCGTCCAATGATGGTGAACAAATGTGCCAAATGATTTTAAAATCTGACAATGAACGACATAGTTATGGCCCGGACAAGCTTATTCCGCCAGCCCGCCAGCCCGCCAGCCAGCCAGCCAGCCCGCCAGCCAGCCAGCCCGCCAGCCCGCCCGCATTCGCCAATCTAATAACCAGTTTTTTCCTTCGGAAAACCTGGTTAATAATTAATAATAAATGATTTAATTCTTTTTATTACCAAACCATTTGGATTGTGATTTGATGAATATACATTTTGCCATCGGAATCAAATGTTTTGTTTTGAAGTAGTGAAAGGGTTTGCCACCATTCACCCACATTTTGCTTTTGTCTCAAAATTCCACATATGTCAAAGAAAACGAAATCAAAATACACAAGTAGGCAAGATCACAGTATGGTTTGGAAAATATGTTTAGTTTAATCACACTAGAAAGACTACTTTTGAGTTAAGACTATGCATAAAAATCCAACAGCAGGATGCACGTATGGAGGGACAAAGGTAAATCTACATTCACCCACACATCTATGAACTTGGGGGCGTAAAAAAAACATGCACATGACTTGAACACTCACCTGAGGTTAGCTCTGCATTTTGTTCACAGATTGAGGGTCCTTCACCATGGAGATTCCAGAATATCAAGATGATGACTGCTTCTGGTGCAAATGCTTCAAGAACAAACTCAACGCCTTGCTATCCGGGTTTCTGCAATTTAGTATGTCATGTATAAATTAAGACAATAATTTTTTAAGACTTTATAATAAGCATTTCATTAAAATTGTCAAGTATCAAAATACGGGTTTAACCCTGGCAACACACTTGATACTCTCTCAAAAAGCCATTCATTAACTTAAAAACAAACAAACTAGAGCTTTGTCACAGACTTGACCATTACCTCCACATGAAGAGGGGATGAAAGGTACTTGAAATAGGGAAAACCATGCTAAATGTGTAAAACGCACCCGTGACCCCTTGACCTAGTTTTTGGCCTGGAATAGCCCATATTCGAACATGGCCTGAAGGTCATCTAAATTAAGTTTCCGACCAAGTTTGTTGAAGAGTGGATGATAAGTATTTAAAAAAGAGAGCGGACACCATACTGAATGTGTAAAACGCATTAAGTGATCCCATGACCTAGTTTGTTTTCCCTGGAATGGCCAGTGTTCAATCATGGCCTAGAGATCATCTATATAAAACTTCTGGCCAAGTTTGGTGAAGATCGGAAGTAAACTTCGTCAATAAGAGAGCGAGAGCGGGCACCATGCTCAATGCATTAAATGCACTAAGTGACCCCGTGACCTAGGTTTTGGCCCGGCATGGCCCATGTTCAAACTTGGCTTAGAGATCATCTAGATAAAACGTCTGACTAAGTTTGGTGAAGATTAGATGAAAATTACTTGAATTAAAGAGCTGACAACATTCTGAATGTTTAAAATGCACTAAGTGACACTGTGATCTATGTTTTGACCCAGCATGACCCATATTTAATCACTTAATACGGACCGACCGACAGACAGACATACAGACCGACAGACAAGTTCACTCCTATATAACCCCCTAAACTAAAAGCTACAAAACATCACTGATCCCTGTTCGTAATTAAATGTTAGTTTAAAAACCATACTTACAGTTAATATGGAACCTGATTTTGTCAAGATTTAAAGAGTCAAATATGTTGGTACCTGCTGATAAATTGTTTCATGTTACTGTTGTGGTTATGAGTTTTAATATAACTCTAGATGTTAAATTTAAAATGCAAATTTGAGGGTTTAGCTTTAAACTTTTGCATTTTCTTCACATTTTTATATAAGATAAAGTAGTTTGTGCCTGAACTCTTAAACTTAGATTAGATAAACTGGTCAATTTATTGAAGAGCAGAAACCCAGTTTGCCAGTTTCATTGGGTTTTACCTATTGAGTATTTGTGAAAGCTTAATTGCATCAAAAGTTTAAGGCTTTTATGTCTGGGTCTCCTGAATGCTTTGTCACAGTGAACTCTTTTGCAACGGCAAGGTGACTTACCTATTGAGATGTAGAGTTGGATTTGGTGAACATCGCTCACTGGGCTTGAACTTGTGAGTATAAGGCCTCTGTGAACAGAAAAAAAGATCAAAGCGCATCCCAGAAATGTGTCCCTGTAAACAAAATAATTTAATTGCATTCTGAAATGGCTTCAGTTATATAAGAAGTCAATCAATGTTGTTTGAGTGAAAACAATGTTTAAGAAATAAAGTATGTTTGATGGATCTTGATACAAATGAGATATACACTAAACACTTGATACAAACATTTTATATCCCTTTGGGACATAAGGAAGCATGAAAGGAAGGACAGGGAGAATAACAGACAAGGACAAATTTGTATGCTCCCACCCCCACCGAGCCCTTTCAAGGCAATACAAATGGCAGCTATTATAAATAGTTTACAATTACATAAATGATTTGTTTTAGTTAGCAGCCAGGATAGAGTTTTATCAATATTAAACACACACAAACTATTTTCATTGACATTTGGAGTAAAACACTACACACTATACATGGTAAATTACATTACCAACGTACCTCATTGACGAGGTAGTCTTGGCCCCTGGCCAAGAAAGTATGGAGCCCCGGATTCAGAGTGGCTGCATCCTGCGGGTAGTACTATTTGAACATTTGTCCCAAGGTCCTGGGCCAGGAGGTGTCCCTGGGCCCAGCTGACCAGAGAGCATGTTGTTCAGCTAGGTACATATCTATGATTGCATAGGTTCCTGTAGGAACAGGCTCTTAAAACAAAATGCAGGAATTTAAATACATATTGAAAATAAATGAAGAAAATAATTTTTAAATGTGCTGAAGGCATTTAAATACTTTTTACTCAAATTAAAGAGAATTCAACAATTCGATTAAAGCAGATATTTTAATTATGCAAGGAGAAACTTTTGGTTAAGGGTTTGAATTTTGGTCAAAAAATAGACAAAACTATTCCCTGACCTTCTATGACTAAAACTGATATCAGATCAACTTTAATTTATTATTTATTTACCAAGTTTGATCAATTTAATAATGAATAATTCACATTTGATGTTAGGAGCTTTTCTTCAATCAGGCACAAAAAGGACTGATGTTAAGTCAACTATATGAGCCTCATTCTTGGAAAATAGGACTTGATGTATGTGCAATCTGCACAGGCTAATCTGGGATGACACTTTAATAGGACTTGATGTATGTGCAGTCTGCACAGGCTAATCTGAGATGACACTTTAATAGGACTAAATGTATGTGCAGTCTGCACAGGCTAATCTGGGATGACACTTTAATGGAAATTAATGTATGTGCAGTCTGCACAGGCTAATCTGGGATGACACTTTAATAGGACTTGATGTATGTGCAGTCTGCACAGGCTAATCTGTAATGACACTTTAATAGGGCTTAATGTATGTGCAGTATGCACAGGCTAATCTTGGATGACAATTTAATAGGACTTAATGTATGTGCAGTCTGCACAGGCTAATCTGGGATGACACTTTAATAGGGCTTAATGTATGTGCAATCTGCACAGGATATTCTGGGATGACACTTTAATATGACTTGATGTATGTGCAGTCTGCACAGGCTAATCTGGGATGACACTTTAATAGGACTTGATGTATGTGCAGTCTGCACAGGATATTCTGGGATGACACTTTAATAGGACTTGATGTATGTGCAGTCTGCACAGGCTAATCTGGGATGACACTTTAATAGGACTTAATGTATGTGCAGTCTGCACAGGCTAATATGGGATGACACTTTAATAGGACTTAATGTATGTGCAGTCTGCACAGGATTATCTTGGATGACACTTTAATAGGACTTAATGTATGTGCAATCTGCACAGGCTAATCTGGGATGACACTTTAATAGGACTTGATGTATGTGCAGTCTGCACAGGCTAATCTGGGATGACACTTTAATAGGACTTGATGTATGTGCAGTCTGCACAGGATATTCTGGGATGACACTTTAATAGGACTTGATGTATGTGCAGTCTGCACAGGCTAATCTGGGATGACACTTTAATAGGACTTAATGTATGTGCAGTCTGCACAGGCTAATATGGGATGACACTTTAATAGGACTTAATGTATGTGCAGTCTGCACAGGATATTCTGGGATGACACTTTAATAGGACTTGATGTATGTGCAGTCTGCACAGGCTAATCTGGGATGACACTTTAATAGGACTTGATGTATGTGCAGTCTGCACAGGCTAATCTGGGATGACACTTTAATAGGACTTAATGTATGTGCAGCCTGCACAGGCTAATATGGGATGACACTTTAATAGGACTTAATGTATGTGCAGTCTGCACAGGCTAATCTGGGATGACACTTTAATAGGACTTGATGTATGTGCAGTCTGCACAGGATATTCTGGGATGACACTTTAATAGGACTTAATGTATGTGCAGTCTGCACAGGATATTCTGGGATGACACTTTAATAGGACTTGATGTTAATGCAATCTGCACAGGATATTCTGGGATGACACTTTAAGCACATACATGAAGCCCTGTATCCCAGAGCACTGCTCAGATACTACTTGTTGTTCTTATTGCTGCTGCTGCTGCTTTGACCGGGCCATAGACAGAGATGGAGCAAGTCCCGACGCCAAAGTTGTCTCCTCAAACCCGGGAATTCTCAACAACAACTGCTGTTAAATGGTGTCAATCGCATACTGGCATAAGGTTCACATTATTCGAGAGCAACTTATCGAGGTCAGTCGCAATAAGGAACAAGAGGGCCTGAAAGGCCCAAGGTATCCCCCGCAACATATGTTTTGTTTGAGGATGGGTGCAAATTGGACGGATGAACATAATGATAGATGGACGGACGGAGGACAATAACACAAAACTAAGACAAAGAAAGGTTCTTAAGCCTTCACAATTTATTTAGGTGAATTAATAAGTCGTGCGTTTTCCACAAAAACATTCCTCCGCCAAAGCACTTCCAAGATATGGCTACGGACACAAAAGTGCCGGACGGACAGCCGGACGGACGGACAACACCAAAACAATATCCCTCCGCCTCTGGCGCGGGAATATATTCATACCAAGTTTCAAAGAAATCCGCCAAAGCGCTTCCAAGATATGGCTCCGGACACAAAAATGCCTATAGTAAAAAGCATTTTTTCAAGATACAAAGGGCCATAAGTCTGTTTTTAACAGATGGTGTACAATGCCATTTGGCGTGCATCATCCTCTTATGCATATATATACTCATACCAAGTTTAAATGAAATCCGCCAAAGCACTTCCAAGATATGGCTCCGGACACAAAAGTGCCTATAGTAAAAAGCATTTTTTCAAGATACAAAGGGCCATAAGTCTGTTTTTTACAGATGGTGTACAATGCCATTTGGCGTGCATCATCCTCTTATGCATATATATACTCATACCAAGTTTAAAATGAAATCCACCAAAGAACTTCCAAGATATGGCTCCGGACACAAAAGTGCCCGCCGGACGGACGCCAAAACAATATCCCTCCGCCTCTGGCGCGGGATAACAAGTCACGCAACGCCTGCTCTATCTGTTGGATCAGATAGTTTCTGTTTAAGCGACACGTCTGGAACAATTTGTCGATTCACAGCATTAAATTGTTGCTAAGTAAAATCGATGCTGGGATGGCATTATTTAAAATTTTAACAAATTTTATATAAATATAACACAGATGTGTAGTATATTTTTTTTGTCATTTTCCTCTCTGCTTTATTTGCACTGTTTGGTTTTGGAATTTCCGATTTACAAAAATGACTATAAGGTGGTATATCTATGCCCCGAGGGCATATTATATTTTTTCAGCAGTGCTCCCTTTAAAATGTAAGTTGGGATTGATACCATTGGATTTTTTGCTCACTTTTGGGGCAGATTTCCAATCTCAAAAAGTATACTGTAGTTTTTTTTTCCATTCAAATGTAGAGCCTTAAAGGGACCCATTCCTAATAGAAATAAAAGCTGCGCCATGAGCGCATGATACGCCCGTCGTTCGCCAATGAAGTAGTAAGGTAATAAATAACCCTTTGAATCATTTTTTTACTTCAGTTTATTTGTATTTGAATACATGGTTTATTTTATAAGTACATGAGCATGGAAATCACGAAATTTTGACGAACAAAGTCCCATAACTCTGGAACGACAATTCAGAATTCCGTCAAAAACGAAAGGGGATCAGGGTTTATCAATATTAAGATTGTGTTGAAATTTGAAAAAAATCCATCGAAGGATATTTGAGCTACAGTAGGACATTCAATGAAATCACGAAATTTTGACGAACAAAGTCCCATAACTCTGGAACGACAATTCAGAATTCCGTCAAAAACGAAAGGGGATCAGGGTTTATCAATATTAAGATTGTGTTAAAATTTGAAGAAAATCTGTCAAAGGATATTTGACGTAGCGTACGACATTAACAGACGGACGGACGGACGGACGGACGGACGGAGAGACGGACGCGGGGTATACCATAATACGTCCCGTCATAGACGGGCGTATAAAAAATCCATCGGGGGATATTTGAGCTACGGTAGGATACATGAACAACAATAACATTTAAGGTCACAGTGACCTTGACCTTAGAATGAATGACCTTGAAATGACCAGTGGTCATCTAAGTGTGCTTGCAAACCTTCATGTCAAGTTTGAAGACTCTATGTCCAAGCATACCAAAGTTATAACAATTTTAACATTTTAACATTTAAGGTCACAGTGACCTTGTGTGACCTTGACCTTAGAATGAATGACCTTGAAATGACCAGTGGTCATCTAAGTGTGCTTGCAAACCTTCATGTCAAGTTTGAAGACTCTATGTCCAAGCATACCAAAGTTATAACAATTTTAACATTTTAACATTTAAGGTCACAGTGACCTTGACCTTCAAATGAATGACATTGAAATGACCAGTGGTCATCTTCTAGTACTGGCCAATCTTTATTTCAAGTTTGAAGACTCTAGGTACAAGCATACCAAAGTTATAACATGAAATAAGAACTTTAACATTTTTACATTCAAGGTCACAGTGACCTTGACCTTCAAATGAATGACCTTGAAATGTCCAGGGGTTACTTACTAGTTCTGGCCAACCTTCATGTCAAGTTTCAAGACTCTAGGTCCAAGCATACCAAAGTTATAACAACTTTAACATTTTTATATAGCTACAGTAGGACATTCAATGAAATAACGAAATTTTGACGAACAAAGTCCCATAACTCTGGAACGACAATTCAGAATTCCGTCAAAAACGAAAGGGGATCAGGGTTTATCAATATTAAGATTGTGTTGAAATTTGAAAAAAATCCATCGAAGGATATTTGACGTAGCGTACGACATTAACAGACATACGGACGGACAGACGGACGGACGGACAGACGGACGCGGGGTATACCATAATACGTCCCGTCATAGACGGGCGTATAAAAAGTAAATATTTTCCCAAATTTGACCTAAAATCTCCCTATCGTACGTTTCTTTTGTTTAAGACAATTTTTAAAGTATATAATATATGTTTCATGAAGATATGCACCTCTAAAATTCATTAATGTTCATCTTGTTGGCTAATAATATTTGCAAAGAAGGAAAAATTTACGTTTGATACTATACAATTTTTAATGTGAAACTGTACAATTTTTAATTTCAGACAATCTAATTTTTAATGTGACACTATGTTAGAGTATACCATGTTTAACATGAGTCAAGCAACTTTAAATGTGAAACTCTACAACTTTAAATGTAAAACATTTTCTAACTTTAAAGTTTAAATGTAAGATTATCAACTGTATGGCATATCATAAGAATCAATAGATATAAGTTTAATACTGTCAGTGTATGAGTACCTGATCACACACATTGTTTTCTATGGATTAGATAGAAATGCAGAAATACAGATGGATGTCTATGGTTAATTCTGTATACGATACTCTATCTTGCTAACAGGGCCTTCATAATTGTACATGTTAATATTGCATATTCTGCTTAAAACTATTCGCTGTAAGTGATATTGATCTATACTACCGTAATTAATCTAAGTTTTAAGAAAGTTTTGAAAAATAAACAAAAATGTTTGTCCAAAAATTTTGATACCAAACATATTCCAAAACTGCAGGTGTCCGAAAATATAGAAACAAAAAATAATGTGGCGAAAATTTAGAGAAACTTAAAATATTGCATGGACAATCAGATAATATAATGCAATATATAAAGCGACCTATGTATCAATGACTAATACAACATGATTGTTTAATACTACGCCAAAGCTATGCTAACTTAACCCTTAACCTAGAATGATATAGAACAAAAAGTAAAAACACTAAACATACTGCTTACTTCATACGATATCAGTTAAAAGGCTGTTCGGTGAAGACATTTTCAATTACAGGTAAACACAGTTATTTACCAATTCACGCAAAATGTAAAAACGGTGCATAATGCATGTGACTTGTGTTGTCCCAGATTAGCATGTGCAGTCTGTACATCTTATCAGTTATGCCATTTTCTGCTTTTATGGAATATTTAGTTTAAAGGTTTATTCACAAAGTGTTGTCTCTGATTTGCCTGAGCAAACTTCACATGCTTTTCTGGGACAACACCATCCAAATGCATTAAGCCCTGTTTGGCCAGAATGAGGCTGAAATGCTACCTGTTGTTGTTGTTAATGTTGCTGCTGCTTTGAATGGGATACAGACAGAGATGGTGCAAGTCCAGATGCCAAAGTCAACAAACCCAAAACCGGGCATGTCAGTAAACAGCTGCTGCTAAATGGCGTCAATCACAGACTGCTCCTCAGGCGTCAGGTTCACATTATTTCACATCAACATATGGAGGTCAGTCACATTTACAGAAACTCACTTAACGCCTGCTCTATCCGCTGTATAATGTACAAATCTTTTCCACTTCAGCAACTCGTCTGGAACAAGTTTGCCATGTCCAGCATTGAATCGTTGCTAAGCAACATCGACGATGGGACAAAAGTCGGACTCATCAAGGCTCTGTGTTTGAAGTGTTGCTGTTGCCAACATTGGAGAAGATGTGGCGTGCTAGGCTGATGCAAGACGTCTTCGTACTAAATTTCTTGAGCGAGTTGTAGTATTTGTTAAAGAAGGAGGTGCGGATTGCCATCGACATTTACTTCAACGATGTTTGTCTTGTTGGCTAATACTGTTTGCTGAAAAGGAAAACTTAACATGTGAGACAAAAAAACTTCAAATGTGAGACTGCATTACTTTTAAAGGGGCAGTCCAACAGATTGGTACATTGACATAATTAAAAAAGTTGTTTCAGATTCACATATTTTCTTTTTTCATGATATTTTTGGAGGAAATAGTAATACTGACAATTAACAATGCTTTTAAATGTCCATTATATGCATCTTTTGACTATTTGAAGACGACTTATAAAGCGTCGTGCGACGCGAAACGGTTGAATAATTTGTTAAGTTCTGTAACAGTTGTTGTAGTTTTATTTTGGGAAACTACGAGGATTGCTTATATAGTTAAATATACATCAGCTCTAAGCATAAACATGGATGGTCGAGTGGTCTAGGCGGGAGACTTTTAACTCCAGGACTCCAGGGGTCAGTTGTTGGAGCCCTGTTGAGGGTTATTTTTTTTTGCCCCACCTATATAGTGGAGGACATATTGTCTTTGCCCTGTCTGTTGGTCTGTCTGTTGGTCTGTTGGTTTGCTCCAACTTTAACATTTGCCATAACTTTTGCAATATTAAAGATATCAACTTCATATTTGGCCTGCATGTGTATCACAGAGAGCTGCACATTTTGAGTTGTAAAAGATCAAGATCAAGGTCATCCTTCAAGGTCAAAGGTCAAATATATGACACTTTTGAAATATTGAAGCTAGCAACTTGATACTTGACATGCATGTGTATCTCATTGAGCTGCACATTTTGAGTGGTGAAAGGTCAAGGTCATCCTTCAAGGTCAAAGGTCATATATATGGGGACATGTTTTTCTTTTTTAAAGTTGTATTCTTGTGTGCTTTTTCTGGAGATATTTGGGTCAAATGTTTAAATTTATCAACATAAAGCATTTAATGACATGCTTCATTCAATACATGCCAAAATCTGTTGGATGACCCCTTTAATATGAGATTGAGCAATACAACTTTAAATGTGACACTACACAACTTAAAATGTGAGACTGTACCCCTTTAAAAGTGAACATATACAACTTTACATTTGAGACTATAACAACTTTAAATGTGTGACTAAACAAATTAAAATGTTACACTGTACACCTTTAAAGGTGAAACTATACAAGTTTAAATGTGAGACTACAATGTTAAATGTGATACTTTTTTCAACTTTAAATGTGAGACTATACAACTGTAAAGCATATCTTATGAAACAAATAGATGTGAGTTGAATACTGTAAGTGGATGTGTACTTGATCATACACGTTTGGCTATGGATTAGACACAGACACAGAAATACAGATGGATGTCTGTGGTGAATTCAGTGTACCACAGTCTATCTTGCTACCTTGCTACAGGGGACTTTTATACTTTTAATAGTCATTATTGCCTATTCTGGTTAAAACTATGCAATCTAAGTGATATTGTAAAGATACAACATGTAGTTATACAGTGTATCTACATTATATGGCATCTTTTTGTAGGACACACCTTAGATTTAAAGTTTCACTTCTAGTGTTGAAATTGTGTGCATTGGGATATAAAAGCAATATAGCGCCATTGTTTCTCGCAAACATCTGGGCTCTGATTTAAACTATAATCAAATCCAATTACAATCCAAAAGCTGTATCGAAAACATTGACTTCACTAAGGTAGAATAGTAATGATTAGCGCTAATTGTTTACAACTGTATTATCCGTGGTGTGTTTTTCAGGGGTATTGCAGGCAAACGGGGGATCTGGATCAAAGACAATAACGCTTTATGATCAACAACTGACTGATTAACATTCTGAATTTTAATAACAAAGAAATAAAACACGTATTAATGTGTGTTTGATTGTTTGTGTTTACCTACATTAACTATTATCTAATGTTTGTGTATCAATTCAATTTTTTTTAATTTATTGACATTATTGTCTGATATACATGTAGTTAAACATTCTGTCATAAATTGCCATAAATTATATTCGATTATAGGATATATATTAATATTAGATAAAAAGGTATGTAAACAGTTATTCAGTCCCACTAATCAGCTTAATTCATAACAATGAACTTGTTAATGGCATACAGTAAGGAAGGGCCAGTAACCACAGTGACCAATAACAAAAAAAAAATTAACCTCATTATAAAAGACTAGTTAATTTACATGTGCTAAACATGGTCTACCTCCTGCAAGTTACTCTAAAGGGTTTTCCCATTGTTTCCACCGCAATTTATCGCGGAAATGTACTACAAACAAACCGGGTATTTACTGACACAATTTTGTTAATTTTGTTTAATCACAAATTAATTAATTGAAGTGCTGATGAAATAGTCATTTTTCTTCAACACACAATTTCGAGCTGACGAAAATAAATGGTTTTCTCAGTTTTATGGGAAATAAACAACATAAAGGATTTTTATAACATCTATATAACATCTATAACTTCAAAATAGTAATAACTTTGTGAAATAAGAATATTAAGCCAGTAATTCTTCTAAAAGACTTAGACATGTGCTAGAACTAGGGGCTAGCTCTGTGAAAAGTGTCCTTTTCTATGGCAAACTGTCAATTGGGAATTTTAGCCAGTAATTATGTTAAAATATAGACGTTTTGAGATTAGAAATGGGAATGAATTATCAGCCCTACTTGTCAAAATAAGTAAAACTGTAAGGTCTCACCTGAGGCTGAAGAAGGCGAGATGACACGCTGGCCTCGCTGATATTGCTGAGGATTTAGTTTGAGTTCTACCTAATGTCGGGTTGAGAGTCAAAGGGCATACTGGAACACACAACAAAACTGCTAGCCTCGCTGATATTGCTGAGGGCAGAGTTTGAGTTCTACCTTATGTCGGGTTGAGAGTCAAAGGGCATACTGGACCAAACAACAAAACTGCTGGCCTCACTGATATTGCTGAGGGCCGAGTTTGAGTTATACCTAATGTCGGGTTGAAAGTCAAATGGCATACTTGACCACACAACAAAACTGCTGTCATTTTTCAACGCTTTATCTAGTGTCTATTCAATGCGAGGCCGTTTTGTCTTGGAGTGTGAAGTGCTCGTAACAAACCCCGATGGGTGCACCTTAAGCACCTTGTTAACGATGATGGGCAGAATTAGCGCCTGAACCATGCCTGATGTATTCATCATGCTATGAGTGTTCATAACAAAGTTTGTTTTGTCAGCAACTGCGTAGAAAGCACGTTCGTTTTGAACATTTTGGACGCATTAGAGGACAAATCAGGATGGTCCATTATGCTTCTACTATTGAAATCAGAAGTAGCCCCCGTGGATAGCTTATGCTTCCAATTTTCACTCTTTAACTGTTTCTTGATTTTCTCCCATTATTCGCTGTTGCTCTGTTAGTCCCACAAAGCATGTAACAAGTTATCCAACTTTTTATTTTTCGGCACTGGAGCTTAACAAACTACTCAGGCTCGAGTGCTTAACGATCGACACGGAGATGGCAGTTGTGAAAACTCAACATGCTCAGACATTCCAGCAGAATGGTATTGTTCAACGAAGCTTTGAGGCAGGAGGTCAAAGGGGTGGAGCTATGGGTCATGGGAGGGGAAGGGTTGTCCTGGACTGAGGCTCCTGGGGTGTCCGACTGGTGCTGTTGCCACGTCAACTCGATAACAATGCTTATGCTCACCTGAAATCAACAGCACCATGGGTGATATGAAGCATTAACAAAAAAGTTCATATAACACTCTATAACAAGCTATGCCTCTTTATTGGATAGGATGTGAAGGTTTTCAATAGATACATTTCATTCTTATCAATTTTTAATCAGGCATTTCATTGGTTCCTTGCCCAAATAAGCATGACAATTTATTCAATCAAACCATTTCGTATTAAAACATTAAAAGTGTTGGTCAATGTTATATTAACCTGCAAATTCATAATAACGATTTCTTTCACAACTTGAAGAGATGTAATTTCGAAAACCAATATGCAGCTCATTAATATTAATTATTGTCGTCTCAGATAAGCATGTCAAGTCCACATAAGATAATTAGGTAGGACACTTTCCGACTAGACTGGATTTTTATAAAAAGGACAATTCCTTTCAACGAAAAATACCTTTGAAGAGGAAAGTGTTGTCCCTATTAGTCTGTGCGCACTGTGCAGACGAATATGGAATAACATTTCAAGTACATGCATTAAGCCCCATTTTCCCACAGCACGGCTCATTTATTTTTATTTGCCAGTTCTGTCCTGCATAACAACACAAACATAATGGAAAATGTAATGTTTTCTAATGGTACTTATTCAATTAATCACTTAGCTTTTAAAATTCCCCAAATGTGTTTTTTTGTAGATATATGTTTCAATAGACAAACATTCAAAAGTAAATCAACAAACGGTGGCAGACATAATTAGAAGGCAACTAAAGGGCGACAACTCACTGCTTGTGCAGATCTACAGTTATATCCCTTGTTAGTGTTAGCTTCATAAACTTAACAGCAACAAGGGCAACAACTAATTGTTGGTGCAGATCAAAAGTTCTCTCCCTTGTTAATGTCAGCTTAATTAATTAAACAGTAACTTCAGGTAAACAACTCACTGCTGTTGCAGATCTTCAGTTCTCTCCCTTGCAAGTGTCAGCTAAAATGTCTTTCATGATGCGATCTTAAGACATGAAACGACCGCATCATCCCCCCACATCACTGGACTGTGATACGGCTGAGCCTTTCGTCAGACAGTCATCTTCTGTGCTGAGCAGTTGCTGTAATTTGGAGGAAACCAATATGAAATATGTTGGCCTTGTCAGCCTTTTGAACTACATGTAGTACGTAAGTAAAAAGCCAGCGAATGTTTTGGGTCAAATTGGCTAAAGTCCCCTTATGACATCAATTAGGAATAATTACTGTAATTACTGTGATTATTAATGACATTTGCAAAATTCTTAGATTTTTTTTTTAATTTGGAAATTATGGGTTGTTTTCATTGCATAAAACTTAATTGCACAAACCCATCAAATTATTATTTTATATGCGTTTTTGCCAATTTGCAGTGTCAGTGCCAATTAGCCCGCAAGCGTATAAGCAAATGCCTTGAACCTGTACTTTGTACAGAAGGAAATAAATGGCTGTCCACATTCACCTGGGAGTAAAATTCTGTTACAAACGTCTTAATGTAAATTTGTGGATTTTTTATTTTGTAAAACAAAGGAATTTGTACTTGATTTTTTGTTATGTTTGTGAATTTAATTTGTGTATCAGTAAATCCATGAAATCAACATTTATTAATGTCCCACAAATAAAAGCGATTTTAAAATTCATATATAACATTTTCTGCAAAAAGTGTTTGTAATGCTTTATTTTATTTATTTTTAATTTATATATATATATGTATATATATATATATATATATATATATATATATATATATATATATATATATATATATATATATATATATCGTTTCTTAGTCTTAGTTTTAATACAATCTAAATATATATTGCTGAATATTATATTTAGTAAAAAATTGCCATTCTACTAATCTGTGAACAAGTCCTAAAACATGAATAGGTTCTCTTCATACATTTTTTATTGTACATGTATTATTGCATTTTTTTCAAATAAATTTCGACTTAAGAACTCGAGCCTTGTTCTGGGAAAATTGGGCTTAATGCATGTGCATATAGTGTCGTCCCATATAAGCCTGTGCTGTCCTCACAGGCTAACCTGAGACGACAATTTCCGCCTAGATTTGATTTTTGTTTAGAAGAAATTTCCTTTAAACAAAAATTCCTCACAAGCAGAAAATATTGTCCCTGAATTAATTTGAATGCATTAAGCCCCCCTCTTCCCAAAACGATGCTTAATTTAAATTCCATTTTGAAATTCTCTGTTACTCAGGTTTGGAAAGCCCCAATCTGAAGAAGGGTTTGCGTTATGGTCATTTTACCTTTTGTGAAATCGTATCAGTATTGTCCAATTCATCTTTATTATTCTTAATAGGAGGTACACAGTCAAATCTTTATTATTATTGGGACATTATTGTGTATTGATTGTAAGGCTTTACAGATCCACAAATTTAACACAAACACACTGACACAAATTCCTCATTTATTTGTCCAAACTGAGCAATCCACGCTTAACTACTGTGTCCACGAAAGTCTTTTCAACCAGAAAATTTCATGCAGACAAATATGAATGGTTTACAGTTTACAAACAATTAAAGAGGATAGTTTACCTTATGTAAATTCATACTGTTCTTTTCTACCTCATCTGTTTTGCATTCTTAATACATAGGAAATAAACAAGCATGCCTTTTCCTTGTATATTTATGGGTAAGTGAAACGGACCCATACGAATAGCGTTTTTATTTTTTTAATAAGTGCCTTATGATTAATATATCTCAATTATATTTCAATTAAATCTAGAAAAGTATATTACTATCATACTATGAATTGATTTTTATAATTTGAAGTATTACAAAGAGTTATATTATATTAGTTTTGCTGAAATCAATGGACTTTTCACACAAAAAATGTCAAAATCCCAAAATTGCATTTTTTTCCCAAAGTGGCCAAGAAAAGGCCTGACAATTGAAACGTCTATTTTACCTTCTGCGTTCTCAGGCCATTCTTGTCCACCACATCCTCATCATTGTTGTCCTGACTCAGCAGCCACTGGAGAAGCAGAATAGATTGATGTATTTATTGTATTTATATTTAGGACTCACATATATTTTTATAAATGTAATGAAAATAAATAACAAATGTTCAACAGCATCAAATACGACAAATTAATAAATCTCACATTTAACAAGGTCTGTTTGTAAAACATGCATGCCCCGATACGGACTGTCAGCTGCGGTGGCAGCCATCATGTGAATATATTTTTTGGCACTGTAACCTTTAACCTAGTGACCTGAAAATCAATAGGGGTCATCTGCAAGTCATGATCAATGTACCTATGAAAATTCATGATCCTAGGCATAAGCTTTCTTGAGTTATCATCTGGAAACCATTTTACTGTGTCAAGTCACCTTGACCTTTGACCAAGTGACCTGAAAGTCAATAGGGGTCATCTGCGAGTCATGATCAATGTACCTATGAAGTTTCATGATCCTAGGCATAAGCGTTCTTGAGTTATCATCCGGACACCATTTTTCTAAGTTCAGTCACCGTGACCTTTGACCTAGTGACCTGAAAATCAATAGGGGTCATCTGCAAGTCATGATTAATGTACCTATTAAGTTTCATGATCCTAGACCTAAGCGTTCTTGAGTAATCATCCGGAAACCATCTGGTGTACGGACGGACATACGGACATATGTGCAAAACAATATACCCCCTCATAAAAAAGTGTTACCTTTCTGTAAATATTGCGAAAAGTATCAATATATACTACTCGAAAGATTACTTAAACAATTTCATATTTTATAAATAAAAGTATTCATCAATTTACATTTGTTACATGGCATGGTATTTATAGAAATGAAAGTCTAAAAATAGCCCTAGTTGCTATGTACAGGTGCATCTATATATAAAATTTTCATGTGAAATGCTTTGTTTTTTTCATGGAAAGTTTACAAGAACTTAAATTTTAGACCATAATGACAAAAATGTTATGCCAACATAACATAATATGCAAAATATCTTATGTTCAAACAAAACCCCTCACAATGTGTAATCAGCTAAGAATATGTGTACATAAATTATTTGTATCTTTAACTACACAAACAATGTTGTATTGTAACATCACACACTACTATGTTCGTATGCTAAACAACACATTGTCATTGAAATACTAATCACTAATTACAACAACTAATACATACATGTACACACTATTCCACTCTGAACACCAGGATGTTGTCACTCCCCATCAGTCCCACAATGATGGAGGATGTGGTGCTGCTGTAGCAGACTGACCATGGGTACAACACTCCATCCTCCTGAGTAGCAAGATTAGCCAGCTTACTCTCTCCCTCCCAGCCCACCTGTTGTACAGTGTGGGACCAGGCTCCACAGACCAGCACCTGGCCTGCAGGGGTCACATGTAGACCATGTGGGCCACGTAGTGCTGGGTCTGTGTATGTAGCCAGGAGTGTGCCATCCCTGGCCAGGGTGAGAAGCTTGTCACTGTAGAGGTTGATGATGTACAGCCTGTCTCCTGTGGGACTCACAGCACACTTGTATACTGCAAAACAGAGTAACATCAAGATATTGAATTACTGTAAATGTTAAATAATCTTATTAAACATACTGCATTGATATTGTAGTACACATGTGTTGTTACATGTATGCATCAAATTGATTAATAATAAATAGTTTTGTGTAGCATGAAGGTTCTGTAAGTTTTTTTTGTGTAAAGGTTTGACATGTTGAAATGGGACTAATGAGTTAGAAATGAAATGTTATGTACAATTACAAACATGGAAAAAATTACACAGATGAAAACAAGTACACAGTTCAATCACAATGTGTATATTATGAATGATACTATATGCACTAATAATAGATTTCCTACACATGTACAAATATGATAACAGTGTACTCACATAAGTGAAATTGACACAGGCAGACATACTGAATAGATGTGCAGTGTTACGACTGTAGTTGTGTTTGTCAAGTGTTTGTAAAAAGAACACTAATGTTTCAAACAACCAATTTGGAACTTTTCCTTTATATTGTTTTTCACTAAACCACTTACAGAAGCAAGTTGTTAAAAAATAATATTTAATTATCGACATACATACGTTTGAATACTTCTTATAATCCAACTAGAACAATTTAAACAGTATCTATTTTATATTATGTATTTTTAATTGAGAAAACATATTATACATGTGCAGTAATTGACAACCACAAAAACATTAAGACCAGTTCAGAAAGTGTCTCTCTCCCAGGAACTCAGTTTCTATTTATAGACATGTCATGTAGTGACACTCAAAATACTGCATTACTCATGTTAATAAATCAATAATAACGAATAATTTTCTTGCTGTTGTAACAATATATTGACACATAATTTTTTTAAAAATTTGAAGTTTCAAAATAATTTTTAATACATATTCCAAATGATATCAGGATGAATCCACCATAATTCTTACCTCTCAATCTATCTGATTGATCCTCATAAAGTCTGCAGACCTGTTTGCCACTCAGTGTGTACTTGAACAGTGCTTCACCAGAGCAGATAAACAGGTCACCCTTGTAGTGCGCAATACCCATACATTCATGTTGTAACCCAAACTTCCTGCCAGAAACTAGCTTGCTCTGTGTGACTGTGATAAACTGGACCTCATGTTTTTTACTATCACCAGACACAGCCACTGCAACCTTTTTGGGTGTGATGAGACACATGTCCTCTACAGGGTCAGTCACACCACAGTGACTAAACACCTGGTACTGCTGGTCCAGCAGCTTGACTTTCTTATTACTGCGGTCTGCAACCAGGACCTTTCCATCTGGGAGGACACAGATGGCTCTGATTTCACAATTGCATGTATCACTTTGTATTCTCACATTGTGGGTAGACTTCCACTGGACAGTGAATACCTTGTCTGGATTCCCCTGCACAGACCTTGTGAACTGCAGTTTTAACCACCAAGGTTTCTCATTATGGTAGTCTCTGAAAGGATCATATTAACATATAAATCAAACAAGAAAAAACATTTGTAAAATGTATGTAAAGTTTTGATCATAGTATCCAGATAAAAAGAGATAAAGAGTTTTTTTGAATGAACTGCCACACATATATGTTAAGTGTTTTAACAACAAGAGGGCCAAGATGGCCCTAGTTCGCTCACCTGAGAGGAGTCGGTTCATTCCATCTTTACCAAATGTCAAACCTGACCTAGATATTGTCCAGACAAACATCCTGGTCAAGTTTCATCATTATTTCATCTGCGAGTCATGATCAATGTACCTATGAAGTTTCATGATCCTAGGCGTAAGCATTCTTGAGTTATCATCCGGAAACCATTTTTCTAAGTTGAGTCACCGTGACCTTGACAGCCATTGTGTGAATACGTTTTTTGGCACTGTGACCTTGACCTTTGACCTAGTGACCTGATAATCAATAGGGGTCATCTGCGAGTCATGATCAATATACCTATGAAGTTTCATGAACCTAGGCATAAGCGTTCTTGAATTATCATCCAGAAACCATTTTTCCATTTCAGGTCACCATGACCTTGACCTTTGACCTAGTGACCTGATAATCATTAGGTGTCATCTGCGAGTCATTAACATTGTACCGAAGAAGTTTCATGATCCTAGACATAAGCGTTCTTGAGTTATCATCTGGAAACAATTTTACTATTTCGGGTCATCGTGACCTTAACCTTTGATCTAGTGAACTGAAAATCAATAGGGGTCATCTAATAGTCATGATCAATGTACCTATGAAGTTTCATGATCCTAAGCCTAAACATTCTTGAGTTATCATCCGGAAACCATTTTACTATTTCGGGTCATCATGACCTTTACCTTTGACCAAGTGACCTGAAAATCAATAGGGGTCATCTACGAGTTATGATCAATGTACCTATGAAGTTTCATGATCCTAGGCCTAAGCGTTCTTGAGTTATCATCCATAAACCATTTTACTATTTCGGGTCATCGTGACCTTGACCTTTAACCTAGTAACCTGAAAATCAATAGGGTTTATCTGCGAGTCATGATCAATATATCTATGAAGTTTCATGATCCTAGGCATAAGCGTTCTTGAGTTATCATCTGGAAACCATTTACGCTTTTGGTAACCGAGACATTGACATTTGACCTAGTGACCTGAAAATCAATAGTGGTCATCTGCGAGTCATGATCAATGTATCTATGAAGTTTCATGATATTAGGCATAAGTGTTCTTGAGTTATCATCGGAAACCATTTTACTATTTCGGGTCATCGTGACCTTGACCTTTGACCTAGTGACCTGAAAATCAATAGAGGTCATCTGCGAGTCATGATCAATGTACCTATGAAGTTTCATCATCCTTGGCATAAGCGCTCCTGAGTTATCGGGAAACCATCTGGTGGACGGACGGACCCAAATGAGCAAAACAATATACCCCTGTTCTTCGAAAGGGGGGGGGGCATAATGAGAAAACTTCCCCCTACCCATCAGCCATGTTATTCAACTAACCGGAACCATTTTTTAACTCAACTCTCGTATCAAGGAAACAAATGTTCTGACCAAATTTCATGAAAATTGGGCCAAAAATGTGACTTCTCCTGTGTTCACATGTTTTCACTATAAACATATAGAGAAAAATGCCCCGCCCACTGAAGGCCATGTTTTTTCACTGATCCCGACCATTTCCAAACTAATCAGAGATATCATTAACGCAAATGTTTTGACCAACTTGTATGATGATTGGGCAAAAATTGTGACTTCTAGAGTGTTTACAAGGTTTCTCTATAGCCAAATAGGGAAAACTGCCACTATATACATATAGAGAAAAATGCCCCGCCCACTGGCGGCCATGTTTTTTCACAGATGTCGACCATTTTTGAACTCGTCCGAGACATCAATTGAACCAATGTTTTTACCAACTTTCATGATGATTGGGCAAAAATTGTGACTTCTAGAGTGTTTACAAGGTTTCTCTATTGCCAAATAAGGAAAACTGCCCCACCCACTGGCGGCCATGTTTTTCAACGGATCGGAACCACGTTTGTAACTAAACCAAGATATCATTCAGACAAACATTTTGACAAAGTTACATGAAGATTGGGCATGAAATGTGACTTCTACAGTGTTTACAAAGTTTTTCTTTTGTTTGACCTAGTGACCTAGTTTTTGACCCTGCACATCCCAGTTTCGAACTCGGCCAAGATTTTATTGGGACAAAGCTTCTGACCAAGTTTCATGAAGATGGGACAAGAAATGTGGCCTCTAGAGTGTTTACAAGCAAATATTAACAGATGGACTGACAGACGGACGGACATACGACGGACAAAGACCGGTCACAAAAGCTCACCTGAGCAATCAGGTGAGCTAAAAATGTGTACCCACCTAAACATACATAGAATTGTAAAAATTAAGCACAAAAATTTTATGTAGTATTATACTATATATGCTAAACCGTATATGCTCAACGAAACAGTCAAATGCTTTGTATTTCACAAGCAATGACATTGTACATGTACAAACCTTTGCAGATGGACTTTACTGATGTACCAAGTTATTCTTAATTTATAACACGTTTTTATAGACATGATATCAATTAAGTAAATGTCAGCAGATAATTGAAAGCCTTACCAGACCATATTCTATCCAGTAAATCTATTATTTTATCAGAACAACAGGTTTCTTGCTCATTAACATGAGTCATGTTTACATGTGGTTTCAGATTTTTTTTTAGTTATTTTGTAATTTAAATTAATACAAATATTTTACACCATTTGAAACCCTAGTGGCATGATTTGAAACAAAAGCTTAAAGTTTAAAGAACCAATTTTGGTTATTCCGGTCCTTGTGGTTTCATAAAAAAAGATGTTATTTTTCTTATAAAGTATATGCTAGTATTACCCATTTGACCCGGGAGCAGGTTTGACCCCAGGGACAGGAATTTAACAAAAGTTGTAGGGGTCCACTATACATATCTTACTATGTTACATACAAAGGATTACTCATCAGGTCTTTATCATTCATAACATATTTTTAAAAGTTATTTAGCTACATAAATCAAGTGGCATCACCCAAGGTGTGCCCCTAGGGTTATGAATTGTTTAAACAAATTTGTAGAATGCACATACTGTTTCTCAGTGGACTCCCTGGAATGCAGGTTGCCTGCTGGATTCCAGCTTGCCCCCACACTGGATGCAGTATATGGTTTGAGGCCCTGAAATAAACTTCTATACATCATTTGGCCTATAATGAACCTATACATCATTTGGCCTATAATGAACCTATACATCATTTGGCCTATAATGAACCTATACATCATTTGGCCTATAATGAACCTATACATCATTTGGCCTATAATGAACATGTCTAAGTATTATTGAGAGGTCAGTACAAGGTGTCAATTTTTCCTGTCATAATAATGCTTTCACTTTGATTTAATATTTCTGTAGTTGCTATGTTAATATGATACTATCTAAGTGTAAGATTTCAATCAAAATCCTTAAAATAAATATTTCATTTAACATACATTTTAATACCTCTGCCTCTGCCTTTTTCTGTTTCTATTTAGGTCACTAAAAACCCTTCAAATCAATGTTGAAACCACCTTTATTTGTATAAATTATATTATTGTAAAAAAAAATAACAATAACCTTTCTATAACCACTGTTATCCCCAATAAAAACAAGAGATGTGTTTGTCAGAAACACAATGCCCCCTTCTGCGCCGCTTTGAAGCCATATATTTGACCTTTGACCTTGAAGGATGACCTTGACCTTCCACCACTCAAAACTTGCAGCTCTATGAGATATACATGCATGCCAAATATCAAGTTGCTATCTTCAATATTGCAAAATGTTTTATAATCACAAAGTAGAGAATGAAATCACCCATAGTAGATGCATAGAGCCTCCATGGGTTTCCAGCAACAAGAGGACTAGTTTACAACACCCAACACATTTAAAGATGAGTAATACACAACTTGTATCTGTGGCAAGGTCAGGTACACTGTACGGAACACAGTTACAAGTTATCTACCTTTCCTTGCATAGCTGGTACTGGGGGAGATTTTACTACATCCTTTGCCATTTTCTCAGGCTAAAAAGGGCAAACAGCAAGCATGCTAACCCTTTAGTTAAGGTTATTCAATGGCATGTGTACCTGTTTCAGCTCCCTTCTTTTCCGCTCTATCTGTTCCTGCTGCTTTCTCAATTTCTCGTCATCTGCTTCTCGCCGCTTCTGTTTTGCTTCCTTCTTCATTTCGTCTGCTTGACGCTTTAGTACCTGGTTCATACAACGAGCCAGCATATACCATCCAGAACAGTGTGCTGATCATAACAATATGACAATCAATTGCAGACTTTTTCTATTATTTTTTAATTCATCAAGTCCATATAAATGACAAAATATTGATACTTCTAATAATATTTTGCCAGAAATATGTTCATCAACAACCTGAACCTTTTTCATAATGTTTGTGTGTGGAAGTTAAGCTCAATTTATCTCACATCTACACTGACTTCAATTAACAACATAAAAAAAACAATAAATGCTGAACCTAGATATTTTTAGCATTTTGTAAAAACTGATCTATATGCCTTAATCTTCTTCTGCTCCTCTTAATACTCACACTGCATACATACTCGCTGCCCCTACCTACCCTTAACCCCCCCCCCCCCCCCCTCTTCCTCCCCTCTGCCTACCTCTGCCTCTCTAGCCTTAATCTTCTTCTGTGCCTCTTCATACTTGAGCTGCATACTCACTCGCTGCTCTTCTAGATGACGTTCTCGGTTGTTCAACTAAGACATGGAAGTACAAACTGTTAAGTTTGCGTAATAAAAGTATAATATACAAATATGGAAGGAACAAATAAACCCTACGGCAGGGTCAACTTTGAACCCAAAGGAATGATTTGAGAACCAACCTATGATCGTACACACCAAATATTGAACACTTGACCCTTGTGGTTTCAAATGAAAAACAATAATTTATATAATTTATACTATAATGTTATTATTATTATTTTGAAAAGCGTAGGGATATTGTGGTTATCTCCGCCGCCGTCTCTCTGTCTGTCTGTCTGTCTGTCCTGGCCACTATCTCCTCCTACACTATTTTCACTACAACCTTGAAACTTACACACATGGTAGCTATGAGCATATGTGCAACCCTGCACTATATGTAATTTTGATCTGACCCCTGGGTCAAAAGTTATGGGGGTTGGGGTGGGGCCGGGTCAGAGATTTTCACTAATTTCTTTAGGTTATTTTACATTAACTTCTTCATTTCTACACCGATTCACTTCAAATTGATACTGAACCTCTCTAATGACAATACGGTCATTCTCAACTATGCATGGCCCCATTACCAACCCTGGGGCGCCCCGCCCACATAGACCACGTCAACCCAAAATTGCCTTTTACTATAATTTCTTCATTTCTACACCGATTCACTTCAAATTGATACTGAACCTCTCTTATGACAATATGGTCAATCTCAACTATGCATGGCCCCATTACCAACCCTGGGGCGCCCCACCCACATAGACCACACCCATCCAAAATTGCCTTTTACTTTAATTTTTTCATTTCTTCACCGATTCACTTCAAATTGATACTGAACCTCTCTTAAGACAATACAGTCAATCTAAACTATGCATGGCCCCATTACCAACCCTTGTTGCTTCGCAGCATCGTCAAAAAGTATATATTTTTCCCAAATGGGAGCTAAAAAATCCCAATGGAATGTCTCCTTTTTTTTTTAAATCTCAATATTTTGTTCATCTCCCATCCATATAAGGTCAACCTTAATTAATATAATACTGCGCACACTTGAACCCTCATTTTTGAAGCATTTTTTAGCAAAACAACAACAACACTAATTTTCCCAATTTTAGTCAAAACGCCGCAAAATTATCTCAATCCAAAGGGACCCGGGCCCATTCCCAAAACGTTGAAAAAAACACTGAATCAAGTATGAAGTTTTGAAAAGTAGCAAAAATTCTGTTCTATACAACTTTTTCCCTGTTTATATTCCCATGCAAAATGCTTTGAAAATGTAATGTACACCAAAATACCTTTTAAGAGATATCTCGTTAATTTAAAACGAATATTGAATATTGTTGCAAGAGGAAACATATGTTCCATGCATTTAATTGCAGAAGAATAATTATTATTTCATTAATATTGTAATATGAAGGCGATATTACTGATAAAGCATAGGAACAATACCATTTAAACTTAGTATATGACGAAAGATGCTTTCGAGACATTACATAATGGAAGAACACAATTTGTCAGGTCGCAAAATTATGCAAAATTTACCTGAATAACATTCCAGCCACACTGGATTCACTACCATTGTTTTTAATACAACTCAGAAAGACATTAAGGATTGAAAACTTACTTATTGCCATAAGGAATTGCATTTATAATCTGTAAGTCCTCCATGATTTTGAATTAGTTTTGCTTTCGGAGCTCATTGTAGCTTGAAAATATATAAAGTTGTTATTTATGTACATATGCTCAGATATTGAACCTTACTGTTGTGGTTACACTGCACAATTGTTTTTGTCGAAAAAGGGAGCTAAATATATAAGGGGCCGAGTGCTTTAAGTAAACTGCAATATTATATTTTTAAAGATTAAAACATTTGCACCAAAACTAAGCATACAACTTCAAAATGGCGTCCACAATTGTCGAAATTTTTGATTCTCATATAAGGCAGAGTTTTTCCTGGTTTCTGATTGGCTGAATCTCGACCTTTTTCAGTATTGGCCGTGTTTTTCCATATTGGCCGCCTTTTTCTCGTATAAGGCGAGTTTTGAGTTTTATTGGCGAGGGTCAACTTGTATGGGGCAATCAAATTGAACAACTTCTCGTCTAATATTATAAAGTTACTTAATAAAAGTCCATATAAAGCTTGTGACCCTTGAAAAGTTTTGACCCCCAGGGGCATGATTTGAACAAACTTGGTAGAGAACAACTACACGATGTCACATGTCAAATACCAAACCTATCACCCTTGGTGTTTCAGAGAAGAACATTTAAAGTTATTTTCTTGAAAAATCTAAGACAATCTGGTGACCCCTGGAGCGGGGTCAGTTTTGACCCAAGAAACATGATTTAAACAAACTTAATATAGGACCACAAGAAAAATTACACCCCAAATATTGAGCCCCTGACCCTTGTGGTTTTCTAGACTTTCAAAGTTTTCTTTTCTTTTTTTTATTTTTCAAGCTCCACTGAACTTCTTATTCATCAAATTGGAATAATTTGAACATATTTGATAGAGCGTCACTTCTTCTGCGCCTGCCCATATTCACACTGCATACACACTTACTGCCTATACCTATCCTGTACCACCTTCCTCCTTCTGCCTACCTCCTCCTCTCTAGCCTTAATCTTCTTCTTCTCCTCCTCATACTCAAGCTGCATTCGCACTCGCTGCTCCTCCAGACGACGGTTCTCTTGCTCTTTCTCATTCCTAACCTGTTCAACCTCCAACTGCTGCAGACGACGCTCTAGGTTGCTCACCTAAGTCATGTACATAAAAACTGTTGTCTGCAGGCTTTATGATATTAGCATAAAAACTGTTATGTGCAGACTTTATGATATTAGCATAAAAACTGTTATGTGCAGACTTCATAATATTAGCATAAAAACTGTTATGTGCAGACTTTATGATGTTAGCGCAAAAACTGCTATGTGCAGACTTTATGATGTTGACCTAAAAACTGTTATGTGCAGACTTTATGATATTAGCAGAAAAATGTTATGTGCAGACTTTATGATATTAGCATAAAAACTGTTATGTGCAGACTTTATGATGTTTGCCTAAAAACTATTATGTGCAGACTTTATGGTGTTTGCTTAAAAACTGTTATGTGCTGACTTTATGATGTTTGCATAAAAACTGTTGTCTGCAGGCTTTATGATTTTGGCCTAAAAACTGGATGTGCAGACTTTGTTTGCCTGAAAAATGTTATGTGCAGGCTTTATGATATTACCAGAAAAACTGATATGTGCAGAATGTATGATGTTTGCCTAAAAACTGTTATCTGCAGTCTTTATGGTGTTGGCCTAAAAACTGTTATGTGCAAGATGTATAATGTTTGCTTAAAAACTGTTATGTGCAGGCTTTATGATGTTGGCCTAAAAACTGTTATGTGCAGACTTAATGATGTTAGCGTAAAAACTGTTATTTGCAGACTTAATGATGTTTGCCAAAAAAGTGTTATCTGCAGGCTTTATCATAATTAGCATAAAAACTGTTTATGTGCAGACTTGATGATGTTAGCCTAAAAACTGTTATGTGCAGGCTTTATGATATTAGCATAGAAACTGTTATGTGCAGACTTTATGATGTTGGCCTTGAAACTGTTATGTGCAGACTTAATGATGTTTGAGTAAAAACTATTATGTGCAGACTTAATGATGTTAGCGTCATAACTGGTATGTGCAGACTTAATGAAGTTGACCTTAAAACTGGTAAGTGCAGACTTTATGATGTTGGCCTAAAAACTGTTATGTGCAGACTTAATGATGTAAGCGTATAAACTGTTAAGGGCAGACTTTATGATGTTAGCTTAAAAAACTGTAATGTGCAGACTTAATGATGTTGGTCTAAAAACTGTTATGTGCAGACTTAATGATGTTGGCCTAAAAACTGTTATGTGCAGACTTTATGATGTTTGCTTTAAAACTGTAATGTGCAGACTTAATAATGTTTGTGTTATAACACTTTAAATTTTAAGTTTAAAATACAAATAAATAAAACAAGAAAACCCTAAGGCAAGCCCAATTTTGAACTCAATGGAATGATTTGATGACCAACCTATAAGGGTTACACACCAAATATTGAACACCTGACCATTGCGGTTTCAGAGATTTTTTTTGTAATTTACGATATAAGTCTACATAAATCTTGTGACCATTCGATGCGGCCAGTTATGAGTCCAGGGGAATGAGTTGAACATCCTTGGTAGCTAGAACAACTATACAATGTTATATGCCAAATACACAAGCTCTTGCCATTTGACTTTTTGAGAAAAGGATTTTAAAAGTTATTTACCCCTTTGAAATGTAACCCCTGGGGATAGCCAGTTTTGATCCCAAAAACAGTATTTGAACACACTTAATTTAGGACCACCATACAAAGTCAGACATCAAATATTAAATCACTGACCCTTATAAGATTGTCAAAGTATTGTTTTTCTAAATATTCTTTTGCACCTTTGAGCTCAATTTCCAAAATAATTTGAACAAATTGCAAAGAGATTCAACCAAGGATGATTCCTGTGAAGTTTGGTATAGATCTGCAGAGCAGTTAAGGAGAGGCGTTGCGTTGAAAAAAGTTAATGGGTGCAGACTGACGAATAACAGAGTCCTTAAATCTCTCAGTGCGGGAACCGAATTTTGAAGGCCTTTGCAAACAGTTTGAATCCAGATGAGACGCCACAGAACAGGGCGTCTCATCAGGATCCAAACTGTTTGCTATTCTGATAATATTCTTTGAAAGAAAATCGAAGAAAATGCTAATTTTAGAAATTCAGCAGACGACATTTTAGCAGACGACAAATTTCCCAGCATGCAAAGGGTTAAATCTCCTTATCAGCAGTATATGTGCTTACATGAGCTTTAAATAAACAGATTAAGATAAATAAAAGTACAACTTAAATTGAATTTATTCAACAAGTCAGAAAATGAAAAGTTTTATACCTGATTTCGAAGCTCGTCTTTCTTTAATAATTCTGACTGGTCTTTCTCAGCATCCGTCTGCAATAACAATCTTATGGGCTTAACTTCATTCTACAAAGCTTGCCCAGTATATGTGTAACCTTTTATAGCGTATGTGTATTAAATTTACTGCAGTTATGGATATATTTTGTTCACAAAATTTTGAAATGCACTTTCTATAAATATTATTAGTATGCAATATTCTAGTTGATTTGTGGGTAATTTTCATAAAATGTTACACCACAATTTTTTTATATACTATTTTATAAATATATGACCATGAATCATAGGAAATAAAATATCAAACTTTGGTCGTTATATTTGTTGTCAAATTTTGTTTTTCTGTTAACATCAAAATAATCGATTATGTTGATTGTGTCCAACCGCCATATTGAAAATAATGGTTCTTCTTAAGATGTGGATTCTGAATGGATGTCCCAATTTCCAGATTTGCATGCTATAAATAGCCTTTAAAGTTTAAACTGACATTGAAGGTGAGAGGTTAATTTCTTGCGAAAAACAGATTTCAACAGACGATGTTGCATGGAAATACTCATAAATAAACTATTTTTTGTTACTTTAAAACACTATATGGACAACAAATTAAGGAGGCAATATTTGATAAGAACGTATGGAGTTATGATGTATCACAAAATTCACCTGATTTTGTCACATTTTTTATCAGCAAAACGATGGTGACTGTGTCAAAACTTCTTTCTGTAACGAACTTCATCATATGCAAACGTTCTATCTATCAAGGGATTTCACACAATCTCTATACCCACAACTCAAAAAGAACGCACGACTAAACAATAACTTACCATATCATTTATCTTTACAAATAATTGCCATCGTACATGTACATATTGTCATGGTTACTTTCGTTTCACTACTGTACTTTAACGTGTATTACGCACAGTGTGGTAACCCCTAATTTCAATATTATACAACACTGCTTATGAGTGAAAAATTCATTTTGCAAGCGTATTTATTCATAATAAACACCATGTTTTTTTCCAGAATACTTCACCCTATTATCTTGCTGGTTGAAAGGGCTGTTGTTGACATACCAAACAGCGGGTAACTGTAGGTGTGAATGAGGTTGAAGCAGTTTGTATAGCAATAAAACTATTTGAATAGATATGAAAAACATGTTTTCATTTGAGTTTCACTTTGTAATAGACAACACTTGTGGAGTAATTTGAGACGGAAAGTGACACTTGAGAATATGAAATTAATGATCACATTGATTAGCGTGTGAAAATATTGAAGGTTGAATAGTGTTGGGTTAGAATCTGCACAGCAATCAAAGTATTATTAAAATCCCCATAAAAGCGGGGTTGTTAATCTGTTCACGCAATGGTTTTTAAAGTAAAATACCCTGATCAGCAGGGATCATATTTTCCAGCAACATCAATCTGTCTCGATTTAAATGTGGAAAAAGTGTCCGAAAATTTTTATCCGAAATTATGACAAGTTACGTTAAAATATATACCATTGATTTTGCCATTCATGAAGAGGGTATAATAATGTTCAAGTTAAATTGCCTTAAGCATTTTTTTAAACGGAACTTCTCAATTGGTTTTATCATTAGCTTTTTCATTGTTGTTTCGGTAACTGTTTTATCTGACTTTTCATCGTTGTCAATATTATTAATCTGTGTAAGTCTATACTGATGTTTTAAATCGTTGTCGACTCGATACTAGCTTACAAACATGCACTGAACCAAACAAATGTCTGTGCGTAGGTTGGCTACTGGCAATAATAAAACCAAATAGTTGAAAAACAATTTGTGTACGTTATAGTTTGTTGTCCAATAAACCACGGCCCAAAGTTAAGATGCGTAAGGATTAAATCACGAGTGCGAAGCACAAGTGATTAGAAACCACGCATCTTAACTTCCGGTCGTGGGTTATTCAACAACAAACAATAAAGTATACAAATTATTCCGATTCTAATACGATTTTTACTAATACAATGTATATTATTTTTCTTGTGTACTATTTTATGTGAAGTTCCGCCCATAAAAATAACTTTCGGCTGTTCTGTCAATTAAAACCGCAACTTTCATTCATTTATTGCCGGATTATTACGCTGGTGGAAAATGTATCGGCATGTTTAGTTTAGTTACAGCGCATGCTTTCAGGGTATAAGGTCCGCCCACAATTATTGCAGAATATCCAATTTTCTTCTTTGTTTATATGAAAGTTTACTGACTGTATCATGCATGAAATTTCCATGAGGATAACATCGAGGTTTTAATCTCCGAAGTAACTGTCAACGATTTTATCGTGGACGAGCACACATTACAGACCGATTAGTGTGCTAGGTATAAGCCAGTGAAATTATTGATTGATATTGACACCGGGTTATTCACGCTTGACTAATACACAACCGCGTTTGTTGTTTGGGGTCATACGCTGATACTAGTCGGCTGACGAGCAATATACTGGTCCTGAACGGTTTAGAGACTGCAGTGAATGGTTTATCACACCTTCGAGATAAGAATGAAATTAGGGTATGCTAGCATGTGCACTGCGTAATCTATTTCATGACATGGGAATTTTAGCAAACAGAATCGGACCGACTCTTTGGGATTTTCAATCGGTCTTTCATGACCCCAATCGGTCTAGGACCGACAAAACCGAAAAAAATATGATCCCTGCTGATCAGTAAGTGTTATTTTATAAATTGTAATTTTAAGAGTGACGATTATGGAGATTTCTTTTGTCTGGATGCTTAAGACATCAAATAGGGACCACTGTGACGAAATACACATAAACTTACTGAAAAAAACTACCCTTTACAGGAACTTGAATATTCTCGAGAGAATTTTCAAAAAATGTGTCAACTGTACAGTGCCACATAACCTATGCTCATGATCATAAAAAGGCTTCATGTTTTGAATATGAAGTAACAGTTATCCATTAAGTGACACTGGTCAACGTTTTAGTCACAAGATCAACTGATTTCAAGTCCACTTTGCAAGTTTTCTTTATAAGATATCTTTAATTCCTCCATTTTGGCATAGGGAGGTCACACACAAGGAGGTCAGCAAAAAAGCTGGATGGACAATGTGAAAGGGTGGACGTCCCTACCATGGATCAGCTACTCCCAGAAGCCCACAACAGATCTTCCTAGCTGAGGAGCTCTGTGTGGTTGTGGCTCATTTCCTCCCAAAGGATTAGGGAATGATGATGCTGATTTATGTGCAATAGATCTTTTGAATCATTGACACCTTTAACATTTAAACTAGTTTATTAAACAAGAGCTGTTTGTAAAACATGCATGCCCCCCATATGGGCTGTCAGTTGTAGTGGCAGCCATTGTGTGAATACTTTTTTGTCACTGTGACCTTGACCTTTGACCTTGTGACCTGAAAATCAATAGGGGTCATCTGCCAGTTATGATCAATGTACCTATGAAGTTTCATGATCCTGGGCATAAGCTTTCTTGAGTTATCATCCGGAAACCATTTATTGTGTGGAGTCACTGTGACCTTGACCTTTTGACCTAGTGACCTGAAAATCAATAGGGGTCATCTGCGAGTCATCATCCATGTACCTATGAAGTTTCATGATCCTAGGCGTAAGATTTCTTGAATTATCATCCGGAAACCATTTTACTGTGTCCAGTCACCGTGACCTTGACCTTTGACCAAGTGACCTGAAAATCTATAGGGGTCATCTGCGAGTCATGATCAATGTTCCTATGAAGTTTTATGATCCTAGGCGTAAGCATTCTTGAGTTATCATCCGGAAACCATTTTCCTGTTTCGAGTCACTGTGACCTTGACCTTTGACCTAGTGACCTGAAAATCAATAGAGTTCATCTGCCAGTCATGATCAATGTACCTATGAAGTTTCATGATCCTAGGCGTAAGCGTTCTCGAGTTATTATCCTGAAACCATTTTTCTGTGTTGAGTCACCGTGACCTTGACCTTTGACCTAGAGACTTGAAAATCAATAGGGGTCATCTGCAAGTCATGATCAATGTACCTATGAAACTTCATGATCCTAGGCGTTAGCGTTCTTGAGTTATCATCCGGAAACTATTTTACTGGTTCGAGTCATCATGACCTTGACCTTTGACCTAGTGACCTGAAAATCAATAGGGGTCATCTGCGAGTCATGATCAATGTACCTATGAAGTTTCATGATCCTAGGCGTAAGCGTTCTTGAGTTATCATCCGGAAACCATTCGGTGGACCGACCGACAGACGGACCGACGTGCAAATAATATACCCCCTCTTCTTCGGGGGGGATATTATAGGAATTAAACATTGAACATTTAAAGGAATATATATAGTGTTACAGTATACTTGAAAATTAAATTAAATTTCAAAACAAATTTTCATTTTTTTCGTTCCAATGCCCTTGTAGACTTCCAGGATGATATTTCTTCGCTTTTTACTCGACAAATATCAGGCAATTAATATTCCTGTTATATTAAAAACTCTAATCATTAGACCAGCAATATGGTTTCTTCAGTTGATGGTCAAGCTTTGTCAATGGGAAAATGTATGGAATATCAGTTAAATGAAACATTGGTGAAATGATGTCATATTCTTAAAACTGCCATTTGTAGCATTCTAAGGTACACACCTATTATCAAACAATACCACTGCAAACTTGATTATGTTAGTCCCAGTTTAGACCACTCAATATCTTAAATAATCTATATTGCTTAACTAGTCACCAGTGGGTTAGAACAAATGCATCAGCTGCATAAAATTCTCACAGTAAACAAGCAAAACACTTCAATTGTGCAATTATCAGTCATGTTTTAAACCGCTTTCCTTGGGCAGCAAACAAAAGATCCCTAAACACAATAATGAACTGAACGGGGATTTCATAACTGGCATGAGAATACATATTTTGAACAAAATCTGAACCCTAACACATTCCCCTTGTAAATCTTAAATTTTTTTAAACTAAACTTACAAAGTTCAACAACTTATCATAAGATTTATACAAAATCAGGGCTCAACATTAACGGTAGTCCAACTGTCCGGGACAACCAAATTGTTGGTCTGGACAAGTTAATAAAGAATTTGCTAGTCCGAAGGGACAAGTGCTCCTTAGAATTTAATTACTTAGAAAAAATGCCTTTAAATCCGTTATTTCTGTGGAGTTACCACAAAACTTTTTTGTTTTATGTTGTTCACCTTTAAACGACAAAGCCCCCAAGATATTCCGATAGTTCCATGTGATACTACACCGTACTGTTCACAAGGGAAGCAACCCTGAACATTTGTCTTTGCCAAGATAACAAGAATATTCTCCCTTGTAAAGAATATGCATTTTACCACACTGGTACACACCGATCTTACAGACAATTACCTGTACATATACATCACTTGAACATTTTCTGCTTTATGGTGGCAAAACACAAGTTTTTGTTGGGTATTATGGCTTTGTATAATGTTTAAAAATCAATATTCCTTAGTTTTCCTGTTATTCTAGTCAGTTCTTTTTCAATTGAAATTGCCTACAATTATTTTAACATGTATTTTTGAACGATTAAAGTCTTTATGATTTGAGCATTTTGTATTATGTCATTATTTTGCAAAGTACTGAGCAGAATAAAATATAATGGTCAGGACAAGTTGCTTTTTGATCAGGACAAGTGAAATTTTGGTCAACTTGACCGACCGTACAAGTGGCTTCAAAAGTTAATGTCGAGCCCTGAAAATAACAAGAAAATCTTCTGAAAACATGAAGATTCTTATGCCTGACTCTTAGCATTAAATGGTGATTGCAAGGAACTCCACCAAAAACATTTACATGATAAATGAGCCCTGTTCTTGGAAAACTGGGCTTAAAGTGCAGTCACATATTTGTCTGTGCAGTCTGCACAGGCTAATCAGATACAACATTTTCCGATTGCACAGATTTTTCATTAAAAGAAATCTCTTCTAAATGACTATCTAGTCTAGACATAAAGTGTCAATCCTGATAAGCCTATGCATTGTTCACGCTAATATAGGGACGACACTTTACACAAATGCATTAAGCCCAGTTTTGCCAGAACACGTCTTTTTTATCATAAACTCAGTTGAGTACATGAGAAGTAGACGTACAGGGTTATACGGCTGAGTCTGCTGGGGTACCCTCACATCACTGGACGACTGGTATGGTTGCTGCCCCGGATTGCCGTAGCTACTGTTTGGAATACGAGCCCCAAAGGGGTCCCCAGTGGGGCGGGGCTGAGAAGGCATGACCTGAGATGGCTGAGTGGCAGCATGCTGTAACAGGTCACATGACACAGGCGGGAGTTAGTAGATGCATTCAGGCTTTTCAGAGCTTCCAATCTCTCCCTGGTCAACATCCAGGCACTGCATTTTTTTTAATGTACACCTTTTATATATTTTAATATGGATAATCCATGTTTTGGAAACTGGTCTTAGAACATTTAATGTTTCCTTTATAAATGAGGACTTAAAAAAAAAAACTCAGCCATGCTCTGGGAAAACAGGTCTTAATGCATGTGTGTAAAGTGTTGTCCAAGATAAGCCTGTGCAGTCAGCTGCAGACTTCACAGGCTAATCTGGGACAACACTTGATGCACATGCATTAAAAACAGTTTTCACAGAGCGAGGCTCAAATGCAGTAGTCAGTCAAGACCTTTCTTCAAAATGTCTAAACAGTGCTTGAAAGTCCTGGGATAGAGCAGGTAACATGCTATACAAGTAAGTAGGGAATACAAAATGTTCAGAATCAATACAGTATCACAGACCGAATGCAGTTTCATATCAGAAGAATGTACAACATTGAATAAAGTTTTACAATGTAATTGATATACCTATGACTGACACACATTTTTTGCGGAGCAGTCTTGTATATTTATATGGGCCATTCTAAGTAAAAAGGGCGTTTAATGCATGTGCGTAAAGTGTTTTTAGCAAATTAGCCTGTGCAGTCTGCACAGGCTACTCAGGGACAACACTGTCTGTGTAAACTTGATTTTTTGCTAAGAGAGACTTTCTTTAAACGAAAAATACCATAAAAGCGGAAAGTGTCGTCCCTGATTAGCCTTTGCGGAATGAACAGGCTAATCTGGGATGACACTTTACACACATGCATTATACTCTTTTTCACAGAGCAAGGCCCGAGCAAAGTATGTAAATCTGGACAGGAATTACATCCCAACACCCAAATTTAGATATAACTTAGGGTGAAACTTTTAGAGGCATATAAACCACAAACAGACATGTTTTGCCTACCACATAGTTCTTTCCAAAAACAAATAACAAGCGAAAACATATGCAAATTATATACTGCTGTGCCGCACCATTAGTTAAGTGCAAATCTTACTAGTACTGTTAGCTTAATGTACAACATCTAAGATAAAACATCCCATTTGTGAACTTTTACCCATCACCAAACAAAAATGTATCGAAATGTATCAATCAATTTCTAATAAATGTTGTGTTCATAAACTTCAAATGTTTATCAAAAGGTTTTAAAGGGACATGTATACAGGATGTGTCAAAATGGCAACTTTCTAATTGAATAACGATAACAATCAGGGAGCGAAATAACACTAAGGATGTTAACTCATACTTGAAATTCAGTTGTGTTCATTAATAACATGTATCAACATATGAATAAGAAAACAAATGCAAAGCGCTACAAACGCGAAATGATTGCATAATTTCAAAGGATTCTGCTATTTTCATTCATATTGTTACACTTTGATCACTAGTATAAAGTATAAAACAAGGGACAAAATTGTCACAAAACCAGGTTTTCATTGTGAAAAAAAAATATGATAAAGGGAGAAAACTCAAACTGAACTTTTGAAATGACCAAAAAAAATTAACCCCCTTTGTAATTTTTTTTTTTTAAATCTATTTTTAGTCGTGGCGACCTTGACATTGGAGATATTGACGTGATTCTTTTGTGGGACACACCGTCCCATGATGGTGAACAAATGTGCCAAATGATTTTAAAATCTCACAATGAATGACATAGTTATGGCCAGGACAAGCTCATTTATGGCCATTTTTGACCTTTGAACTCAAAGTGTGACCTTGACCTTGGAGATATCGACGTAATTATTTCGCGCGACACACCGTCCAATGATGGTGAACAAATGTGCCAAATGATTTTAAAATCTGACGATGAACGACATAGTTATGGCTCGGACAAGCTCATTTATGGCCATTTTTGACCTTTGAACTCAAAGTGTGACCTTGACCTTGGAGATATCGACGTAATTATTTCGCGCGACACACCGTCCAATGATGGTGAACAAATGTGCCAAATGATTTTAAAATCTGACAATGAACGACATAGTTATGGCCCGGACAAGCTTATTCCGCCAGCCCGCCAGCCCGCCAGCCAGCCAGCCCGCCAGCCAGCCAGCCCGCCCGCATTCGCCAATCTAATAACCAGTTTTTTCCTTCGGAAAACCTGGTTAATGACTGCACGTTCATAACAGTCCTGATGGCTGACTTGTTTAGGAAATAGCTATTTTATTGAAGGACAAAGGTTCAAGTCTACAGCGGAGATAAACTTTCTTTCTTTAATTCTATTTTTGTCATTATAATGGGGCTCTACAATTCCCTGATTAATACATAGCATTTACTGACATACTTAAATAAAGGCTTCAATCTGTAATCAACTCCATTTAAGGTTAATTTGGTTAAATCAAGTTAATTCAAAAACATTTTTATTGTCTTAAGTATATCAACAGATTAAAAAAATATTTTTATAGGAAAACAATTGAGACTTTTAACAATGCTAAAGCAAATCTGTTAAATAAAAAATCAGTTGAAAAACAGAAATTCCAAAAATAACATCACACTATTTTTAAATATATATGTAAATGTTTTTTCCTTAAAAAAAGTATTCATGATCATTAAATTAAAACCACTGCCATGTAACTGAATATTTCCCAAATTGCACATATTTCACCAGAAAAAACATAAAATCCACATATAAACAAGGGCCACATTGGCCCTGAATCGCTCACCTGAACAAATTTAATAGCCTTAGGCCCAATGGTAATTGACAAGAAACAAATTTTCTTGAACAAATTTTTAGGGGAGCCTTTATGGATCAGCCTTGTAAAAAAAATTGAAAATCCGACGAGCCCTTTCTGACAAGAAGATTTTTTAAGGTATTGACCATATATGGGCATGGCGGCCAGCTTGGTTATGTGACCAAATTTATTTTTAACAATATTTTTTTTTCGTGACGTAGGAATGCTCCACATGAAATTTGGTTGAAATTGGCTCAATGGTTTAGGAGAATATGATCTGCTCAGGTACCCTAAAAACTTAAACATTGAGATAAAAGGAATTTTTGCTTGTTTTGAAGAGATTCCTCCTTTTTCTCAAAATTGACAAGATATCATCGACTAAACAGGCAACCCATGTTTGCATAAGGATAAATCCTTTTACCAATCAACATATTTTGGACTGAACAATTTCTCAATTTCCCACGATGATTCAACCCTACCAGAGCAATTTCCTAAGCAATAATCACCTCCCATTTTAAAGGAAAAATAATTTATCATCAACAAAACTACAGCATTAATTGATTTCTGGCAGTTAACCCTTTTCAAATTGAAAGAGGTTGCAGACGACAAATTAAATTATAATGGAATAAGAAGAAACTGATTTAATAGGGTAGGAAGCATTGTGATGAAAGGAGAAAATGCTAATTTCAGCAATTTCTCCTTTTATTTCAATGATTTCCACAGTCACAAACATTTGCAGAAAGAATTAACTGTTCTGGGTTAAGGGTTTATGTGGTCTGCAGCAAAGCCATCAGAAGAGAATCGTGTCAGAGAAACCTGGCCTGTAGCCAGCAAATCCTTTACTCTAATAGCACTATTAATTGGAAAAAAGAGTACACTATAATTATTTCTAAATCTGCCATCTCAAGGAGATAATTCTGGACTTAATGTTCCGATGTTGCTCATTTTCGACAGGGCTCAAGTTTTCATTGATATGAAGACACTGAGCAAGTTTGGAAAGAATTGGATAAAAAATTTGGACTTTATTGCATAAACACCATTTTCTCAATTCAAGGGGAGGTAATTCTGTACTTCATGGACCAATAATGCTCATTTTTTGTAGGGTTCGTGTCCTCATTGATATAAAGACACTGTGCAAATTTGGAAAGGATCGGACAAAAAATGTGGAAGATTTTTGAAAGTTTTCACAAAATAGGCAAAAACGAATAAACATGCAAAGTTCAACCAGCTCCTGCGGCCATGTTTTCTGACGAATCAAATTTCTTTGAACAACTTTTTCAGGGGAGCCTTCAAAGGTCATCCCTGTGAATTTTTTTCAAAATCTGATGAGCGATTTCTGACAAGAAGATTTTTTAAGGTTTTTACCATATATGGTCATGGCGGCCATCTTGGTTATGTGATCAAATTTTTTTTAACAATTCTTTTGTCCCATGACCTAGGGATGCTCCTCATGAAATTAAGTTGAAATTGGCTCAATGGTTTAGTAGAAGAAGATGTTTACAAGTTGTTTACAGACAGACAGACAGACAGACAGACAGACGGACGGACGGACGGACGGACGCCGAACGGTGAGTGATCACAATAGCTCACCCCGAGCTATCGCTCAGGTGAGCTAAAAACAATAAATGGATTAAACAATTACGATAAAACTTTCACAATTATATTGTTCAGTAAATTAAGAGACTCAAAAAAATATATAAATATCAAAAAGCAAAGGAATAGTGAGTTTATAATAAAACAATCAGTGAAACTCCACGCCTATGTATCAAAACTTACGATGTTATTGTAATTTTGTAGTGGTACAGATGGCGCTTGGCGTTTATTCCCTGGCAACGAAAGTCGACTCTACAACATGCAAAACAACAACCGCTCGTAGCTATGGCAAACCACCAGACAACACAAGGCGACAGACAGACAGATGTAGCTCTAGGTTAAAAAGACAGATAAAAGAATATACTCACCCCCAAAAATACTAACTTATTTAAACAAAACAGTCTCATATACATGTAATTGTCATATAAACGTGGTAATAAAGACAATTACTGGTCATTAAAAAGATGTGAGGCTTAATACAAAAATGGTAGGACATGATGTTCAAGTGCAGTTAAAGTACCATGTTTGGATCATGATCAGTAACAGTTACACAGTCATACTAGATCGTAAGTATTATTGGTTGCTGAATGGTTGAATAAAGTGACTATTTATGTAAATTAAATAATAGTTTTAAGTCAATGATTGTAGAAATCCATAAAAATAGGACAAAGAAGTGCGTTCACAATCTAAGTCATAAACCCCAAGAACTGTTTGGACTCAAAAGTATATATTCCCCTTTGGGTGGAAAAACAGACAAGTTTCAGTTATTTATTGACAAACATAAATTTCACACAAGAGCAAAGATATAAAGAGCAATAATTCCATAAATATCATGTCTTTTATAACAAGGGCTGTTTGTAAAACATGCAGGCCCCCAATATGGGCTGTCCGTTGTAGTGGCAGCCATTGTGTGAATACGATTTTTGTCACTGTGACCTTGACCTTTGACCTAGTGACCTGAAAATCAATAGGGGACATCTGCGGGTCACGATCAATGTACCTATGAAGTGTCATGATCCTAGGCAAAAGCGTTCTTGAGTTATCATCCGAAAATCATTTTACTATTTCGGGTCACCGTGACCTTGACCTTTGACCTTGTGACCTCAAAATCAAATAGGGGTAATCTGCAAGTCATGATCAATCTACTTATGAAGTTTCATGATCCTAGGCGTATGCGTTCTTGAGTTATCATCCGAAAACCATTTTACTATTTCGGGTCAGCGTGACCTTGACCTTTGACCTAGTGACCTAAAAATCAATAGGGGTCATCTGCGAGTCATGATCAATCTACCCATGAAGTTTCATGATCCTAGGCGTATGCGTTCTTGAGTTATCATTCAAAAACCATTTTACTATTTCTGGTCACCGTGACCTTGACCTTTGACCTAGTGACCTCAAAATCAATAGGGGTCATCTGCCAGTCATGATCAATGTACCTATACAGTTACATGATCCTAGGCCCAAGCATTCTTGAGTTATTGTCTGACAACCACCTGGTGGACGGACAGACCGACCGACAGACCAACTGACATGAGCAAAGCAATATACCCCCTCTTCTTCGAAGGGGGGCATAATAATGTTTCATCTGATTATTATTTGCAGATGACTTTTATAAAAATATTGTACTCTTAAATGCAATTGAAAGCATAACAGGTAAAGATAAATTACATAAGTAAGTCATAAGATAAAGATACATGCAAATGCAGGTTTATTGTACATAGAAATTTACTTTTACTTTGTGCATGTTGCATTCAATCTATATTTAAATTCACTTATTCCTTTGTTGTTATAATTTAATTAGAACTGTACCTCACGCCCTTGTGACCTTAAAAATGCATGAAATCTGAACATGCACAATCTCAAAACATAAGAACCATTGAATGAAAGTTTAAATGCTGTATGTTTAAAATTTTAGATGAATATCTTCGGAGAAGTCTGTGTCTGCTGACAAACTGACAGACAGATGAACATGCTGATTCAAGTATAACCCCTTTGAAAACCACCTTTGTAGAGAGCGTGTAACAGTAACAATCATTACAGCAAACATTTCGTCCATATAAAGTCCGTACCGTGAATGTGCCTTCTCTCATTGGATTTTTCTTGTCATCATTCCAGCCAGCCCTCCTACCAGACACATTGTCGCTGGATACGTGCCATTGTGCACCAGCTGTGAAGGCGTCCCTGCTTGGCCTGATGGTCTCCTGACCCTGGGAAGGTTTCTTGGCAGGCATTTCTACTGCTTTAAAAGTCTTAGAAACTCGCTGCGCAAAAGCTAAAGAAGTTAAAAGAAGATTTAGGAATGTGAAATACATTATTTTCAGAGACAACACCCAATTCTGATTGTTCTGTTGTTTTTTTAAATTTGTTTAACTTTATTTTTACTAAATGGTGTGGAAAGTATGGGCTAAATAAACAGTCTTTTTGAAACCACGTCATAATTTAGAATCACAGAGCAACTTTCTACAATGCAGATGCCTAGGTGAATAGTATAGTTTGCATTTTCAAACAAAATTCAACCTCACGATGTCATACAGAAAAATTTCAACAAAATGTGATTTTTTTCCCAGAAATTCAATTTATCTACTGGCCATGAATCAACATCAAATATTAACTTAGCTGGGCAGTAAAAAGACATATTGAAGATATAAAAAGATTCTGTTACCTGCAATTTTTTTCAACACACGATTCTTTGAGGGGTCCTTATTACCTGGTTGAGGTCTACTACAAAGAAACAACATACGTTAAGCATCATTATAGTTACTTTTCCAAGAATCTAAACTTTTGCGACATTTTCAACATACATGGCATATGTATCGAAAGGATTGCCTCGGTTTTGCAAGTTCTGTCCCAGCATCCCTCTGAGATTCCATTTGTCCGTATCAACATAAATAAATAATTACACAATGCAGTCTGTACAGTTAATACCTGTATCAGTCCTAATTAAAATAATACCCATTAAATATGTGTCAAAGTCAAGTTGAAATGATACCCTGCAAGCAATTGTTTTGCCTATAAGTGTACTCCACATTTTGTTATCCCCACGCTTTTTGAAAAAAAGGTGGGGATATTGTGGTGATCTCCGCCGTCCGTCCGTCCGTCCGTCTGTCCGTCCGTCTGTCCGTCCGTCTGTCCGTCCGTCCTGGCCACTATCTCCTCCTACACTAAAAGCACTAGAACCTTGAAATTTACACACATGGTAGCTATGAGCATATGTGCGACGGTGCACTATTTGGAATTTTGATCTGACCCCTGGGTCAAAAGTTATAGGGGTTGGGGTGGGGCCGCGTCAGAAATTATCACTCATTTTTTTAGGTTATTTTACATTTACTTCTTTATTTCTACACCGATTCACTTCAAATTGATACTGGACCTCACGTATGACAATACGGTCAATCTCAACCATGCATGGCCCCATTCCCAACCCTGGGGCGCCCCGCCCACATAGGCCACACCCACCAAAAATTTCCATTTACTATAATTTTTTCATTTCTACACGGATTCACTTCAAATTGATACTGAACTTTTGTTATGACATTAGGGTCAATCTCAACTATGCATGGCCCCAATCCCAACCCTGGGGCGCCCGCCCACATAGGCCACACCCACCAAAAAAATCCATTTACTATAAAAAAAAATTAGGTTATTTTACATTAACTTCTTCATTTCTACACTGATTCACTTCAAATTGATACTGAACCTCTCTTATGACAAAACGGTCAAACTCAACTATGCATGGCCCCGTTGCCAACCCTGGGGCGCCACGCCCACATAGACCACACCCGCCCAAAATTGACTTTTACTATAATTTCTTCATTAATACACTGATTCACTTCAAATTGATACTGAACCTCTCTTATGACAATACGGTCAATCTCAACTATGCATGGCCCCATTACCAACCCTGGGGCACCCCGCCCACATAGGCCACACCCTCCCAAAATTGCCTTTTACTATAACTTCTTTATTTTTACACCCATTCACTTCTTATTGATACTGAACTTCTCTTATGACAATACAGTCAATCTCAACTATGCATGGCCCCATGATCAACCCTGGGGCGCCCTTGGGTCAAACATGCGGCGTGGGGATACGCGTCGGCCTCTGCCGCGCCATTTCTAGTGTTCTTTTTGCAATAACGAAACATTCATTATTTATCAGATACAACTATAATGCGCTCCAGATTTATGCAATGCGCATCTGTAATAAAGGCATTAAGTTGCCTTTGTGTAATGTAACCCACAAAAGAGGGTGTGATTGAGTGTTCTCCCTTGTGAATGGGTTTGGCAATCGTACAACTGTGTTTATATCAGTATATTTAGTGATATTACTTGGATTTCTTGATTATTTTATATTTCACAAATATTTTTTTTTTAAATAAAAATTATTTATAAAGTATTTTTATGCTTTTGATTAAAATTTAAAATGCAATTGACTGGCAATTCTAATGAAAAGTCTACCATTTAAATTACCAGATCTATAAGTTTTTGCTTTTTTTGGCAGAAAAACAATTGTATTGGCAATCTTAAAGTGTCCCGCTCAACAGGCAAACATTCTGACTAATAGTGCATTGTCTGGTTTTGGCCTGCAATAATTATGGCATTTATATTTGAACCTTATTTTAAAAAATAGTTGGAGGATGTCCAGGAAAAGTAGCAGTGTCAATGTTACATTCTTTTGTTTGATTAACACTCATTGACGTGTAAAGCAATCTTTAGATAACAGACTTTATAAAGTTTGGATGAAAACTGTTGGCCAAAATGACTTTGCTTTAAAAAAAACAATGTAAGCAATAGTACCATTACATAACAGTGTTTTTTTTAAATGCAATTTTGGGGCCGATATTTGGCCCCATTCCCCTCAAACAATAGTATATATTTTTCCCCTTTTTTGTAGAAAAAATCCCCTCCAGAAGTAAAAAAAACAAAAAAAATAAATATTTTTTAATTTTTTTTTTTTTTAGAAAGAACTGTCTAATGATACATATATCTCGGATTTATTTCATAAACAACTAACAAAGTATATAAATATAATATTAATATGATTTTGAATTATCATAAAGAATTAAATTAGTCTTTCCCAAATCAGTGGTCACTTTTCACATCAATTTCATTTTTCCCCAAAATGGCCAGGAAAAGGCCTGATGTACCTATATTGAGTCGATATTTGTTGATAAAAATATTCCAATTTGCTCCATTTTATTGATAAAAAATGCTCAAATTTGCCATTTTATCGATTAAAAAAATTCCAATTAGACTCAAATTGGCTAGGAAAACTGAGACTGTGCATGACGGCTGAACTGTCTGAAACTAATGTTGAAACAATCATTGATATATATTTAAGAAAAAGGACAGAGACATTCAGCTGTGACTATTGCATTCATACATACATGTGTATTCATATAATAAATATCATTACATATAAAAGAGTGAATTTGTAATTTTCCCCTTTTCCTAAAAAACGACGTGTTTTTCCCTTTTGGAAGGGCCCCGCCACCATTCCCATATAGGTGAAGAAAAAAACACTGCATAAAAGTCCCTGTGTTGATGAGATCAGCCTTCACACATGGCTAGCATATAATAAGTTAACATTCTCAACAATATTGGTAAAGATTTAAAAAAATCAACTCAGAATGAGGAACAGTTAAACCAGCTCATTTTATATAATTCAGAGTTTGCTGCTTATCTGACATACAAAATTTAAAGAGTTTTGTGAACATAGTTCAACTGTTAGGCAGTGAAAACATCTATACCATTAATTCCATGAAAAACATTTTTATTTTACTTTTTAATTTTGTTATGAAGTATCATTTGGTAAATGAGTTATTTTAACAAGATAGTTATATTGAGTGCATAAATCTGTCACCCTAAAATAATATTCAAATTTGGCATGTAATGACTGAGTTGAAAGTGATACTGTTGCATAACCTATTTATAAGATACACTAATTCCCAACTCCACACACACTTTGTATCTTATTAGCCCGACTGTTTTCGGAGAAAACCCGAGGTATTGTCGTAGCCAGCTCGTCGTGTCCGCCGTCGTGTCCGTCGTCGTCCGCTAAAACCTGAACATTTTGTTAAGGTTTTGAACATTGCTTCTAAACTAAAAGTGCTTCCACCTACAACATTGAAACTTCATATGTAGCTGCACCTTGATGAGTTCTACACACCACACCCATTTTTGGGTCACTAGGTCAAAGGTCAAGGTCACTTGTTCTTGCTCTTGTTTAACTTATAGGTGTGAAGCTTTCTTCCGTTATTGACAAAAACATTTTTAGGAAATCATGTTCTAAAAGGAGCAACATTAACATATCATGGAGTGTACCAATATTTTCATTTGAGCTGTTTCAATTATAATGTTTCAACTATATCTGAACTAACATGATTAGACTACTCATAGCTTTTCTTGAGTTTATCCTCCTGAAATATCAGATTTTAAGGGAATTAATGCCCTAAAACCATATAATCCAAATTTTCTGGTAGAGTAACTGTGTCCTTAGTCAAAGTTTCAATTTTTTAAATATTGCATGTATTTAACAAGAGCACCGCAATTTTCCAAGTATAAAAAGGGCACATAATTCTGTCAAAATGCACGCCAGAGTTATCTAACTTTGCCTGCCCATTCCCCTCATGATAGTAAGTAAGTGTACCAAGTTTGAATTCAATAGCTTTGATGCTTTATGAGAAAAGTGGACCTAAACACAAAACTTAACCAAATTTTTAATTTTCTAAGTATAAAAAGGGCACATAATTCTGTCAAAATGCAGGCCAGAGTTATCTAACTTTGCCTGCCCAGTCCCCTCATGATAGTAAGCAAGTGTACAAAGTTTGAATTCAATAGCTTTGATACTTTATGAGAAAAGTGGACCTAAACACAAAACTTAACCGGACGCCGACGCCAACGCTGACGCCGACGCCAAGGTGATGACAATAGCTCATAATTTTTTTTTAAAAAAATAGATGAGCTAAAAATGAGATTTATAATAAAACTTTACAAACAAAGGCATTTTATAAATACCTGGAGTCCACTTTCAATTTCTGTGATGTGCTGTCTTTCTCATTGGATACAGACCATTTATTTTCATGTTCCTTTCCAAGAACATTATGACCTGTAAACAAATGGTCATGTAAGCCACAACACTTCTTACAGAAGAACTTGTCACACGTTTCACAGTAAACCTCAGCATTCATCACAGTGCTCTTGTCTTTGCAGGCACTACCATTACATAAATATTCAGGAACGAAATCAGAACCCTCCTCAATAGAAGACTGAGAAAATGATGCCATTTTGTAGTGTATTAGTAAAACGCAAACTGCAATTTGTATTTGCAAGTAAAAATACTCAATGTATCTCTGTCAATATAGCAACCTATTCCACAAACACAGAGGTTGATTTAAAGTTTACCTTTTTTAAAAAGGTGTTTAACTTAACAGGAACAAATCCGATAAACAGCTAAGAGTGCTATGATCTCTGTACTAATGTGCAGCCCAATTTTGTGTTACCAGTAAACAGTGTAACTATTTTAACTGACTACCACATGATTATGAAACCAGTAAATAGCCAATCAATATTCACTGAACTATCACGTGGGCATTGGGGAGGTGTTAGGTTTCCTAAAACTGTACTGTCACACAGACTATTTTACATTGAATAACATTTCATGCATGTTCTTTGGTTAAATAGTTTGCAAATTTAATTCACAATTGATCACAGAATTCAAAGGGGAACTTAATTGACACTTATTGACACTTAATGTGGTACATTACTTTATAAAATAAGTCCATCTTTGATAAAGTATGCATTAAATTGTTGCTTAATTGACACTGAATGTCTTGTTTTTGTTATTGCTTATATAACATTGATTTTTATCAAACTAAAACATTATCCCAGGAACACTAAATAGCAGCAGGAAAATCCAAGGCAGTAATGAAATATGAATAAAGCTTTGCTTACAGTATGCATATCAACAACAGAACTTAAGGGTAGTAAAAGTCTTATTGAAGAAAGCTATCTTTGTATAATTGAGTTAGAGTCCCGTGTGTAAGATCAATTTTGTTTGGGACAATATACATACCATATTTTATTAAACAAGTTCAGGAATTTTGTTAGTAATGAGCCTTTGGCGAGCCTTTGGCGAGCTTACTAACAAATATCCTGGATGAGTTAAATAAAACATGGTATGAAATGACAAAGAGTGTCAGATCTTTTTTATCACATGCTTTAAAATGAGGAAATTAAATAAATATTTACGCAAACATAATGATGAATCCAGAATGTTGTTTACATTTCGTGACGTCATTTGACGTTGCAATGTCATTTCAGCAAAATAACAAAAGGCGATTGGTCAATCGAACGAAAACTTAGCCAATGAAAACGCTTAAAAATGTGACACTTTTTCTGTTTATAGTCATCACTGTCCTAGTAACGCCAGATGCATGGTCACGGGCGAAATACATTTAAGACAACAATGGCGTACATTCGACCATATCTGGCGGTCAAGATAGCGTTAATTATACACGAACTGCTTATAAAAAAACTTTATATAAACAGGTTAAATAAGCCTAAATAGTAAGAAATAATTGAACGACCAGAAAGTGATAGACATTGTTATAACCCGTTTATATTTATATTTTTTATGGTTATGAGTTTATGTCAAAGTGATGGATAACGCTGTTTACTCCCTAAAACAAGTGGGTCAACGCCAAGGTTACCATTTTTGTATAAAACGGACCGAGCCGAGCCTTTGTGGTAGCGCACAGTATACTTCCCAATTTATGGCTTCACGGGAAAGTGCTTGAGACAGACATTTGTTTTTCTGGACAGATTATATTTTGTGTTGGAGTATCTCGTTTATTTCTTTACTGATTATTTCTTGTCTCGATTTCTTAAAGAAGAATTATATACTAATAAGAATAAAATAGGTTTACAGTACAATATATACACGAACATTGAAATTGAATAAAAGTTGTTATATGCTAGAAAAAGACTTGTTGCCTTATTTTGCAAACTGATGAGTAATTTACCAACCTGGGACATTTAAGTCAAAACAAAAAATTATACAACGGGACTTAAAACGAACTTTAAGAACCAATAGATAACATAAGGACAGAAGTACCACAGAAGTGCCACAAAAAGTATGTATACATTTGTAAGATAAAAATATTCCTAATGGTTATATTACATGGGGAACAGGGTATGGCATGTGATTAATAATTTTTCTTAACAAGTTCATTAATATAACATTTTTAATAGATAAACATCAGCAAAGATTAATTCAGCCAAAACTGTACAGAAACAAACATTCTCAACCCATTTAAAAACATGAGAACCTTTATAAGTTGTGTCATGGTGGAGTTTTAAAAAGCATTTTGATGAGTTTTTCCTGTGTGACAAGAAAATTTCCAAAGCCCTAATGATAGGAGGTGGCGCCAATGCAGGATGTATCAATTTACAGTCGTATCACAACGACATAATCACATGCCGTACATTTGATAGATAATGTATTTTGTTATATTTAATTTTTTTTCAACGTTCAAACGAAGGATCAAAACTTTACAGAACATAAATACATTCTATAATAAATAATATGTAGTATTTAGCTCGGTTGTTTTGGGAGGAAACCCGAGGTATTGTCATAGCCAGCTCGTTGTGTCGTTCCGCCGTAGGCGTCGTGCTCAAACCTTAACATTGGCCTCTAAAATGAAAGTGCTTCCACCTACAACTTTGAAACTTCATATGTAGCTGCACCTTGATGATTTCTACACGCCACACCCATTTTTGGGTCACTAGGTCAAGGGTCAAGGTCAATGTGACCTCTAAAAAAAATCTTCTGACAAGCTTTCATTTATTCAAAACTGCGACCGCAGCCGAGCATTGGCACCCGTTTTGCGGTGCTCTTGTTTAAATATATAAGTGATCAACTCAATTAAGATGTCACCAACGTGAATAAAACCAGGACTTTTTTTCCTTCTTTGAGACAGTCCGTGGACGGACATTTCACAATTTTGTCACGGACAATCACAAATCTAACATGGCCGATAATTTACAACAGACATTTCAATATGATGCAAGTATTGCTGAATGGGTCAAGTTTCCCACGGGTACTAATTCCCCTTACCCTGGGTACTTTGAAGTATACATCACAGTACACCGATTTTCAAATGATACTTTTAGGTACCCCTGCATACTTACAGGTACCCCATCTTTCCTAATAAAAAAATCATACCCAAAATTTTTCGTACAGAATTTTTTTCGTACCCAGTTTTTTTTTGTGATCACAGAAAAAATATATTTTCACTCGTGGCTGGGCCACCAGTGAAAATATCATTTTCTATGATCACTCGTGAATTAAAATCGATATTCCACCAAATCCAAAAAATATCCTCTATTTTATGCAAATTTAAGTTCTAGTTAGCAGTTGTTGGCCCCTATTACCAGGTGACTGTTACACTCAGATGTTATATGTAATTATTTGTGTTGGGGGACTGAGGGCCTGAGGGAGACCAAAACCAATCTAGACTAAGGGCTATAGCCACATGGCCACTATACTCAGGTGACTGCAGTCAGTTAGGACTGTGAACAAATAAAATTTTCAACTACATCTTTAATTGACCAGCTTTAAATTAAAATTTAATTTTGAGACAATCCAGAATAATTCACTGCATGCCACATCCCAGGCTGCATATGTTTTGAACTTTTGAGGTTTGACCTCCGAGCATTTCCTTTTCCTTAAACATAGCCAGCCGCCTTCTTATTACCATTAGGCAAAGCAATTGTTTTTTAAAATTGCTCATTGAAAGGTAAAGTCATTGGAAGCAATTCCATATTTTCACAACAATTCATGCATTTTGAACTTTTACTTCAGTATTTAACATTGACTAAAAATTAGCCATGTGCATAGGACAAACATACTTCAAGAATGCACTTGTCCTGCAGGATGAGTGCCTTACAATTTTCACTTATCCTGCAAACAAATGCAATTGTTCTTCAAATAGGTGTGAAATACACATTGCAAGGGGCTAATATACAGTTTTCTATATCACTGCTGATGTTGTTTTCTAAGAGTACTCATGCAAACTGATAGTGGTTCTTGGGTAAAACATGCCGTCTTATTAAGGTTTACATATTTCCCAATGATTTCAGTGCATGAATGGACTAAATCAATGACAGATGGACATAGTGATTCTTATATTCAACCCTACCTTCTGAAAGTGGGGGTATCCTTATGATCTTTAACAATAACAATTAAAATTGTCTTAAATCAAATAATTAAATGTGTGAATGTTTTATTTGATTGTCTATCTTCTATCAGTTTGAAATATCATACAACTTTGCATTCCACAATAAAGATTTGCACCACCAAATCTATCAAGATGTTCAAAATCACCGTATAATGAGCATTTGGCTTCTTATCAAATCACAGACAATGTGCCATACATGATATGGCGTGCAATCACACAAGTATTATTCACAACATTTATGTCAGAATATCTAGTTGATCATTAATGAACAAGTCCAATTATGCAGCAGGTCATTTTAAATTATATCAACTTCCAACCCAATCCATTCATTACCTTTATGTGAATAAATGTTTAATCAAACAATGCCAATTAGGATAGGGATAACCCTTGACCAGCCTTTTGAATTGTTGTAACGATAGTATCCCAAAAAAGCGTGTGCTTAATTAAATCTGTTTTACCATAAAGCTTTTGGGTATTTTATGAGGTCATTTTTTACACAATGAAATTCACTGCAGAGGGTATTTATTTTATCTCAAATCTTTCAGTTCCTATTGAGGTCTACATATTTGTTTCTATTAGCGTAATTGGTTGTCATACTTAAGAACTTGCTCATGGCGTACCATTTGTACTGCTTCAATTGTTTCAAAAGAAATGGTCAAAGTGCAACAGTTTTCTGCAACTGTGTGCCAAAGATATATCAAAGAGAAGTATGTTAATAGACCTCTGGGGGTGCTTTTGTTAGCTTACAACTGGTTTCGGTTTCACATTCCACAATAAAATCATTATAACAGTATTGTTAGCTTACAACTGGTTTCACATTCCACAATAAAATCATTATAACAGTTTCATGGAATATGGTCTATTCTTTTTAAACACTTCGTAACTGTATACCATTTATTGATTACTTTTTGTATAGTTCCCTGAACAAAAGCAAGTATTTCATGCCAAATATCTGAGTGTTACCCTTTTTGGTTTTTAAGATATTATGCCCCCCTTCGAAGAGCATATTGCTTTGCACATGTCGGTCTGTCTGTCGGTCTGACGGTCGGTCCGTCCACCAGGTGGTTTCTGGATGATAACTCAAAAACGCTTGGGTCTAGGATCATGAAACTTTATAGGTACATTGATCATGACTTGCAGATGACCCCTAATGATTTTGAGGTCACTAGGTCAAAGGTCAAGGTCACCGTGACCCGAAATTGTAAAATGGTTTCCGGATGATAACTCAAGAACGCTAATGGCTACGATCATGAAACTTCATAGGTACATTGATCATGACTCCCAGATGACCCCTATTGATTTTGAGGTCACTAGGTCAAAGGTCAAGGTCATGGTGACCCGAAATAGTAAAATAGTTTTCTGATGATAACTCAAGAACGCTTATGCCTAGGATCATGAAACTACATAGGTACATTGATCATAACTCGCAGATGACCCCTATCGATTTTGAGGTCACTAGGTCAAAAGTCAAGTTCACGGTGACCCGTATTAGTAAAATGGTTTCCGGATGATAACTAAAGAACGCTTATTCCTAGGATCATGAAACTTGATAGGTAGATTGATCATGACTCGCAGATGACCCCTATTGATTTTCAGGTCACTAGGTCAAAGGTCAAGGTCATGGTGACCCAAAATAGTAAAATGGTTTCCGGATGATAACTCAAGAACGCTTATGACTAGGATCATGAAACTTCATAGGTACATTGATCATGACTGGCAGATGACCCCTATTGATTTTCAGGTCACTAGGTCAAAGGTCAAGGTCACAGTGACAAAAACATATTCACAAAACGGCTGTCACTTCAACGGAGAGCCCATATGGGGGCCATGCATGTTTTACAAACAGCCCTTGTTTTTCAGGTTTTTCTCTACAAGTATGTTGTACATTTTGTTGACTGTACAAAAATATATGGAGTATTATACTTGGATTGACATCTAGAAACATATACTTTTTTGGGATAAAAACTCCATAACTCCACTGCGACATGGCCTATACAAAATGTTTGACATAAACTGACAGTTAGTCAAGTCTTCAAGTTCTGTTATGAGATCATTTTAACAGTCCATGTCCCAATTTGTCCCAACATGCAAACTTAATTATATAGTTATAAAACAGCTCTTTGACTAATAATGTGTCATGCCGACCACTAAATCATATGTCAAAGCATCTCTACATGTTGTGATCTTGGCAGAACATACTGCCACATCGCCATAAATAGTGAAATTAAGTAGATGTCATCATTATTATTGTTTTTTATTATTGTCAGTTATACATTTGAAAGTTATTAAAAAGTTCGAACCTGGATTGCCCTTCTCTTCACATTTACAACCAAACTACAATTATAATACGATCGCCGAAAATACATATCAAATCCCTTTGACCTTAATGTTTATAAACATCCTTAAGTTCCATCCAAGTAACTACAGTACAGCCAACGCGGCACAAACATAATCCGAAGCTACGCCACGGCCAGATTATTAGTACGCGGCGGCCGAATCGTGTGTTGACGCGGCGTATCGCCGTGGCACTCGGCATCGATCCGCGCAACGACACCTAGTCTGTATTAACCTCGCGTACTTTCGCGGAGTAAATCCGCCGCATACGTACACGGCGGATCGAGTGCAAAGATATCCACCTACATGTACATACATGTATGTGTAGCGTAGAAACCAAGATTTACGCTGGTTTCATAATTATTATTTTCAAGTTTTAATAAGCGAGATGACACGTTATGCGCTTTAACAAATTATCGTTGAATTAATTATGCGCAACTGTTAATGTTTCGTTCGATTATCAAATTATCATTATTAAATTTGTAATCTGAAACACACTTCCGAATTTTAATGCTAACGCGACCTTTGGCAAATTCTAGCGTCAAATAAACAGTGCTAAAATATCCTTTGTTTCATAAAAAGCGCACGAAAATTATGCAGACATGTAGACCGTTGTTTGGAAAGTTTGGGTGTATTTTGTGTTGTATAAATACATGAACATCACGTCAGGCGTAAATCGCGTGTTCAGTGGAAAAAAAACGCCCCGATTAGACGTTATTTCATCATCTCTTTAAATAGTAACAAATGCCAAAATGTATTTGATACTTAAGGAAATATGGAGAATGTTTGTGTATCGTAAATATTTACCAGCATTTGCTTTAAAACTGGAATATACGGGATTATCGGGTAATTAGTAGGGATATTAACTGTATAATATGAACAAAATAAAACATGTTTATATACGCATATTCAAACAATAGTTAAAATAAGCTGATAATTAACAAAACAACAAATACGTCTTCACCGTCTTGATTTTTGATGTGTCTTCAAACTGCTAATTTTCTCAGCTTAAATATAAAATCAACATGCAATTAATTTATAAATCCACCATATGCTGGAGCCTTGACCACTTGTATGTGCGAAAACAAAATTACGTGACCTTGTTTATGTGTGAAATACATACACTAAAGGCGGGAAACAAACTTAATTGGCCAGACACATTAACTTTGCTTACATGTATATGCTAATACAATCCGCGCACAATTAATTTATTATGATTTTAATTATTATTATAATTGTTCTTTCAAAATTTGTTAACTACATGTAACTAATAATTTTAAAAAGATTTTTTATTTCATGATGCGCATCGACTTGGCATCATGTCGCGGATCGCGGCATGCCTCGGCAGACAGATGCGAAGCTTCAAGGCGAAATGCGACTTGACGCCGCATACTGACATGGCTTTAACGACTGACGCGGCATCGACTCGTTTCGGCTTGCCCCCGCAGATCGCGAAATACGTTTGTTCCGCTTTGGCTGTACTGTACCATACTCATTTTGCGGTTTTGTTTATAACGTGGGTTCCCAGCTTGGACCACATCAACCACGTAATATTAGAGTTCCAGTTTATCAATATCTGAGTTATTTCGTCTGAAGATTGTTCTATTGCACAACTTTTTAATATGCATTTGACCTTTGATTTTCTAATTAAAATTTTCACGCAACAATACTATATCAAAACTATTTTTAATCTAATATAAATGTGTACAATTTACACACTGGTATCCTTTAATTGTTCTTTCCAGGATGGTTTTTAACTTTGACCAATCAGAAACAGTGTATTAAAATACCGAAGGTAAACAGCCAATTAGCAGTAGGGTACTGAAACGCAGCATGTAAACTCTTTCTTTGAGTAGATTCATGTTCATGAATGTGAGCTTGAAATGGAGCTAATCCATTAAACAAATTTGCCATGATATCCTAAGAACAACCTCAGAGTATATTTCATGATACTTGGGAAAATACATGTATGACTTCTATCTAGTGTTTGTAATGTTTTGCGAAAGCTATACAAGGAAAACTGACCACCCCTCTGGCAGCAATGTTTTCCAATAGACCAGAAGCATTTTCAAATTTAGCATTTAAACAGAATAATGGTATGAGCAAGATTCAAGAGAATTATAAGGCAAACCATGTTAACGCTGGAGTGGTCATAAATTAACTTTTCCTTTATTTTGACCTCATGACATAGTTTTGTTTACCCCAATACACCCATGTTCAAACATGGCAAAGATATCATTAATACGATTGTTCTGACCAATTATAATTGGACATGAAATCAAGCCTCTAGAGTATCAGCATCAAAATTAAAAACAACAGACAACCCATGCCGGATGACAAAATCCCCCTTTTGAGCTACAAAGGACTTAAGTAAGGTACATCTGTGCTGGAATGAGAGCGCTGATAACATGTTTGTTTTTTATCCTTATTTTGAGAATAGAGCGATATTGTTAAAATAAAAGCTGAAAATGGAATTTGTGTTTGTTTGCTCACATATAAAATACAAATGAGAATTGAAGTGTTGTCTTTTTTATAACCTCTTACATTCAATTAACTTTTACGAATAAAATCAGAAAACAGATACACATAAGGGCTATCACCTTACGTCATTCACACTCACAGACTCTGATATAATTGTAAATATGAACCAATTTAGAATAACTCTAGCATATAGTGCTGCAACAATATACCGGTATATCGGTATATATCGCAATACGCATATTGTATTGCGATACGATTTTCGTCATACCGGTACGAAAATTTTACAAACATGCATCTACATTTCGTTCAGAAAAGCCATCCAAACTAATGATATCAAGGTAAACAAAACAAAGCGGTATTTTGTAAAAATAAATTGTTACGTAAAAATGGCATTCTAAAAAGTCTATTATACAGAGTAGCGTTGTTACATGGGAGCATTTATTATATGCTTTTAAACGAATTATCGTTGAATTAATTACGCACAACTAAATGTTTCGTTCGATTCTGAAATGAGCATTATAAAATTTGTAATCCGAATTTCAGAAACACGCATCCGATATGTAATGCTAACGCAACAATAAAAAAAGTGCTTTATTCTTTTTCTCAATAAAAAGCGCGCGAAAATTATACAGACATGTAGAACGTCGCGTGGAAAGTGTGGGTGTATTTGTGTTGTATAAAATGGGAACATCACGTCAGGCGATTTACGCGTGCTCAGTGGGAAAAAAACGCCCGATTGGAAGTTATTTCATCACATCTTTAAATAGTAACAAATGCCAAAATGTATTTGATATTTAAGAAAATTGGCGAATGTTTGTGTTTTGTGTTATTTTTGAGCATTTTTATAGTGAACATTTACCAGAATTTGCTTTAAAACTGGAATATATGGGATTATCCGGTAATTGGCGAGTTATAATTCTGGTACAAGTAAGCAATATATTGCGATATATTGCAATACGGGTTTTTGAACTGACAATATATCGCAATACGCTTTTTGGCGTATTGTTGCAGCACTACTAGAATACATCTACTTTGACATATTTGAATCAGAATAGCAAGCTTTAAACAAGAGCTACATTTGTGAAACACAATTCTAGTACAATTTGAAGTCCCACAGCAGCTATTTTAAGAGAAAACAAGGCCCATAACTTAGCCAAAAGTCAATCAAAAACAAAACTCGCACTTCATCTGTAAGTAATGTTGGTAGACTCAAATACCAAAAATTAACTCAATATCTGAAAGCCATGTGTAAAAAAACTATGGAAAAAAAGGTTATAATACAGATAATTTGTAAGTCCTAGGCCAATAACTTGGCCAAAAATCAATGGACCGGAACACATTTCAAACTTCATCTGAAGGTCATCTAGGTAGACTTGCACACCAAAAATCAGCTCAATATCGTAAAGTGTTGCGTAAAAAAACATCTGGAAAATAGAAGGCCTAATGAACAGACGGACAAATGGACAGAAAGAGCGACTGATATGCCTCCCTACCGGAGGCATACAAATTTGGATTTAAACACAAATGTTAAATTAAATTGACACATTTTCCATTATTATTGCCATAAATAGTACATTTTTACACATAAACTAGCGCTAAACTTTACACAAGTCATTTGCTGTCATCATCAGATGCTTATTGATAAAATAAGTAACTTTCACATGTTTTACTAAGGATGTTTGCTTTTTAAATTAGAAACAAAAAAGGCTGAATTTTAGAAAATATTGTGACGTCAGATGATTGTACACAGTAGATGTCACACGAATGTAATTTAGCGCCTACATTGAAAGAACTTTAGTCAAAATTAAACATTTCTTTATAAATACACAATAAGATTGATGTTTATAGGTAACAGATTTGTAAATCGCATGGACAACATAATAATATAGTCCAATACAATCAAATAGCTTTAAATCCATGTACATAAACTTTTTGATTCTTGAAATTACACAATATTGTAGTCAAATAAAATACACAATATAGTAAAGTATAGCACACAGGGAGTGAATAAATTATTATGTTAATATACTTTCCAGTCAGCCTTCAAAATGAACAATTAAAAAAAAATGTTTGGAAACTTTCATCTGGGAATTTAGGTTCTGAAACATTTAGGAGAGATGATTATATACTTTTTGACATAGGAAATTTGGTCCAATTTCAGCCCAAAATTTGACAAAATACTCTATTTAAACAAAGCTAGCCAGTCTTATTTTATCTGTTATTTCAATCAAACAAGGAATTCATCAACAGATTGGTTTACACCTCACATAAAAGACAACTAAATGGTACAATGGTCAAGGTAAATGCGTTTACCTGATACTGCAAGACTTGTGGTAAACATCTATTCAGGTGAGTTAAATTAACCTCAATAACAACTACAAAAAAACAGGAAGGTTTTAATGTGATTACGAAATGCTTGACATGAAAGAGATCTAAACACGCGATCCTACCAATTCATTGTGCCTTAATAGAATCCTACACCAAACATCTTTTGACATCACCTGCTTTTACAGGTATCGATATGACAGCGTTTGTGCAATTCTAAATGAAGTATCAAGATATTCATGCACATTTCCTCAATTAACATTTGTTTGTGATGCTAAAATGGTCAAATGATATGCTTGAAAAAAAATCAAAACGTTGGCTTTAATGTTTTGTCCAACTTGAGTCCCAAACCAATTTAATCCTGATAAAATAGGGTTTGAAAACAACTTTTTGTAATTTATCTTTTTTCTAGTTATTACAATTATTCAAGATTATTTTCTTGTAAGTAAATTAATTTAATTTCTTTTTTTTATTCTTCTTAAAATGTACAGTCAAAACTGAGAACAGCGGTCAGTTAAGGGAAATGACCAAAATGACCGTTGTTGACAAGTGATCGCTATTCTTGGATCACCACTTTTAAGATGGTTGATCAGTTGTTAGTAATAAAACTATTGCTACGTCGTTACCCCACCCAGTGGTTCCCACACAGTGTAAAACAAAGGCTCATTGCCGATTACTATGCATAATAACATGAATAATTTCTATTAAATTATCCAGAATAATGTCTTATAAATTTATTAAATTTCATTACTATTTTTAAACTAAATCTATGACTTAATGCAAGATAGAATTGTAGTTTATTTATGCATCTCGTTTATTCAGTAAATCCGACAGTTCGAATTACATTCATTGGGATGTATTTTTAAATAAAAATTAACACATGTCAGGACGTCACGTCCGAACAATTATAAATGCCGATTTGCTGTCATAAAACAAAAATACAGTGCAACTAAAAAATATTAAGTTTGTTATTAAAGTTGCAATTTAATAGATATTTTCCTGAATAATCACTAATCCTTTTATTGTCTTCTTATATCAACACTCGCCAGCTTAGTGTTGTCTTTAACACCTTATCGGCGATTAAGATCTATTGACTATGTCACCCACTAATGCTTTGGTGTTATGAATGCAGCCGATAATTGCTACTTATACACATTTTTATTGTTATTGCACCTGTTTCGTTTGTGTTCTTTATTTTCACGACTGGAAACGACTGTCGCATGTTGTTTTCAGTTTAAACATGACTTTCGAATTGAAATATACTAGCCATTGGCCGCTTTGGACAATTGACCTTTATTCTCAAGTGTATAATAGAATAATTTTCGTCAGGGAAATCCAGACTGACCAGTTTTGACTGAACTTATGTTTTGAAATATTATTACTATGTCAGCCTTCAAGACGCTTCTTTATTTATAGAAAACATTATGATCTCTCAGCATGGCTATTTTTAACTTCATCAAAATAGTGTACATAAACCACACTACCCCAGAGGTCCAGAATGGCAGTAAATGTGCAACATGTGCACACATATTTGGAAAATATGAAAGAATGTAAAAAGGTGGATGTACATTTATGACAAGCATTCAAATGTTTCTATATGTGAAATACAGAAAAAGAAATACGGTAAGACTTTTATGCCATATTAAAAGACTGCATAATACATGGTTAATATTATGATACTCTAGCCTTATCCTGTGAAGTCTCAATGTATATAACTAAACCTATACAGTATAAATTTACCCCCACAACGTATGAAGTGAGTATAATGCTTTTTACCAACTTTCTATCTGAATCAAGTCTAAAACCATGGTCCATGCCAAATAAATGGATTATCAGTTTCATAAAACATTTTTTCAATTTTCCTGCATAGGGAAATAATCTTAATGTTGTTTTTTTTTAAACCTTATTGTTAATGTGTGGGGAATTATTTTGAAATGTGGAAACCTTTTCTATAAATAAAAAAAATGTTTAAGCAGTACCTACTGTCGGTATTGATATGTGATATGCACATTTATTGGATACACCTCTGTGTGGAGAGCGTGTATCCAGCTGCCTGAGCAATGATTGGCTGATATGATAATCCAGAACAATTTGATAGACAGCTGGCATAGCAGGTGTCAAGGGTGACAGGCGCAATGAACCTGATAATCTTTAAGCAGGCAAGTGGAGTTTTTTAAGAAATAACATTTTTCTATCATGGTTTATTGTCGAATAACCCACAGTAAGGAGTATAGATGCGTAGGAATTAAATCACGAGTGCGAAGCACCTGTGATTTGATAACATGCATCTATACTCCTTACTGTGGGTTATTCAACAACAAACCATCATAGAAAATATTATTTCGATTCTAACACAATTCTGAATGATTTGGTTCAAGCTTTTGGACGCAGGGCTATAGATAACAAGCAAATTCGTTGAATTGATATCCCCCGCCTATATGCTTCTGGACACAAAAGTATTATATAAAAAGTATTATATAAAAAGGCATTTTTTCAAGATACAAAGGGCCATAACTCTATTATTCACAGATGGTGTACAATACCATTTGGTGGGCATCATCCTCTTATCCATATATATACTCATACCAAGTTTCAATGAAATCCGCCAAAGCACTTCCAAGATATGGCTCCGGACGAAAAAGGGACGGACGGACAGCCAGACAACGCCAAAACAATATCCCTCCGCCTCTGGCCTCTGGCGGGGGATATATACTCATACTAAGTTTCAATTAAATCCGCCAAAGCACTTTCAAGATATGGCTCCGGACACAAAAGTGCCTATAAGAAAAAGGATTTTTTCAAGATACAAAGGGCCATAACTCTGGTTTTAACAGATGGTGTACAATGCAATTTGGCATGAATCATCCTCTTATGCATATATATATATACTCTGAGAAGTTTCAATGAAATACGCCAAAGCACTTCCAAGATATGGCTCCGAAAACAAAAGTGACAGCCGGACAGCCGGACAGACAGTGCCAAAACAATATCCCTCCGCCTCTGGCGGGGGATATATACTCATACCAAGTTTCAATGAAATCCGCCAAAGCACTTCCAAGATATGGCTCTGGACTCAAAAGTGCTTATAGTAAAAAGCAATTGTTCAAGATACAAAGGGCCATAACTCTGTTATTAACAGATGGTGTACAATGCCATTTGGCGTGCATCATCCTCTTATGCATATATATACTCATACCAAGTTTCAATGAAATCCGCAAAAGCGCTTCCAAGATATGGCTTCGGACACAAAAGTTCCTATAGTAAAAAGCATTTTTTCAGGATGCAAAGGACCATAACTCTGTTTTTAACAGATGGTGTACAATGCCATTTGGCGTGCATCATCCTTTTATGCATATATATATACTCATACCAAGTTTCAATGAAATCCGCCAAAGCACTTCCAAGATATGGCTCCGGACACAAAAGTGCTTATAGTAAAAAGCATTTTTTCAAGATACAAAGGGCCATAACTCTGTTTTTTACAGATGGTGTACAATGCCATTTGGCGTGCATCATCCTTTAATGCAAAAATATACTCATACCAAGTTTCAATGAAATCCGCCAAAGCACTTCCAAGATATGGCTCCAGACACAAAAGTGCCGGCCGGACGGACAGCCGAACGGACGGACGGACAACGCCAAAACAATATCCCTCCGCCTCTGGCGGGGGATAACAAGCGTATGTGCGTTTTTACACAATTAAAATAACCAAAAACGTAATTAAATTCAAAATCAAGCATACAAAAACGCAAGTAAAAATTAAATAACGTAATTCCCGTAAAAAACTTTCGTCATGAAACGCAATTCTTACAAACACCGAGCTTATTTTTTTTAGACTGGTTATTTCCCGTACAAAAATGTACCGAATAGTTTATATAATGTCCTATGAAGAAAAGAAGGCAGTCTTTCCAGCGGTTATCAATCTTTGGGGTAAATTACTACATAATTATTCGTAGACCCGTCCGATTTCTACTTTCATTTTCTTAAACTATCAAAATGGCCACTCGTGGCTGTAGAAAGAGAATCCTCGCACAAACAAACACTTTAGACAGGTATTTACGCCAGAATATTGGGGAAACCGAAAGCTTCTGTGCTGCTTTGCTGAACAATCTGTTGGAATATATGTCTGTTGGAATATATGATAATTTCTCCTAAGAATTTAGTTTGCCCGTTATTATTGGAGATTTTGAACGAGGTTGTCAAACCCAAAAAACACGTTATGAACTTATGGGGAGTGTAAGTGAAAAAGCTTTAATAGAGTGGCGAAACAAACACCCGTGAATAGAGTGGCGAAACAAACACCCGTGAATAGAGTGGCGAAACAAACACCCGTGAATAGAGTGGCGAAACAAACACCCGTGAATAGAGTGGCGAAACAAACACCCGTGAATAGAGTGGCAAAACAAACACCCGTGAATAGAGTGGCGAAACAAACATCCGTGAATAGAGTGGCGAAACAAACACCCGTGAATAGAGTGGCGAAACAAACACCCGTGAATAGAGTGGCGAAACAAACACCCGTGAATAGAGTGGCGAAACAAACACCCGCGAATAGAGTGGCGAAACAAGCACCCGTGAATAGAGTGATGAAACAAACACCCATGAATAGAGTGGCGAAACAAACACCCGTGAATAGAGTGGCGAAACAAACACCCGTGAATAGAGTGGGGAAACAAACACCCATGAATAGAGTGGCGAAACAAACACCCGTGAATAGAGTGGCGAAACAAACACCCGTGAATAGAGTGGCGAAAACAAACACCCGTGAATAGAGTGGCGAAACAAACACCCGTGGCAGGTGATGGATATGGAAAGTGGAGTTATGAAATGTACATTATGCACAAACATGAAAAGTAAATTAAAACTAACCAATGTTGCTAAAAATGTTGATTTATTTTTCACATGCACATAATAATAAAGTAATCTTAGTAGATTTTTATTATGTTAAAAATGTCATTCCCTAAATTACCCGATTGAGTTAAAAAAAAAACAGGGGTGAAAAACCCAATTAAGCTCAAAAGTAGGGGGTAAATTTTTTTGCTAAAACAATTGAATTTACAGAAGCCCTATTGTTGTCAAAACAGGAGGTGAAAAACCCAATTACCCAAAAAATTATCTATAACCCTGGGACGTGAACTATATTTTTCAATACTCCGCCCTTCTTAGTACAAAGTTCACTATTTAGTGATGTCATTAAATTGTACAAACATAACTTTTCATGACGTTGTTTTCATTCATAAATATTTTTCAAATGATGTCACTTTCATTGAGAACAACAATCGTAGAAACTAAAGGACGTCACGTTTATTGCATGATGCTACTGAAAAGCTGACGTGCTATAAATGTTTTCTTAATTACGTTTCTTTACAAATAACATTCTTTGCAGGCGTGGTTATGCCACTTATCACCAAATATACAATTTGTTGTTTCATAACAATCATATACATGCTACATTTCTTTTAGAGCCGGTCAAAGCACGTGAATTTTACTGCAATATTTTCTTTATTTATTCGGAACTATTTTCAAAACATTAAGCTCCGCCCAAAATTTATTGCAGAATAACCCACACTTGATTTCCTTCTTTGTCTATAGAAAGCAAGTAGCGTGCCGTGTTATTATGTTTGTCGAACTACACAAGCGTAATTATGATGCTCACTGAAGACGCACAAACCTGTACCAAACTCTATTTTATGGCGCACCAAAGGGGTGGAAACTTTAACTTCTGCTCGAGCAGAAAAAAATGCTGCTCGAGCAGCAATTTACTGGTCGAGCAGCATTTAAATGCTGCTCCAGCAGCAAAATTCCTGCTCGCGCAGCAATATGCTGCTCGAGAAGCATTATTTTTAGAATAAGCCATTGAACCGTCAGCCAATCAAATTTAAGCTTACAAACGGACGACATAAGCTATCTCTACCGAAACGAAATAGACCGGTGTAGCGTGAATATTGTCAGATCGTGAGATCTGTCACATAAATCGGAAATTTGACGATTTTCACAGTACCCCAGTGAGATTGCTCCGATCAGTCGCCGTGAAAAATGTCAAATTAATGAAAACTAATATTTAACGCAATGTTGTTCCAATTCAACTTAATTTCGCGTTTTAACAGCTTGCAGTTATTTTCGGACATCTTTTTTTAGGACGTTGAACCTAAACACGTTGTTCGCAACAAAGATATCAAAACAGTAGTTCTAACACCATGCAAACATTTGAATTTTAAAACGATTTTCGTTTTAAATGTTATATATATCGATGATGTACATGCATAACGTTGTAAAGAAATATGGTAATGCCTTATTTACAGTCATGAGTGCTGCAGTGTTTTAATACAAAGATATAACATTGATTTAAGAAAATATTTTCAGATAATATACATATATAATATATATTATTTCAGCTTAAAAAAGTTAAAACTTATTATTAACCAAATTCAGTTCCAGAAATGTTGCTATATATAATACACATGTACACTCAATTCAGGAAAACTATTGTATTATATTTCACACAATCATAGTTACCACTATCATCATTTATTTAATCTGTCAATAAGCTCGATTGGTAATTGTCGGTTTGGCTCGGGTAATGCTTTAAAGTACCCCGTGTACTCTTAATTAAGTATACTTTAATGTAACCCGGGTACGCTAAATATACTTAAACATACCATTGGTCTGTCTGTCAGTGCAGTCACTCACAAACTTTTCAGGGCTTTATCTCAGAAACTCAATATAAGTATTCAACATGAAACTTTATGGGTGTATAAATATAGCTGAGGAGAGGTGCCATGCACAAGAACCATAACCCGTCGCTTTCTGAAATCAGAGTTATTGCTCTTTGTTGTTTTTGTATGATGTAACTAGGGCTATATCTCAGATACTATACAAGATTTTAACATGAAACTTCATTGGTGTATAATTATCAATGCACAAGAACTATAACCGTATACTTTCTTACATAACGGTTATTGCCCTTTTTTGTTATTGTTATTTTATGATGTAACTTTTCAGGGCTATATCTCATTTATAGAACCATGCATAAGAACCATAACCCTTCACTTTCTTAAGTAAGAGTTATTGCCCTTTGTTGTTTTTGTATGATGTAACTTTTCAGGGCTGTATCTCAGAAACTATAAATACAAGATTTCAACATGAAATTTCATGGGTGTATAAATTGTCCATGAGAATAAGTGCCATGCACAAGAAACATAAAACTAGTACATATGTACATGTCTGATGTTACTTTTCAGGACTATATCACATATACTATACACGATTTAAAGACAATTAATGTCACGTCTAGAGTGTTAACGAGGTTTTAATAAAGCCATATAAGGTAAAATGCCCTGCCCCATGGCGGCCATGTTTTTTAACCAACCAGAACCATTTTCAAACTCGTCCAAGATACCATTAGGACAAATCTTCTAACCAAATTTAATGGAGATCAAGCAATAAATGTGGCCTCTAGTGTGTTAACAATGCAAATGTTGAGGCCGCACGACACACAACACACTACCTCACAATTAAACAATAATCGTGATGCTATGTTGAACAGATTTTTAAAAACATCAAATATTCCCGATTTATTGCAATTTGGGATTTAAAGAAACAAACGATTTCTACAGAAGGTTTTTTTTTACAATGCACTTTTAAAACGAACGTGGATTAAATTATAAGAAAATTCATTTGAAATTTTGATGAAAGCACATGATTTATGTATTGATAACGGAGAGCGAGACTTGTTATTCTGTATATTATCCATTTACAATTGTTAATATTGGTTAAACTTAAGTATAAATGTTGTCCATTTATATGAACATTGATTTTAATGCATTTTCATGGTGCGAAGAAATGTTCAAACAGTGTATGTGTTTATGCTTTGTAAAATCTGAAAAAAATATAATAAATGGTTGACATTTCTTACACAAGTTGTTTGTACAAGTCAAGTTATTGACAGGGGTCAGGCTTTTCTTTGGTTTAAGATCTATTGTTGATCTAATTATAAGTGGTTATTTGTTAAAAGAAAGTGTCAAGACAATGAACATATGATTAATGCATTTATACTTTAAGACATTTCAATATTAGGCAAGTACATGTATTAAACATGCTTTTACTATACTTATTCTTAATTAACTGAATTTCACAATGTGTACAAGTTCACAACTTGTTTTTTCACAATTTTCACAAGTTTGCGTCTCATTCTTTTACAATTTTGAAAAGTTTGCGACTCAATTTTTCACAAAGTGAGGCGGCCAGGGCCGCTTCACAAAATCAGGAAAAAAAGCCCTGCATATGTCTATAAATTCAATGCAGCTTGTATTAAAAACTTAAAAAGCGTTGAGAAAGTCCTAAATGTTGTTATTTTTTAGCCAGATTTTGTTTACAGCTTTTTTCTTACTCGCATCATGTAATGGAGGAATGGAGAACACTATCCTGATACTTTTCATACTTTTGGGAGCTCCCTTCAACACACGACAGTTGTATGCAAGTTAAAATCTATTAGTAATACAAATTAATTATATATCTGCAAATGTGAAATTATAATGTTCAAAAGCTATTATATATTATCACTATGACGCCATCTTAAATGGATCGTACAGATTGCACATGTTTAAGGTATTGAGTGAACAAATATTTCTACATCAGTAAACTTGACTTGCGCTTTGGCCAGACCCAAACAAAATGTTCAATGCACAGTGACATTACGATAGCATGCATATATCAATCTTAATTTATAGAAAGCAAAACATTTGTGTACTTTGAGTTATACTCTTTAAATTCACCATGAATTCAGCCACCTACCCAACATGAATTCATAAGCATGATCATAATACAAAATTTCAATGAATAAAGTTGCTCAATTTGTTGAAATCGAGTAATTGAGCATACAAGATATTTTTTAGTTGCAATGTAAATGAATGCCAGAATTTGTATCTGGATATCCATATGTAATATCTGTATACTATCATGATAACCATATTAATCAGTAATATTGATCGAGATATTAAGTGTTGTTTTCATATTCTTTTAGCAAAGATCTTTAATAAAAATAGTAAGTCATACTAACTGTATTATGTACATCACTTTTGATGAATTATTACCAAATTACTAAAATCATTAGGAAAGTGACAGGTAAAGTAAAACATTACCATTATGCTACATGAAGGCTTGCCTGCACTGGGGGTTCAAAACCCAGGACAAAAAGAAGCAAATACTAAAACATAACCACTATACGCCATGTGGACTTGCCTGCCCTAAGGGTACAATACCCAGGACAACGAGGAGCAAATACTAAAACATAAGGAATCCTGATAGTGCCATATATAATCTTGCACTTCTTTCATCAAGCGCAAAACTAGACACACAAAGTGATACTTGATTTTTTTCTTATAAGTGGGGGCGACGCACAATATTTTTCTTGACAGTCGCGGCAACGCATGATATATTTAATACGATATATCGACCTTGTGTAGGTGTTGATGATGTGGTCGATCTGGTTCTGGGTCCTGCCGTCTGGTGATGTCCATGTAAGTTTGTGGATCTCCTTGTGCGCGAACAGGGTCCCTCCTATGACCAAGTTGTTTTGTTGGCAGAAGTTGACTAGTGTCTCCCCGTTGTTGGTGATCACATCCACTCCATGTCTTCCCATGGTCCTCTTTTTGTCTTTGTTGTCGCAGCAAACCTTAGCATTGAAGTCGCCGAGCAACATCAGCACTTCCTGTTGGGGGATGTCCTCTAAAACTCTTTGAAGGGCGTCGTAGAATGCATCCTTCTCCTCTTCTTCTGCGTCGTCTTCTTCATATATAGAAACTTAAGAGTATTGATTTTAAAGGTTTTGTAAGTGATTTAAATTACAGTAATTAAACAATTGCAATATCAAAGCTACTATTTCACACAAATCTGACATGCAAATTGCACATAAAGTTATACAAATAAAATGTTGATAAGTTTCCAATTCTTGGAATGGGTTAAATAAACCATTGGCTAATTTGCTTAAATATCATATTGAACATTATTCAGCTTAAAGGAAACATAATAAAACAAGAAACCATCGAAGACCGGTGATCAATGCTCCCCAAAGGTTTTTTTGTCACAATATTGCACTATATATTCAGATAAAAGGAAATGACTTGAGGGCACAGCAGTTGGGGGGACAATAATTGTTTTATAAAAAATTTCAAAGGGCCATAACTATGTGAAAAATCATCCGACCAGAACCCGCTAATAATAAGCACATCTCTTCTTGGTAGTGAAGCTTCCCATAAAGTTTCATTGAATTCCGGTCATTAGTTGCTGAAAAATAGCCCGGAAAAAAATTGCATTATATGTAAAGTTAATGGAAAATTTCAAAGGGCCATAACTCTGCGAAAAATCATCGGACCAGAACCCGCTGATAATATGCACATCTTCTCTTGGTTGTGAAGCTTCCCATAAAGTTTCATTGAATTCCGGTTATTAGTTGCTGAGAAATAGCCCGGACAAGAATTGCACTATATATACAGTTAATGGAAAATTTCAAAGGGCCATGACTCTGTGAAAAATCATCCGACCAAAACCCGCTGATAATATGCACATCTCCTCTTGGTTGTGAAGCTTCCCATAAAGTTTCATTGAATTCTGGTCATTAGTTGCTGAGAAATAGCCCGGACAAGAATTGCACTCTATGTACAATTAATGGAAAATTTCAAAGGGCCATAACTCTGTAAAAAATCATCCGACCAGAACCTGCTGATAATATGCATATGCATTTTTTTTCTTAAGGACCAAAATCTGAGGCCTACACCATTTATCAGAGTAAAGAGTACAATGCATTATGGGACACAACTTTCATTGGACGAGCAAATTTTAATTTAGATTAAATGCAATACGATCATGTAGAAAAAATGTTTTATTGTGCCATACAAAGTATGTTAAAAAAGTGCTTTCTGGGGACTTTCTGATAACGGGTAAAAATGAAAATGAATATCTGTTAACAGTTACACTGCGTTAGCATGTACATAAATCATCTTCATAATTTCATTTATTTTTCTTACACATACTGCTCTGATAGGGAAAACATGTAATAAACTCGGACTCTTTAGTTTTTTACAACTTTATTGACATTACACCAATAAGCTGTCGAAAAAGGTTTAACCTCTACGCAGTTAAAAATCTAAAATCGGTGAAATGGACAAATAAAGCAATGAAGCTGTGATCGTCGCTATCTTTGTACCGGATTGCTGAATTTTGAATTTCAGATTTCCAGTTTGTGAAGTCATTTTTTGCCATTTCCACATCGGCCGAATATTTATTATTTCTGTTATTTACAATGTATCCTAGTTTGCGGAATGCATATTTCCGAATCCCATGTTGCCGACTCCTTTTCATCGGGAAACAAGGTAAATTACGGCCAAACAACGCGGTAAGTAGCTTGTCCATCCCCCGGGAAGTGTCACCCATCGAGAAAAGTGAACACTGCTGACGGGCTTTTTTGTTTAAGTACACGGTGTCTGTTCTGTAGTCAGGCAAATATAAAATATGAAATGACATTGAAATCCTTCTAGGAATGCACAAATTACAGAGATGATACTAATTTCATACAGAATACTCACACACATACACACACAAGAACTCAGGATTAGAGGTAAAGTGTGACTAATATATGCCCTCCTCAATAATGGCCAAATGTTCGAATAAGTTTGTTAAATTGCTGATCACCAGTGGATTTTAAATTGAAAGTTTCAGCTATGGTTCTCATATTGCAGCCATTCCTAGTCAAAGGCTTCGAGTGATTTGGCAGGTATGATATGAAAGAAATTCAATCGATTGTAGATCTTTTTCAAATTGCCTGACAGTACACTCACACAAAGAAATGTGCGGAGCGATTATATCTTATAAATATATTACAATGTTCAGGTATTCAATGGGTAGGGTAATCTGATTATAGGAGCTATTGAAGCATGGGTACTGACTAATTTTTAAATGTCATAATTGGACCAAAGAACATTTTAAAGGCGTAGCATGTCCATTATAATTATTTAAGAGTGTTATCAACTCAAATCATCAAATAAGCAATGTCAATTTTGTGCCATTAGTATTGTCAGAGAGAAATATGTAAATAGATGTGTTATTCAGCTTTTAAAAATGTATTTCACATTCCAATAAATCTAAGTTAAATTTTATACCCCATGGACATTTCTATTTTGCAAAATTATTGTAAAGCAATTGAGTTGGTCACAAGTGATACATTATCTTGTGCTTCTAAATTTCTTAATTTTATAATCATACATGTACTTCACATATTTATACATAAACCATAAACTGCAATAATGGGGTTGGGCTTTTCCATGGTTTTAGATAGAGTTTACCAGTCCGAATATTGCTGATCTAACAGTAAGTGGTTATTTGTTGGAAGAAAGTGTCAAGACAATGAAAATAAATGAATGCCAGACTTTGTATATGGATATCAGTATGTAATATCTGAATACTATAATGATAACCATATAAATCAGTAATAATGGCTGAGATATTAAGTCTTGTTTGTATATTCTTTTAGCAAAGATCTTTAATAAGTAATAAGTCATATATAATACACTGAAACTCCAATACAACGCGGATGACGGGGTCCAAGCCACGCAACAGCGTTATAAACGGACAACGTTATAAGTTTTGAGCTTATTTATTTAAGGGGCTATTAAAACAGGTAAAGTATAGCCTATAATATAGGTCCTGTGTATCGTCATGCTGTGTTGTCATCCGCAAATACATGCATATTAACCGAATCGAACGATAACAGTATACATACCGCTTTTCTAATGTGCACATATATCCGATAATCCAATATAAATACATCACTTACGAAAAAATAATGTTTAACATTAATGACAAGAAATATGTTTACAAACTTCGTAAACAAATTCATATGCCTACGCCATTTTTCAGAAAAATTAGTACAGTGCATTATGGGACACAGCTTTCATTGGACGAGCGAATTTAAATTTAGATTGAATGCAATACGATACATGTACAAAGAAATGTTTTATTGCGTCATATGCAGCATGTAAAAAAACGTGCTTTCCGTGGACTTTCTGATAACGGGCAAAAATTTAAGTGCATCTCTGTTAATTATTACACTGCGTTTGCATGTAAATAAATCGTCAGGATTTTTATGTCCCCCACTATAGTAGTGGGGGACATATTGTTTTTGCCCTGTCCGTTGGTCTGTCTGTTGGTCTGTCTGTTTGCGCCAACTTTAACATTTTGCAATAACTTTTGCTATATTGAAGATAGCAACTTCATATTTGGCATGCATGTGTATCTCATGAAGCTGCACATTTTGAGTGATGAAAGGTCAAGGTCAAGGTCATCCTTCAAGGTCAGAGGTCAAATATATATGGCCAAAATTACTCATTTTATAATTACTTTTGCAATATTGAAGATAGGAACTTGATATTTGGCATGCATGTGTATCTCATGGAGCTGCACATTTTGAGTGGTGAAAGGTCAAGGTCAAGGTCATCCTTCAGGGTTTTTTTTAGAGAAAGGGGAAGACGCTGGATGCTGGGTGAAAGGGGAAAAAAGAGTGCGAAAGAGACACATTAGGGGAAAAAATAAAAAGTGTTCATTTCAATGTCAATAACTCATCAAAAGAGGCTTGTCTCTGTCCTTTTTGTTCTTAAACACATTTAACACGTATTAAAGTCAAAGTCCTTAATTAAGTTGCAGGTGTAGATCTAATTATGGGAAATGCTTTCAACTATATTTCTGTACTGGGGCCGGGGGACGATGTCAATTTTGTGATTTCAATTTCATGAGGAATGGGTTGACGATCTTGATCTGCTACAGTATTGGATGGGACAGGAGCGGCAGCTGCCGATTGTCTACTTTCACTTTCACAATGTTCGATGTTGATTACCTCAGAATCCTGCTGGGTTATAACGGTTTTCGATGATTCTTTCTTAAAAAATGCCTCGATGCGTTCAGTATCTTCCGAGTCCGAATGTTTTATTTTGTTTGTGAGACTTTTTTCTGTTTTCACGTTTATATCTTGGCATGCACATAGCCCGGATGAAAATTCGACTGGTTTCCGGTAATTTATTGACGAAATACCCTTCTCGCGCAAGACCGGTATCCAGTAAAATAGTCACATGATTATTACGATTAGTTGCCCAGTTTACATGACGTAATTTAAGAGCTATATTTAGAATAACTGGGATTCCCAGATTTTTTGTGTTCGTCTGGAGAGAGAGAGAAAGATCGTTGAACATGGTGCAAATTGGATAATTGTCGAATGCCCAAAGAACAAATAAACATTTCTTTGAGAGAAAATATTATATTTTGGTGAAAAATGATATTTTTGGTGGGGAAATTGTATTTTGAGGGGAAAAATTCTGGTAGGGGAAGACGCCGAATAACGGCGTCACTTTCTTAGTAAAAAAAACCCCTGTCCTTTAAGGTCAGAGGTCAAATATATGTGGCCCAAATCGCTTATTTTATAAATACTTTTGCATTATTGAAGATAGCAACTTGATATTTGGCATGCATGTGCATCTCATGGAGCTGCACATTTTGAGTGGTGAAAGGTCAAGGTCAAGGTCATCCTTCAAGGTCAGAGGTCAAATATATGTGGCCCAAATCGCTTATTTTATGAATACTTTTGCAATATTGAATATAGCAACTTGACATTTGGCATGCATGTGTATCTCATGGAGCTGCACATTTTGAGTGGTGAAAGGTCAAGGTCGGTCAAGGTCATCCTTCAAGGTCAGAGGTCAAATATATGTGGCCCAAATCGCTTATTTTATGAATACTTTTGCAATATTGAATATAGCAACTTGACATTTGGCATGCATGTGTATCTCATGGAGCTGCACATTTTGAGTGGTGAAAGGTCAAGGTCATCCTTCACAAGGTCAAGGTCATCCTTCAAAGTCAAACGTCATATAGGGGGACATTGTGTTTCACAAACGCATCTTGTTAAATTTATTTTTCATATACGTACTGAAACATTAAACACACACAAAGATATTTTTATTTATCAAGCATGTGTAGCATATAATAAACGATAACACACTTACACAGCCATAGTTTATACAAAAAAGTACAATACACGATAAATACAAAACATAAACAGGTACATGTAATCGTTTTAAATAACTTTAATTTGATAATTATTCTGCTTGCACTTGCCTTATTGAAATTAGCGCACCGAACCGCTCTGATAGGGAATACATGTAATAAACACCGACTTGCGAGTTTTCACACCTTTATTGACATTACACAACAGATTAACACCAATTAGCTGTCGAGTGTCGTTTAACCTTTAATCGATTAAAATCGGTTTAACGGACAGATAAAGCAATCAAGCTGTGATCGCTGGCTTCTTTGAATTTATGAAAATACATGAAGTTGCATAACATGGATTTGAATCAGTATGGAAGGTTGGAGAAAAAACGGGATCCAACGACCCCCCGCATTATATTGGACACAGCGTTATAACGGACCGCACTATATTGAAGTTACAGTGTATTTAACATATTTTTAGATGCTGAAGATCAAATCTACGCATTCGATTTGAAACTGATTCACAAGACCCATAGGAATCAAAATGCCTTAACCCTTTACCAAACGACACATTTTGGACTTTCCCAATTTTAAAGAGGTTGCAGACGTCAATTAAATTAAAATGGAATATGAAGGAAATGATCAGGAAGGGTAGAAATAATTGTGATAAAAGGAGAAATTGCTCATCAACCCACACATCCCTAAGACCAACAGGCCTGAGAATATTATGATAATCTAAAGATTATTTCTTTATATTTATAAATGTTTTTAATTAAGTAATACATTTGACTTCTAAGATCAATTCATAACTTATATTAAGAAAATTATAAAATGGTCAGAAATATATATGGATTGTTGAGCAATTGACAATCATATCCACAATTCATGAGTCACGATTCACAAATGGAACAATGAATCATTAGTTATTAAAAAGCAGCATATACGATAGTTAAGAACATTGCACTTCATTAATTTCAACACCTTCTCTTGGATACAAAGTTTGAGTTTACCGTGCAGTATCATATATTGACTTTTCTTGAAATAATTATGTTCATGGAAGTTGTGTTTTTAAAATCAATAATATATTATTAAACTGGTTTAGACACTACAAAAAAGACATAAAATTAACATGTCATCCAAAATATTTTCATCCAGATACATGTATATGGTCACTTTCGACATATTTAAATAAAACCCGACTTTTTTCAGTTTGTAAAAAAAAACATTCACACATGTTCTTACTTCAATGCCTTTGTAGGCAGTCACCATCTGACCTAAAATGGCACTAAATGACAGGGTTTTATCTCATGTTTACAAGATGTTGATGTTGTTGTTGGTCACAGTAAAATGGCCGCAGTAATCTCCACTGGTAAACGTCATATGTTCAGATTTGTGACACCCGGGGCCGGGTAAAATTTGAGCCCAGGGGAATAATTTGAACAAATTTGGTAGAGGACTATTAGATATCACTACATACCAAATTTAGTAGCCCTAGGCTCTATAATTAAGAACAAGAAGACTTTTGAAGTTTGCACACAATAGGCCTTATTTAAGCATATGTTCATTTTTGTGACCCCTGGGGCAAGATCACATTTGTTCCCAGGGGCATAATTTGAAATGACTAAGTAGAGAACTATTATATGTCACTACCTACCGAATTTAGTAGAAATAGGCCCAATGGTTATGGACAAGAAGATTTTTATAGTTTGCACAAAATGGGCCCAATATAAGCATATGTTCAATTTTGTGACCCCTGGGGAACAGTCAAATTTGATCCCAGTGGCTTAATTTGAACAAACTTGGTAGAGGACTATAAGATGTCATTACATACCAAATTTGGTAGCCCTATGCCATACAATTTAGGACAAGAAGATTTTTAAAGTTTGCACAAAATAGGCCTTATATAAGAAAATTTTCGATTTTTGACACCTCCAGGGCAGGGTCAAATTTGACCCCAGGGGCATAATTTGAACAAACTTGGTAGAGGACTATTAGATGTCACTACATACCAAATTTGGTAGCCCTACGCCCAATGGTTATGGACGTAAAGATTTTTAAAGTTTTCACAAAATAGGCCTTATATAAGCATATTTTTAATTTTTTGACCCCCCAAGGCAGGGTCAAATTTGAGTCATGTTGGTAAAGAAGTGTGCATAATATTAAAGCAATTTGTCAAGGGACATAGGAAATATTTGGGGTGGAACGCAAACTTTAACATAGAGTTATTAATAATATGCATATTCTAAGTGTAAAAAAGGCCATTATTCTTACAAAATGCTTGATACAGTTGTCTGCTCTTGTTTGTAATTTGGGGTTATGTTGGTAAAGAAGTATGCACAATATTCAAGAAATACAGTACAGCCAATGCGGCACAAACATAATCCGCGGCTACGCCACGGCCAGATTATAAGTACGCAGCGGCCAAATTGTGTGTTCACGCGGCGTATCGCCGTGGCACTCGGCATCAATCCGCGCAACAACGCCGTGTCTGTATTAACCTCGCGTACTTACCCGGAGTAAATCCGCCGCAAATGTACGCGGCTGATCGAGTTTAAAGATATCAACCTTACATGTACATACATGTATGTGCAGCGTAGAATTAATTACGCGCAACTGTTAATGTTTCGTTCGATTATCATTATTAAATTTGTAATCCGAAACACACTTCCGAATTTTAATGCTAACACGACCTTTGGCAAATTCTAGCGTCAAATAAACAGTGCTAAAATATCCTTTGTTTCATAAAAAGTGCGCGAAAATTATGCAGACATGTAGAACGTCGTTTGGAAAGTTTGGGTGTATTTTGTGTTGTATAAATACATGAACATCACGTCAGGCGTAAATCGCGTGTTCAGTGGAAAAAAACGCCCCGATTAGACGTTATTTCATCATCTCTATAAATAGTAACAAATGCCAAAATGTTTTTGATACTTAAGGAAATATCGAGAATGTTTGTGTATCGTTAGTATTTACCAGCATTTGCTTTAAACTGGAATATACGGGATTATCGGGTAATTAGTAGCGATATTAACTGTTTAATATGAACAAAATAAAACGTGTTTATATACGCACATTCAAACAATAGTTATAATAAGCTGATAATTAACAAAACAACAAATACCTTGTCACCGTCTTGATAATTGATGTGGCTTCAAACAGCTAATTTTCTCAACTTAAATATAATAGCAAAATCAACATGCAATTAATTTATAAATCCACCATATGCTGGAGCCTTGACCACTTGTATGTGCGAAAAAATAATAACGTGACCTTGTTTATGTGTGAAATACATACACTACCGGCGGAAAACAAACTTAATTGGCCAGACACATTAACTTTGCTTACATGTATATGCTAATACAATCCGCACACAATAAATTTATTATGATTTTAATTATTATTATAATTGTTCTTTCAAAATATGTTAACTTCATGCAACTAATAATTTGAAAAAGATTTTTTATTTTATGATGCGCATCGACTTGGCATCATGTTGCGGATCGCAGCATGCCTCGGTGGACAAATGCCAAGTTTTGCGGCGAAATGCGACTTGCCGCCGCATACTGACGCGGCTTCAACGACTGGCGGGGCATAGACTAATTTCGCCTTGCCGCCGCGGATTGCGAAATACGTTTGTTCCGCTTTGGCTGTACTGTATGTCATGGGACATAAAAAATATTTGGGGTAGTACGCAAACTTTAACATTTGCACGCTAACGCTTACAGGAAGCCGATACCGGGGTGATGAGGATTGCTCCACTATATATATTTCATATACAATAGTCAAGCTAAAAAATGTTAAAGTTGGCGCAAACCAACCAACCAACCAACCAACCAACCAACCAACAGACCAACCAACAGACAGGGCAAAAACAATATGTCCCCCACTATTATAGTGGGGGACATAAAAATAATGTCTTCTAGTGCATCTGGGGCATCACCAGCCTTACCAGCTGCATTGCAAGAAAGAGAGCAATCCTTTGTCACAACTCCCATAAACTTGTCCACGTTGAAGTTTTACAAGAATGGTTGAATATGAGCACCAAATATTTTCTCTCCCAAGTACCATGGTATGTTTTGCTGGTTGTGTGCATGTCGGAATGTTGGTGGAACTCTGGTTGAGCCAAGTTCTGGACCACTGTTACCATCATGTCTTCTAATGGTGAATCATTGGCATCATCTCCTGCATAGCAAAATCGAAAGCCATGTTAAATCACAACATCAATCTACCTAACTGTCTAGTGTCCATCTAATTATTGTATTCAGGAAATGATTCATAAGACATGCTTGCCAAGAATTGTATGTTAAGTCCTCATTTTGATGAAATAAAGAGTTTTTGGAGGTTAATGCTTATTTCCAAAAAAAACTTATTGAAGGGCAACTCATTATTTTGATAAAATGAATTGTGTATCAAGTCCTCACTTTTATGATAAATCAATTGTATGTCAAGTCCTCACTTTTATAATAAGATAAGTTTTGTGTAAAGTCCTCATTTTGATTGATAAGAATTTTTTTTGAGAAAGTTCTTATTTTAAAAAACTGGAGTCATCATTTTGATAAAATGAAGTGTGTATCAAGTCCTCACTTTTATGATAAATCAATTGTATGTCAAGTCCTCACTTTTATAATAAAATAAGTTTTGTGTACAGGGATCATCCTAGCCCAACATTTTAGGGAGAAGTGACTTCTCCTTCCAATGGTATTGGGGAGAAGTGAGCGGAGCTTTGATCACACGCGTAAGGAACTTTAATATTAATGTTTCACAATTAATAACCATACATATATCTGAAATAAAATATGCTGAAACACTAACTAAAACTAAACATTTTATTTTTTAAACTGCCATGATGTTAAAGAGATATTGCCCTCTTAAATACTGTAAAACGTGTGTTTAATTTGGCCAAAATACACATTTCATTCATATGTAATTACTACTTAAGCCAAAAGCCTGAGCTGAGGATGTAGGATAAAGGGAATATAGGGCAGAGCCCTAGCATATTGTTCTTTTTTTAGTCTTTCTAGGTGCAATTTCTGGTCAGTACATTGCGAAATATTGTCAACCAGACCATCCGTAACATTGCATGTTTATTCGTCATTCTATAAAAATGTTATAAAGGACGTACAAAAATAATTAAAATCGACGAACCATTCGTATCTGAAAAGGACTGTCAGAAAACATGTCGATATACGTCTTCATCACATGCATATCGTTTGACGGCAGAAAATTAAAACCAGTAACCTGTAACCTAGCAAATAAGCAATCAATATATTATTTGGTTGACATAATGCTTTAAAATACAATATTGCAGTGCTTTACTTTGCTAATAGATAGTTTAATATAGCAAGATTACGGACATTAGCAACATCCATAGATTGTACAGGTTTTGGACAGTACCGAAGAGGTTTCATTAGTTACTGCTCATGTCAGTACCAATCAGAAATCAATAATTAAAAGACCGGACAATGTCTCATGGCGATATAATAAACACATAACAATAACAATACAAATAGTATATATTCGTAATGCTATATTTTATCCCCTTTGCGCACAATAAGTCACCGTTTAGCATTTGGTTATTTCTATTCGATTTTTATCGCATATGCACATTTTTAACTGAATTTAAATTGGCAATTTATCCCAATCAATTCCGCATTAAGCAGCAGTCTCAATTTGCAATTTGACTAACGACAGAGAGTAACTTGTTCCCTTAAAAAAAACGATCATTTCGTGGGAGATTCTTCAACAATACATGTTTATGTTCTATGCCGGCCATAGCTAAATCAGTGTCCGACAAATCCATTGCCCGGAGCCCGGGGTACCGAAATTTTTCATCGGGCTACTGAAATTTTCCAGCTGATGCCCGCCGGGCTACTATAAATCTATAAGAGCGGTAGCCCGGTTTATTGACAGACATGCGTAGAATAAACACGCTGACCATGTGTTTGTACACTGTGTATTGCTTATAATCCGATAACAAAGTGCAATCAATTATCCAATCAGTCACCGATCACTTGCGGTAATGTCTTAAACAGTAACAGTGTATTTTAATCATCCAATCAGAATCAACATTTGTCGTCTGCTAATAATATAATGAGAGCCGGTTGGATAGTTGGCGCACATGATGCAACATCATTTCGCAGTTTGGAATTCTTTGTTAACCACAACAATGAGCAATAGCGACAACGTTTTTGATGTCGTTAAATATCCAAGGACGCCAAACATTAAATAAATCAAAACAATAGCGGATTCTTCAAAACGGTAACGAAACCGAAAATGAATATTCAAATGAAAAATTTGTGAATGCGGCTAACACATGCTAATTAGTTTGCATTGTCAATTAATAATTGGATTAATCGACTGTTAATCAATAATCCCATATATGCCCGATTTATATTTTTAAAACCAAATTATGGGTGGGTAATATCGACGATAAGATCATAAACACAAACGTCTGAAATTTTCTAAAGTGTCAAATGAATTTCGGCATATGGTTCTATTTAAAGATATGATGAAATAAGCTCCCAATCAGGACTGTTGTATTGCAACATGCGTAAATAACCTGCCACGGTTTGCACGTTTTGTGTACAGCTATTTTAGGTTACAAAATTCTACGTTTAAGAAATGAATTTCTTTGTTCTGATAAAAAGCGCGAGAAAATTGGCGTGGGTGTATTTATTTGTAAATAAAAATTTCGTAGCGGGTACAACATTGAGATCATTTAATTTCCATTAAAAGTTTCGTTGTGAATTTCAACTAAAGTACCGGGGTATCTCGCGAATTATTTGGCATTGACATTTTCTCTTAATAAAATATCATGTAAACACGCTGTATCTTTACCATTACACTGCATCAGTTCCTTCATTATTGAAACAATTATTGTATTGTATACTGACTGCACACAAGTGTCGTAACATACGGATGCAATATGTAAATTCGAACAGTACTTAAAGTCGGACACAAGTAAATAAATGATTGAATTTTCTTGATTTCTTGAAACGCGGTATTTGTTGTTAAAAAGGGCAATTGCATTGATTAACACCATACGAGTCAATCGTATTGATCATCTAAACGCTTTATTTACGTTTACGACTTAACGTGCTGTCCGAATTTAAGTACACATACATGTGCACATACATGTAATATCTACATGTAGTATATGATAATCTTTGGTACATTTACATTTAAGTACTCGGTGCCTGTACTGTAACATTAATTTACGATATTGACTGTGTACATCAGACTACTTGCTGTTTTATGTTTATGTATGTATACATATTATGTATGTGTAAATGAAGAAATAAAATGAGGATGAAAACCTGCCTCTTATCATTTTGTAGGAAAATTTTATGGGCTACCAAATATTTTTATTGGTAGCCCAGTGGGCTACCTGAAAAATAAGAAATTTGTCGGACACTGGCTAAATTATTTCAAGATTTGTTTTGTTTTATTTGATTATAAATACATAAATTGATGTAACACACCCGTACATTCTGAAATACCCCAAATTGTAATTCTCCCAACTGAGTGTCGCGTGCCGGTAATTCTTATGTTTAAATGGCGTCATTGACTTTAATGGAATGTTCCTACGTGCTTGACTGCGTTTTTGGATTAAACTTTATGTGTAAGTCTGTTTCTCTGTTTGTGATATTTGTTAAGCTCAGTACTCAAATATATTATGACTGAAATTTAGCAGTGAGATTCGGACTGTTTTAAGTTGTACAAATCGTCAAGCATAACAATAAATGACCATCATGTGAACAATGGCTGTATTGGTTCCCCGCAGCCTTGACAAATAACAAGAGCCTATTGAAAAACTGTAAACGAGGTCGGGAGCCTGGCATTCTATACATAGATGGTTACGTCAATTACACTATTGTCGGTAAGACCGGCGTGTACACAATGCCTCAACTGGAATAAACCAAGGCGACTTGCATCAGCGGTCAGTGATGCGTAGCAAATCCTCTTGCTATCAGTAGATCAGATAACCGATAATTGCACACAGCAAACAATGGCAGTATTAGTGACGGCATTGCGCACATGCGCGGCAGATTATCAAAGGAGAAAATATAAGAAAATGTCGGTGATTTTGTTTTCGCTTTGATGTAATCAAAAAGCGATATCAAGCATCGTAAGGCGACAAAGTCGCCTACGTCGCCCTCTAGGATGATCCCTGGTGTAAAGTCCTCATTTTGATTGCAAAAATTTTTTTTGAGAAAGTTCTTATTTTCAAAAAACCTAATTGAAGGGCAAGTCATCATTTTGATGAAAAGAAGTGTGCATTAAGTCCTCACTCTTATGATAAATCAATATGTGTGTCAAGTCCTCACTTTTATAATAAAATAAGTTTTGTGTAAAGTCCTCATTTTGATTGCAAATATTTTTTTTTAGAAAGATCTTATTTTGAAAAAAACTAATTAAAGGGAAAATCATCATTTTGATAAAATGAAGTGTGTATTAAGTCCTAACTTTTATGATAAATCAATCTGTGTGTCAAGTCCTCACTTTTATAACAAAATAAGTTCTGTGTAAAGTCCTCATTTTGATTGATAAGAATGTTTTTGAGAAAAAACTTATTAAAAAAAAACTACATTGCATGTAATTGAAGGAAAAGTTTTATTTTGATCAAATGAATTGTGTATCAAGTTCTCACTTTTATTTGAGACAATTATTATTTTCAAAAAAATAAGTGTAGGACAAGTCTTTATTTTCATCAAATGAATTGTGTGTCTTAAGTCCTCACTTTAAATTATATAAAGATTTTTGGGGGAAATTCTTATTTGCAAACAACTAATTAAGGGCAAGTCTTCATTTTGATAAATAAATTTAATATGAAGTTCTCACTTTTATAATAAAAACAACAAGAAAATTCGTTTAATTGATATCCCCCACCAAATAAATTTTGTTTATTGATGGGTGAATAACTAAAAGAAAGCTTATTTGTAGGGTTGTGCCTTTTCTTACTTTTTTGTAGTTACATCATACAAAATAAAACAAAGGGCAATATCTCTTATTTAAGAAAGTGTAGGGGTATGGTTCTTGTGCATGGAGCTTCTCCTTATTAATATCTATACGCCCATGAAGTTTCATGTTGTATCATATCTGAGATATAGCCCTGAAAAGTCATACAAAAACAACAAATGGCAATAACTCTCATTTAAGAAAGTAAAGGGTTATGGTTCTTGTTAATGGCACTTCTCCTCATTAATATCTATACATCCATGAAGTTTCATGTTGAAATCTTGTATCGTATCTGAGATATAGCCCTGAAAAGTTACATCATACAAAAACAACAAATAGCAATAACCCTTATTTAAGAAAGTGTAGGGTTATGGTTCTTGTGCACGGCACTTCTCCTCATTGATATCTATAAATTCATTAAGTTTCATGATGCAATCTTATAATTATAGTTTCTGAGATATAGACCTGAAAAGTTTGTGATGGACAGACTAACAGATGACAGACTGACGGACAACACCAAAACTATATCCCATCGCCTTTGGCGGGGGATAAAAATGTGTCAAGTCCTTGTTTACTTGACTTTGTGTTATTCTGTAATACATATATAAATTGCATTAAACGTAACAAGAAAACATTTCTTCTAAACAAACATTAATTTAACTAAACAATTAATACTGTGTGTCAGAACTGTGTTATCTAAAGATAATTGTTATTATTGCTGTTAATTGAGTACTGTACTTTATGAAAATAAACACTAAAATAATCAACACTTTGTGAGTTGCTTTTGAGCGTCTTCCGAACTACGAACTGCATCTCAAACACCAATCATCCACTGTGGCATAATGTATGTTCTATTATTTGTGTGACACACATATTGACATTTTCTAAACTGTATTATATACGAGAGCCCCGATGGCGTTAAAAGCATAGGTGCAAGATACAGGGAAGAATGGCGTCACGTGGTATAATGTAGTTTGATATCGCCATCCGCGAATTTCTCAAATCAATAATTACAAACAATTACCGACTATTTAAATAGATAATCTTTCCATTTACATCAGTGTTTAAAACGCTTATGAAAAATAATTACCCAAGCCTTTTAATATTTAAGCACGGACAGATCTGTATCAAACTATTCTTTTCACAAATGAAAATAGACGCTACCCTATTCGTCTGCGTCAAGAATTTGTCGTAAAACTTGTGGTAAGCGTTAGATGCAGACGTGCACAACAGATTGAGTTCTGAGGTCATAATACACCAAATAGTTTCCCTATATAATTCAATGTAAAAGCGACAACTTTGAGCGAAAATAAATGCAACATTTTGCACATAGAGACCCCCATAACCATACCTTTTCTTAAAGGCCATTCTAAGCGGAATCGATTTATGCAATAAAAAAGATATGTCATGTACAAAGCAAGAAAGAACTTGACACAAATCAAAATCGACTATTTTTGCAACTTTTTTTTTCGGCCGTTTCTTAGTGAAATGTAACCTTTTCTACTGCAATGGTTTACTTTAGTCTTCAAGTGTATCATATTTCAGGGATTCAGTTGTGAACACCTATTCATGCCCTACCATTATCTCCGCAAGATAACACCCGAATAATGGTAAAAAGTGTAAAACATGCCTTCCTGTCAACTATGATATTTTTTTAGAGAGTACAGCCCTACATGAAGCGATCATTTAGTGTATTGTTACCTATAAGACAACGTTTACTGTTAACATCGCGAAAAATAAGCACTTCTCGATACTTATAAACCTATTTTCTATGTGCATGCCAATTTTCAGACCGATCTTTCACGTAGAAATGCTTGAAAATGCATTTTATTATAACGCCTGATAAGCCATGTGGCTTTCGCGTTCGGAGCTTTGATTTATAACGGGCGTTCAGGCGCAAAACGAATACCCTAAATAATTACAATCGATCAAAATACTGGAATATTGTTACAAGCTATGTAGAAAAAGAAGTAAACAACTATTAAAACGTGTTCATGAGCTCTTTCAGCACAAATTGTTGCGATTTGAGATGCTCAAGACGAGTTTTTGTACGTTTTTTTTCTTATTTTCCTCTGAAAACGTATTTTTTTCTTAAAAACTCACGATGCTCCTTAAATTCGTGAAACAAACGCATTTATTCCGTGAAATTTGCCAAAACGCGTCATATCCCACTAAAAAAATGATGATTTTCTGTAAATACAGCTCCTTTGTGACTAGGCCTGGTTTTGCGTTTAGGTCATAATACACCAAATAGTTTCCCTATATAATTCAATGTAAAAGCGACAACTTTGAGCGAAAATAAATGCAACATTTTGCACATAGAGACCCCCATAACCATACCTTTTCTTAAAGGCCATTCTAAGCGGAATCGATTTATGCAATAAAAAAGATATGTCATGTACAAAGCAAGAAAGAACTTGACACAAATCAAAATCTACTGTTTTTGCAACTTTTTTTTTCGGCCGTTTCTTAGTGAAATGTAACCTTTTCTACTGCAATGGTTTACTTTAGTCTTCAAGTGTATCATATTTCAGGGATTCAGTTGTGAACACCTATTCATGCCCTACCATTATCTCCGCAAGATAACACCCGAATAATGGTAAAAAGTGTAAAACATGCCTTCCTGTCAACTATGATATTTTTTTAGAGAGTACAGCCCTACATGAAGCGATCATTTAGTGTATTGTAACCTATAAATACAGATTTCTGAATGCAGATTTGTATAGAAACTCCTCACAGAAGTTACTTCCCTTGCTTCGCCCGGTCAGTAACTTCTAGTATAAGGGAGGCCACTGCGTAGGAGATTGAGATTTATAGTGCAGATAGAATTGTTTTACGAACGAAATTTGTTTTAGGTTATAAGAAGATTTTTTAACATAAAACGATCTTAGAAAAATTCACTAAAAACGGTGTCAGCAATATTCTTGGAAGAAAACGTCAGTAAAACGTTTCCAAATAAAAATTGTAAGAATGACCATATACTAAATTTAATAGATATTTCGTCTGATTTTTGATCAGGTAAGGCTTCATAAAGGGCAACCGATCGATGTGGATTTTCGAAATGTGGTATATACCATAAGCAAAGGTGCGTAAACGCACCTATGCTAAAAATTTCATTGAATATAAATAATGGTTTTGCTATACATGTATTGCAAAATGTCAAATGTTTGTCGTAGACTTAATTAGACTAATACCAATTGAAGTCTGTGTTGTCATGATGGCCCTTAAGAGCTCATATGAGTTCACGGACACAAATTTACCTGATAGAAGGCATGAACTAAGTAAAAGAAAAATATGATAGACCTAAAAAAAAAAGACGTGTTCATAAGGCACAGTTGCCCCCACATTCCACTTTTGTCTCAAAACTACGCTTATGTCAAACACAACCTGTTAATAGCCATATTTGACTATTGACCCATAAGTGCGACCTTGACCTTTGAGTTCAGCCTCCTCATGTTAGCCATTTGTAAGCAATATATTTTGGAAGTCCCAGGCATAAAATTGCACTTCAATGCTAACAGTATAATTAAACCATTACAATTCATCACATTATAATAAATATTAATTTTTAATTTAATGTGTTTTAAAAGGGAACAATTTTTAATGTACGTGGGTCATTCAAAAGTAATTGTCTGGTAACCTTTTGTTCATTTTGTTATTCCAGGGTATAATCTTCATGTGCGTCCCACGTCTATGATGCACAAATATCAAAATAGATGCATCGTTTTGAAATATGTGCGTCCACTTGGACGCATTGCTGAACTGTATCCGTTAACGCATACGCGAATCACAATAAGCACGAACCATCTTGTGTACGAGTCAAAAGTGTAGCAATGAACGGTGAGTTAAACCGAATGAGGCTTGAAGACTCCAGCAAGTCTTTTGATTGGCTCTATTCGAGCCGCTGATGTATAATAAAAACTAATTAGAATCGACCTTTTAAATAGCATGTGTTATGATATTTTATCGAGTCCCCAGATGAAAACCTGCTTTTAAACTTTGTGTAACTTAGTCATATATAATACAGAAAAAACGCCTCCGAAATAAGGTGTTGAAGCTTAATCTAAAACAAACAAATCTGGCAATACCTTATATTTCTGGAAGTTTTATTGAAGTGTAGAATTGAAAATTGCCTTTTACATAAAATGTCACGCAAAACCTGTACACTTTTTAAGGATATTTTTCAATATATTTTGTTAATGAAGCAAGTTATTAAGAAGAATTTTTACATTTAAGTTAATCACATTGAAACACTTCAGTAAGATAAAAAAAGAACTCAAACATGCTTAATGGTAAGAAAATAAATGCATGTTTTATTTAGGCTTCATTATTTTTTAAATCACCCATATGATATGATGCGGCATTTGTCTTTACAGAATATAAAAAAATCAATCATTTTTACCCGGAAGTTGGTGCTGTAATAAATTTGCTATTCTGTGTGTTCTTTTACCGAGCGTGATTAGGAATTTTTGAAAACGCACCATGGAGATTTTCTTTCACCATTAAAAATAATAGTTCGCGGATTCAAACCATAATTCCTGATTAATATGTTGCTACAGTGGATTCCTGTTCTTAGCATACCATGTCAGCAAAAATTATGCTAATAACAAGAATATGCTATTAACAGGAACACACATTTTAGCACAAATATAGCAACTGGGGGCATGCAATAAATCAAATCTGTTAATAATTGATAGTCAAAGTGAAATTTAAATGCAACATTGTATATGGTTGATGTTTAAGATAACTATTTATCAAATGGAATTGTATTCTAAGGTATTTGCAATTGCATTTGAGCATATTTTAGCAGATTTAAAGCATATTTTCTTTGCATTCTGAGAATTTTCTATGCTATATAGACTTTAAGTGAATTCTAAATATTGGGGTTAAAAATTATGCAATTAATAGAAGAACAATACATTAAAATTTAAAGGAATTAATCTGTGCTTTGACATTCTATATGCTTATAACAGAAATATGCTATTATCAGGTATGCTAATAAGTGGAATCCAGAAATTATCCTTCAGTCTGACAGAATTTCCTAGCCTGATTAGATTATTTTAGATTGAGCGGTGTCTGACTTGGCTTCTCACTTTTGAGTCCATGATGCTTAATGTTTTAGATTCAACACTAGTTTCCTCAACCTCACGACACCAGAGCTCCTGTGATGCAAATATACTTAAGTGGTATAAAGGGATATATTTTTTTCCCTGCAAATTGCATTTAGTTCCTCACATCTGGTTAAAAACAAACCTGTTACCCTCCGATAACTGTCAATTTAAACAGCAAACTCAAATACATATTCCTGTTTGTATTCTTGTATGAAAATGTCCACAACATATGGTTGTAGTTCTATGGGGACTGAATATTCAAATACATGTAGGTTAAGAAGTACAGTAAATGACATGACAAATGCTGTTAGAACATATCATCATCCTTAATTCTAAACCAGCTATACATGACATTATTCTTAAGAGGGGCATTTCTGAATAAAGATAAAAAGAAACAAACGATTTGCAATGGAAAAATTATTTTCTGCAAATATTTTTTATCTAAGATTATATCCGACAAGACATGTTGTACAATAGCATGCCATGGTTAAAATGAGTGTGTAATACAATGCCTAAACTCTTTCTGCAAAGTTTGGGGAAGTCTGCTTTAGGGACATTTAAATGGAAGGACAGATGAAAGGTAACTCATTATAGTGCCACCAGTGTAATTATTATGCAATCTTTCGCAGTTCAGAGCTGAAAATAACATCCCAGAACTTAATTATGCACAGCCAAGTTATTCAATAAATGGTAAATTGTAAACATTTCAATTATGAAACAAGGGCTGTTTGTAAAATATGCATGCCCCCCATATGGGCTCTCTGTTGTAGTGACAGCCATTGTGTGAATATGTTTTTTGTCACTGTGACCTTGACCATTGACCTAGTGACCTGATAATCAATAGAGGTCATCTGCGAGTCATTATCAATGTACTTATGAAGTTTCATGATCCTAGCAATTAGTGTTCTTGAGTTATCATCCGGAAACCATTTTACTATTTCGGGTCACCGTGACCTAGATCTTAGACCTAGTGACCTGAAAATCAATAGGGGTCATCTGCGAGTCATGATCAATCTACCTATCAAGTTTCATAATCCTAGGCATAAGCGTTTTTCAGTTATCATCCGAAAACCATTTTACTATTTCGGGTCACCGTGACCTTGACCTTTGACCTAGTGACCTGAAAATCAATAGGGGTCATCTGCGAGTCATGATCTATGTACCTATGAAGTTTCATGATCCTAGGCATAGGCGTTCTTGAGTTACAGTACAGCCAAAGCGGAACAAATGTATTTCGCGATATGCGGCGGCAAGTCGAAACGAGTCTATGCCACGTCAGTATGCGGCGGCAAGTCGCATTTTGCCGCGAAACTTCGCATCTGTCCGCCGAGGCATGCCGCGATCCGCGACATGATGCCGAGTCGATGCGCATCATAAAATAAAAAATCTTTTTAAAATTATTAGTAACATGTAGTTTACAAATTTTGAAAGAACAATTATACACTGTAACTCCAATATAACGCGCTCCGTTATAACGCTGAATCCAATATAACGCGGGGGGGGGGGGTGCTTGGATCCCATTTTTTCTCCAACCTTCCATTTGATTTCTGATTTAAATCCGTATTATGCAACTTCATGTATTTTCAGACAATTCAAAGATGGCGGCAATCACATGTTGATTGCTTTATTCAACTGTCCGTTGAACCGATTATAATCGCCTCGAAGTTAAACAACACCGACAGCTAATTGGTGTTAATCTGTTGTGTAATGTCAATAAAGGTGTGAAAAACTCGCGTGTCAGTGTTTATTACATGTATTCCTCATCAGAGCGGTTCAGTGCAATAATTTCCATAAGTTAAGTGCAAGCGGGATAGTTATACAATTAAAGTAATTCAAAACGATTGAAACATTCTTACTTTGATATGGTTGCAGTTTGATTATATTAAATGAGCGGCGCAGAAATATACTGCCCACTGTATAAAACAACTTTTTCTGTCATTTCATTATCATTCTAGTATTATGTCATTTAATCTTTCAGTTCGTGTATAAGAAATTAAATAATGCAGACGGTTTATTTACATGCGAACGCAGCTGTGTACCGGTAATTGTTAACAGAATTTCACTTTCATTTTCGCGCGGTATCAGAAAGTCCCCGGGAAACACGTTTTTTGCATGCGTATGACGCAATAAAACAATTTTTGTACATGAATCGCATTGCATTCAATCTAAATTTAAAGTCGCTTTTCCAATGAAAGCTCTGCCCCATAATGCACTGTGCTCTTAACACTTCTGAAAATGGCATATATGCGTACGGTTGTGTTTACGAATTTCTTAAACATATATCGTCATTAATGTTCAAGATTATTATTTTTTTAAGTGATGTTGCAATGTTATTGGATTATCGGATAAATGTGCACATAAGAAAAGCGGTATGTATACTGTAATCAATACGATTCGGTTTATATGCATGTATTTGCGTCAACACAGAATAGCAATATACATGACCTATATTATAGGCTATTCTATACCTGTTTTTTTTTATAGCGCCCTGCAGTAAATGAGCTCAAAACTTATAACGCGGATCCGTTATAACGCTGTTTCGCGGCTTGGACCCCATTGACCGCGTTATATTGGAGTTACAGTGTCATAATAATTAAAATCATAATTAATTTATTGTGCGCGGATTGTATTAGCATATACATGTAAGCATAGTTAATGTGTCTGGCCAATTAAGGTAGTGCACCTCTAATTATTTCCCGCAATTTATTTTACGATCATTGCCAATCTACAATGATCGCTTATATCCGAGAGATGCATTTTATTTTTTCAAACTTCGAATTTTGATATATGTTATATCATCTGAAAAATACGATTTCGCGATTTCTTCAAAAATCGACAAGCCTTTTTACCTGTTTACTTATGGATATCTAATTTAAGGTTGCACTGATGTGAAGTTGTCGTGGCCGAGTGGTTAAGGCAATGTAATAGAAATGTTTTCGGATCTTCCCGCGCAGGTTCGTTTCCTGCCGACATCGCATACTTTTTGCGACGCGTTTATTTCTTTTCTAACGAAATTTGATTTAATATAGCACATAAGCTATGCATATTGTTAAATATGTTGAAAATTGTATGCACATCATTCAATTTTAAAATTAAAACAACGTTATGGCTAAATTGATTAATTTACTGCTGAAAATACGAATGATGCATGTTGCATTTTTATTTTTATTTCAAAAAGTAAACAGTTAATCTGTCTATTTTTTTGTATTTTTGCTGTATATATAGTGTTTCTATAAAAACTTAGTTTAAAATATAACTTAAATGATACTATTTTGAATTTTATGACACTTTGTTTTTAACCGACCCATTTTTTACTTGGCTGAAATCACTAACATTTCATGGCGCTATTCCATAGATTAAAATTTGTAAAAAATAAATGTCTGTAAAATAATACTTATTTCATCTTGTTTAAACTTTAAACACCTTTACTGCATCTGTACACACCAACTGCATTCCCATATTTGGAAATTTGAATGAATTATGGAACTTTTATATACCCCAGGGGTAAAAATAAACTGGACAAAAGCCGAGCGTGAGGGTGGTTTTGAAAAAATCGGTATATTTTTTTTAAAAGCATGGAAAGCCTACCTTCAAATTTGCATGTAGTTCAGTGAAATGATGCTGATTAGGAAAATAATTAATTAAATTATATTTGGATATGTGCCCATTATAGGTGCGCTACCTTAAGTTTGTTTCCCGCCCGTAGTGTATGTATTTCACACATAAACAAGGTAATGTAATTATGTTTGCGCACATACGAGTGGTCAAGGCTCCAGCATATGGTAGATTTATAAATTAATTGCATGTTGATTTTGCTATTATATTTAAGCTGAGAAAATTAGCAGTTTGAAGCCACATCAATAATCAAGACGGTGACGACGTATTTGTTGTTTTGTTAATTTCAGCTTATTGTAACTATTAATTGAATATGCGTATATAAACAAGTTTTATTTTTGTTCATATTATACAATTAATATCGCACTAATTACCCGATAATCCCGTATATTCCAGCTTTAAAGCAAATGCTGGTATATATTTACGATACACAAACAATCTCGATATTTCCTAAAGTATCAAATACATTTTGGCGTTTGTTACTATTTATAGAGATAATGAAATAACGTCTAATCGGGGCAGTTTTTTTTCCACTGAACACGCGATTTACGCCTGACGTGATGTTCATGTATTTATACAACACAAAATACACCCAACTTTCCAAACGACGTTCTACATGTCTGCATAATATTCGCACGCGTTTTATTAAACAAAGGATATTTTAGCACTGTTCATTTGGCGCTAGAATTTGCCAAAGGTCGCGTTAGCATAAAAATTCGGAAGTGTGTTTCGGATTACAAAATTAATAATGATAATCGAACGAAACATTAACAGTTGCGCGTAATTAATTCTATGCTACACATACATATATGTACATGTAGGATGATATCTTTTCACTCGATCCGCCGCGTATGTATGCGGCGGATTTACTCCGCGAAAGTACGCGAGGTTAATACAGACTCGGCGTCCTTGCGCGGATCGATGCCGAGTGCCACGGCGATACGCCACGTGAACACACGATTCGGCCGCCGCATACTAATAATCTGGTCGTGGCGTAGCCGCGGATTATGTTTGTGCCGCGTTGGCTGTACTGTATCATCCGGAAACCATTTTACTATTTCGGGTCACCATGACCTTGACCTTTGACCACAAAATAAATAGGGGTCATCTGCGAGTCATGATCAATGTACCTTTGAAGTTTCATGACCATAGACATAAGCGTTCTTGAGTTATCATCCGGAAACCATTTTACTATTGCGGGTCACCGTGACCTTGACCTTTGATACAGTGACCTGAAAATCAATAGGGGTCATCTGCAAGTCATGATCAATCTACCTATCAAGTTTCATGATCCTAGGAATAAGCGTTCTTGAGTTATCATCCGGAAACCATTTTACTGTTTCGGGTCACCGTGACCTTGACCTTTGACCTAGTGACCTGAAAATCAATAGGGGTCATCTGCGAGTCATGATCAATGTACCTATAAAGTTTCATGATCCTAGGCATTAGCATTCTTGAGTTATCATCCCAAAACCATTTTACTATTTCGGGTCACTGTGACCTTGACCTTTGACCTAGTGACCTCAAAATCAATCCGGGTCATCTGCCAGTCATTATCAATCTACCTATGAAGTTTCATGATCCTAGGCGTATGCGTTCTTGAGTTATCATCTGGAAACTATTTTACTATTTCGGGCCACCGTGACCTTGACCTTTGACCTAGTGACCTGAAAATCAATAGGAGTCATCTGCAAGTCATGATCAATCTACCTATCAAGTTTCATGATCCTAGGCATAAGCGTTCTTGAGTTATCATCCGGAAACCATTTTACTATTTCGGGTCACCGTGACCTTGACCTTTGACCTAGTGACCTCAAAATCGATAGGGGTCATCTGCGAGTCATGATCAATGTACCTATGAAGTTTCATGATCCTAGGCTTAGGCGTTCTTGAGTTATCATCCGGAAACCACCTGGTGGACAGACCGACAGACCGACCGACCGACTGACCGACATGTGCAAAGCAATATACCCCCTCTTCTTCGAAGGAGGGCATAAAAATTAAACAACTTGTAATTCAGACACAACTCACATTTTACCTGTTGGCCTCTGTGAAAAATAATTTACATTGAAATTGAGAAAAGTCCTCGAGAAGTCAGTGCCCCAGATAATTATTTGGGAAATAGGGTTTTCGAAATACACTTGATCTATTAACGTCAAATTAAACATTACCACTTCCGTTACTAGATACAAGCCACGTGTTTTCAGTGTAAGCGTTCTAAACATAGATGGTGACGTCACTGCGTTATTGTTATTAAGACCGGTGTGTAACGCGTAGTTGTTGATACGACATGGCGAACGCATTTCAAATTCACTTATTATTTTTAACGTATGTTAACTGAGGGTTTAGAACAAGACAATAATAAACCTAGTGAGGATGACGTTTTTATATGCTTACTTTTTTACTCAACTTCTTTGTCGGTTAAACGTGCGAACATAAACTGCTTTTAATGTTTTACTCAGCGATGTTGGACTTCAGATGTGTGAACAACTATCCTTTGCCCTTACGCAGCGGGAAATAATGACGTAGTAGATTAAAGTCAATTAACAACCTCATTAAACAATGCCGTCTTTTCGGTTTGACCGCGAACGTGAGACAATCGATATGATAACAGGACCGCTGTTAATTGATCGATTTTGACACGTAGCGTAGTCTGCCTATTCGGGTAGGCATTGTCATGGAGACGCTGCAGATATGCACAGATTCGAGGTGCAGTTAAGCCTATTAAGATAAGGTACATGCATATGTGGATTTGTATATTCCGGGACATTTGACAGATTTCCGGGACAGCGGGACAAGTTCTTCATTTCCGGGACTGTCCCGGACAATCCGGGACGTATGGCATGTATGGTTTTCACCCATTGACTTTGAAAAATAGGTTGATTCCATTCTTCAAATAGAGTGAAATGAGTAATAAAAATGCATACCTTAAAATAATTGTTGATTTACTTATGTTGACGCTGCACACTTGTATTGATTCAATAGAACTTTAAACTATCATCATACATTTTTATAAACTGATGTTTCGTAATATCTTTAATCCTTGAAACTGTCCATGATATTAACTTTAAAAAATGTTGACAATTTCTAACCAAGGACATGCATTTTTATACTTTTGACAGGTTTGTTCAGTCACAGACTTTCCATCATGTTTTTTGGATGTCAACTCAACTGCTGTATACACAGTTTCTGACAAAATCGATAACACAAATGATTTGGCACTGGCTCTTGCTTTCTTTATTCGAAAAAGTTTGTGATCGGCTGATATTTTGGCGCAACAATCTCAGACGTCTTTCGACCTCTCTTAGCTATTTTTATTTCGCATCGTAATAGAAACTAGAGGTACAGACACTTTACAAATACATGCACAATGAGCGACGAATTAAGTCAGATTGAAAACGCATAGCGTTTGAATAACTATGACCGTTTGCAGAGCTTGCTGAATGTAAGCGTCACCGCGTTACGATAATAATTCCAAAGAGAAAATACCTAAAATGAGCAAAGCATTTTTGATCGAAGCTTTTGTATCATAAATTTGACGAATTTGCGTAAAAGTCAAATTGGTTGCGTTTTCAATACGCATGATATTGTATCCCTTTGCATTTTTAAACATTTTACTAGGGTGAACGACGCAGATACACAGCTTATCTTGGGCACTTAGAACTGGTGAACAGACATGATATTTTGGATAATTGTAAAAGCTAGGACAGCAAATCGACATGTATGGGGACAACAAGAAAGGCACAATTACAGGCAATCTCCACCTGTATCGGAAGCAATTATTAAGAATCATTAAGTAAGTTAATCGATAGAAACAGAGAACCTACACTTGCGCACCCATTGAGCCATTCTTATCAGTCAACGTCGAGATTCTCGCAAAAGTTTTAACAGCCGTTAGACATTTATGATCAATTTTCTTATTTAACGAATGGCAACAATTTTTTGATCGACTAGTTTGCAGCCAAAATATATAGCACTTACCGCGTGTCAATGTTAAACTTTAAACAGGTCGTCACATAGACTTGCAAAAGATGTGAAAAAGGCACCATCATGGCGGCAGTCATTTTTTCCAAACAAACCAGTTTTGCAGCAAATGGCAAATATAACAAGAGTTCTGATTGGCTAATGCCATAATCTAAAAATAAATGCTGGTCGAGCAGGATTTTTCTGCTCGAGCAGAAAAAATGCTGGTCGAGCAGCAAATTTGCTGCTCGAGCAGCATTTTGTTGGTTGAGCAGCATTAAGAAGCTGCTCGAGCAGCATTTTTTTCTGCTCGAGCAGAAGTTAAAGTTTGGACCCCTTTGGTATCCCATAGCGCTATACATTGATACAACGCTATCCTGGCTACTAAATTGGTAAAAAACATGTTGTGTAATCGTAAAAAATCAAAATGGCCGCCATGTTTTTTTTCAAGAAAACTACCACCCTATAATCGTACAGACTGAGGGGCAATTGTCGTAACAACAAGAAGTCGCTACTGGTAGATATGAATGTGGTAGAAGAAGTTTCGGTCAAAAATAAATTTGTTTGAATAAACTTGCGAATATGTGTTTTTACACTTCTTTATTGATGAATTCCGATGGGGATTGTCATCGTCATTCCGGAGAGCAGGCAAGGGTAGGTGCAAACGAGGTCTTTTTGCGGGTAACGGTAGGTGTGAAAGGGGGTCATTTTGCACTTCGTAATTGTCAGATGTTATTGAGTAATATGTGCCACGCCTTGTTAAGACGCTTATTGACATTTGAGAAACTAATTGACACTTGAAATCGTGAAGATATGCAATTGCATTTTGTGTGTATAAATATTGAACGTTCAATAGTGGTGTACCTTAACAAGTGTATCCCTGTCTCCCATGCGACATTCAAATTTACTGGTAATGCCCATGCTTTCCCCGAGGAAAAATCACACGATGTACACTAATTCTTATTTTCTCACGTTTTTCACGAAATGCACGTGGACGGATAATCTTTTGCTAGAAAATTACAAAATTGTCAGAAAAGTATAATGCTATGCAACCCATGCTCCTAATCATTATGACGCTTCCTATTTTGGAATGCTTAATTAAGCTTTCCAATGCCCCGGATTATTGGATTGTGCAATAGTAAAATGGCGGCCATTTTCGGTCCGATTTGGTGGTTTTATTGTCATTAAATATTTTTTTCTCCATTTTTGCATTTTCAAAACAGCCTGCGTGCTATACACGGGAGCGCGCTATACATGGAAACCTACAGTAAATAAGAAATTATCACTACGGAGACTTTTAGTATGCATGGGACAATTGGTAGTAGTAATAATATATAATGAAATGAACATAAATATCTACGATACACATGCACACTATTACTAAGAGGACTTTAATGAAGTTTAAATTTCATGGAAGTAGATTTTTTGTAGGCATAAGTTTGACTCCCATTAAAGGCATCTATGTAAAACAAAAAATAAAACATCTTTTTTAAGTAAATACCGTTTTGAAAACAAAGAATATGCATTGTCATGGGGAAATACTTTTCATTTGCCCCTTTAAACATTTTGGATTTTCAGATAAGATCATTTACTCAATTAACAAACTTTGATTCAAAGAGGTGAGGTTTTTTGGAGCCTAAAATCTTCTTCTCCCCACTGATGTTTAAAGATTCTGTTCAAACCTTTTGAATCTTTTATTTTATCATAGAACAATATAACATTTATAAAGGCGTATGTGTCACTGCTTAAATTGTTTTCAACAGAAAGGGTCAACGAGGCTAAAGATAAATCACAGACCAGAATGATAATAGATCAGTATTGGTAGTGCTTTTGTTATTTAATTATGGCTAGTTAATTCAGACAGTTTAACGAGATATGATCCATTGTTTAAATATGCTTTGTAACTGAATGATCCCAGAGCCCAAATTACAGCAATCATGGCAGAGGCCCATTTGTTATTATGTTGCAAAAAAGTATCACCGCTCCAGGGGATTTTTTTTAAGTTGTAACATAAGGCATTTTTTTAAATACAAAGATTTTGAGATATTCTTTATAAATCGTAAGGACTGGAAGGAGGACATTTTTTTAAAAATATTTATCCAATACTTAAGCTGCAGTGTCGTTTTCGTTAAAAATCGGGTCCGGTATTCGGCCCAAAATCTGCAGGTCCGGTATTCGGCCCCATTCCAAATGGAAAAAGAGTGACGTAGCAAGCTCCAAGTGCCATTCTAAGAACCAGTTAAATATATTGCACAGTGCTTTGTGATGCATTTTTTGTGGTTTAATTGCATATAACTGGCTTCAATCCTTCTGATCATCGTAAATCAAAAGCGGGGAACCACACGACCGTTGCTTGTTCCTTGTCACTTAGATTGTATGCAACAAGAGATGTGTTCGTCAGAAACACAATGCCCCATACTGCGCCGCTTTGAAATAAAATTTGTATTTATCATTTGGCAGGTATAGAAATCCTCTCCCTTTAAAGCTTATTACTTCCCTTGGATTTTGATTTTTGACCTTTGACATTGAAGGATGACCTTGACCTTTCACCACTCAAAATGTGCAGCTTCATGAGATACACATGATGCATGCCAAACATTAAGTTGCTATCTTCAATATTGCAAAAGTTATGGTCTATGTTAAAGCTTTCGGACCGCGACTGACAGACAGACAGTTCAACTGCTATATGCCACCCTACCGCGTGGGGAGGGGGGTCTGTAGACAGTAAAAAATGACCAAGTCAGACATCGCTGACTACCAAGGCCTGTGGTTTATCAAAGAGATCATTGCCACAGTTCATCATGTATCTATGTATAAGTCCACAGGTAAGTAATGAAATCAACCATTTACAAATTAGTACAGGAAAGAAAATATCATTTAATGATATTATATCATTTAAAAAAAAAAACTTTGACAAATCGATCATTTAAGTTATAAATAAACAAAATACAAAATCTTAAATTCTTAGTAAGGAAATATATAATATGAGATTTATAATTATATAAATTACTTCCCTTGAAAATAATTGTCTCTAACAAATCTCTATTTTTAGTAGCAAATAATTATAAGCCACTACCGTGACTGTAGATTCACAGGTAACCTTAAAGTACCTAAGATACTTGTATGCCCAAAAGTGTCGTCTTGTGCTTGACTTGACCATAAAATGTTATTTTGATTATGCTTCAGTTGTATGGTTTCATATTATTATATATACATATATATATATATATATATATATATATATATATATATATATATATATATATATATAATTATAATTATTTCCCTTTAAAGCTTATTACTTCTCTTGGATTTGTACTTTCGACCTTAGACCTTGAAGGATGATCTTGACCTTTTAACACGATGTGTTTGTCAGAAACACAATGCCCCCTACTGCGCCACTTTGATTTATTTTTAAAATTTTTATAATTTGGCAGGTCTGATAATTATCTCCATCAAAGCTTATAACGTCCCTTGGATTTGTATTTTCGACCTTAGACCTTGAAGGATTATCTTGACCTTGAAATTTTACCACTCAAAATGTGCAGCTCCATGAGATACACATGCATGCCAAATATCAAGTTACTATCTTCAATATTGCAAAAGTTATGGCCAGTGTTAAAGTTTTTTTCGGACGGACGGACAGACTGACATACTGACTGACAGACAGTTCAACTGCCATATGCCACCCTACCCTGGGCATAAAAATTAGCAGTAGAAGCAGCTGTTTCAACAATTAAATAACTCATATGTTAAAAAAAAACTCAAAAAGCTTTCAGCAATTTTAATTGAAAGTTTTATCCCATTTTATATAGAACAGTTTTGTTAAGTTGTTATTTTATTGTATTTAATATTGTTCAAAATTCTGAACGTCATTATAATAAAAATAAACTCTATACAGTGTAGAAGGTATTTTCTATTGTTTGGTTAAAGAAGAATAAGGTCTGGGAAAACCTTGTAAGGTCCGGTGAATTTTAAAAAGTTTTTGGACCTCATGTCCCGTAAGATTATTTTGTCTTTCGCATGGGTTGTAATGCACACGATGCTATGGCAGATATGGCAGCACTTAGAAAGTCGCTCCAATTTGTGAATTTGTCTTCAAAAGATCTAATGACCCACAGCTTTTCCCCATTGGCTGTGTCAAACAAAATTGCTTTCAACAGTGCTAAAGCCCAGAACTGTCCAACATTGAACCCACTCATTTCATGAAGTGTAATGAAAGGGCATTATGGCTGAAAATATTGCTGGGTCAGGGCTAAAAGTTGTGTATTTAACAATGCTTAATAACAGGGGTGGAGAGGATGCAATACGCTCTGTTTTCATTTTAAAAAAATGCTGAAGGTTTGCCTAGAGTCACTTATTCTAAAAAAGTATTACATGAAGTTGTTCTAAAATATGTAAGTACTTAAATGAATGATTTGAAAGAAAATTTCAATTACATGTTTTACTTCAGTCTTCAGTACCTTCAGTACTTTTTCAGTAATTACAGGAGTCAGATTGTGTGCATTTCTTTATTTATTTTTAAGTTACAGTGATTTCAACTAGGTAAGAAATATGGTACTGCATAATCTCCATAATGCCCTTTATAAGTGCACAAAATGTCATCAAAGCACCCTAAGTACTTTTTGAGTTATCGTAGTATCCATTTTGTGTGATTTTTTGTTTCTATTTTTAGTAACAGTGACCTGATCAATCACATAAAGGTGAAACATGAAGGGTTGTACTTAATCCCTACATTGCCTTTTATATGCATGCGAAGTTTCACCAAATTTGATTGAGTATTTGTAACTAACTGCAGGATATAGAGTAGAAAGCCCTGTCCATGTCAAAGGAACTTATAAGTATACGCTTATTTAGTTTCGTTATGAAATTTTGCATTAATTTTTTTCTTTGTACATTGTTATTAAATGAATACAAGCTTGTTAGGTAGGTGGTCATTTGAAATTAAATCTAACAATGTTATAGATCTTGGTTAACAGCAAAAAATACTTATCATACAACTTTATTTTTCACTTTTCAGACCTACTCATGCCTCCACCCCTACCCTGCACCCCACCTCACCAATGCCATCCCTTCATTGGCAGAGTTAGCATAACTGCATAATGTATTAAATATATGTATAAAGAGAGTAAGAACATTGAAGGTGTTAACTGAATTGGTAAATGACTCTGTTTATTTTGCATATTTTGACCATTTGCCATTATGTGGCTTTGAATTTCTTGAAAAATATTTCTAATAGTCCTATAAGATTTTTTTAATTGTTCAAAATATACACGGGCAATTTGCTTTTTTTACTTTGATTTTAGCTGATCACATGTCTCTGCTAAAATATAAATGCTCACATTCCAAAGAAATAACATACAACTTATAAAAAAAAAAAAAATTGTATGGGTGATTTTTGCATACAGGGGTCGCACTTGTAGTTTTGAAGGACCTTACATAATGAATAAGATTTTTTTCATTATTGTTATCACTCAATTGTCTTGTATTAAGTTATTTTATCATCTACAATCATATCCTGTACTAAATATACAAACATTGTTAACAAAAAATGTTAACAAATATGAGTTTATTGAATCTATTTATCCCCAGGAGTAATTTAATTTAGAAGAAAATTCAAATTATGGGTCATCATACAGAAACAATCACGAATTTTTTTTGGCATGGAAAGCCACCCTAAAAATTTGTAAGATAACCACATATGGTATGAAGTTAATGAAAATATTACTTTTAATGGGTTTTGGAATATTGCCCATTACAGTTGTACTACCTTAAATTGCATGCTGTTTCAGTAAACTGTACAGAATAACAAACATAATTAAGCAATATATGCATATGAATCTGATTATACACAGATCCACTAACATTTAAATGAAACCATGTTTGTCTTATCCCGCTATTTTTAGGATAATCTAATCTTGTAAGATGTTTTAGCTTTGCACTGAACGCTAACAATTTTCAAACACTCGTTTCCGTGCCATAAATATCCACAGAGTAATTACTAATAAATACGTTGTTGGTATCTAAAAACCTTTTATGCATTGTTGATTATCACAGGGATCTCATTATTCCTTTCTAAATGTATGATCTCAATCGTAAATTCGATCGTTATTCGCCATTTTTGCTGAGGGTCACAATTTATTTTCTGTATAGGCAGCCATCTTGTGAAAATGATGTAAGCGACAGGTGGGCATTAGGCAACGTAAAATCGTACCTATATGTCAGCTTAATACACGATTCGCATTTTGTTTAATTAGTAAACCTTACAGTTATTGTTATTGTTATTTACAGTTATTTAGGTAAATACAAGTGATTTGATGCTCAACCATACACACAAAGGATTAGCAGATGGAATTTCTTTTTTGTTTATCTTTACTACAATGATTGTGCTACTTACTCAGGCTTTTTCCGCTCCATTTTGGGAATACGCCACACTGGAATTTTGGGAATTTCGCGTCGTGAAAACCCCCATTTTGGGAAAAAAAATATTCGCAAAATTGGCTCAATTGGGAAAAATTATCGCATGTAAAAAGTGTTTCTTATATTTCAAAGAAGCCGTTAACTGGTAAATAACGACTATTTTGATAACTTTAATATTATTAACATTTTACAAAGTATTATGAACATGTGAGATAAGTGCAGGTTTTTTAATCTGAATTTGGGGAAAAGGCCTGGCCTTTTTTGAGGTGAAAAAATCGTGCGAAGCGCCGGATTTTGAGGAAAATAAGGAAAGTCTTAAATAATCATTAACATATTTTACAGTTTTTAAAACAAATTCAAGGCAATAGATAATTATGCAACACTTTCTATTTTCTACACCGAATCAGGTTAACTTATATATTTTAAGGTAAAAAAAAATGTTTTTTTTTTTTTTTTTTTTTTTTTGGGAATTGGGAATTTTTTTTTCAATTGGGAAAAAAAAAACAGATTTGCATTGGGAATCGGGCCGCATTTTGGACCCGTGGCATAGGGCGGAAAAAGCCTGTTACTGTCACTAATGTGTCCACTGTTGACTCTTAATTGTTCTACTCAAAGATGTTATTGGTACTAATAATGTTTTCTCAAAAGTTTCAAAACTGTGTTCAAAGTTTAAGCAGTTCTATTCAGTGTTTTGTCATTTCAAAGTGTTATATTTCTTATTTTCAGTGTGCAATGGTACTCAATTAATCAAATTGACAAAAACTCATAGTTTCATACTATATAACCCTTTCCCCGATAGATGCGTATAATCCCGAGTCTATCGATTCCCCGATACATGCGTTTATTACCGTCTCTATCGATTACCGCATACATGCGAATTTGGCCGTGTCTATCCATTACCCGATAATCCCGTATATTCCCAATGTCCATTTTCAAATGCAAATTCTGATTGATATTGACAACAAAATTGCACAAGAAAACTCATAAACAAAAACATCCGACATTTTTCTTAAGTGTCAAATAAATTTTGGCATATGTTTCTATTTCAAGATTTGATGAAATAGGTGTCCAATTGGGACAATGGTATTCAAATTAGCGTAAATAACATAATGTGGTGTGCGCGCATCGTGTACAGTTAATGTTCTGTTACAAATTGTAGCCAGAAATAAATACATGTTTATGCCCATGATATTTTCGTGTCAGGTCTTTGTTTGGACAAAAAGAGCGCGAAAATAGGCGTTGGTGTATTTATTTATAACAAAAACTGTGAAGCGCAGACAACAACGTAAAAGCTTCGTAGTGAATTTCCATTTAAGTATTGGGGCATCTCGCAAATGATTTTGACATTTTCCTGAATAAAATAAAAGTAATAAACGCTGTATCATTTTCATATTTTAGTTCCTTCAATATTGCAACAATTATTGTACTGTATCTGATTGCACGCAAAGTGCCGTGTACAGTTCATGAATATTCTTTTACAACGACCAATTAACAGCGTCATCTATATTTAGACTTTATGCAATATTGACAAGTCATCTTCTGGAAAATGGGAGAAAGTAAAAGTGATTTTTCGAAAATAGACCAACGTTTATTTTCCATTTAATTTGTCATAATTATTTATATTTTATGTTGTCTGTGTATGTTTGTTTGGTTCTCATAATGAAATCATAATCTTATGAAAATTAATATCGTAATGATAAATGTTTAAAGCAAGTCCCGTTTCCGAGATCATTTACGAGAATTACTTCGATATATTTACTGACATATAAAATCATGGTTTTGACAGACGACACGTGCTAATCTAAAGTTGGTGTTTTTGTAATACACAGGATATTGGATTATCGCTGCTTGATTGAGCAATAAAACAAAGACGCAGTCGGCGGTTTTCAGTAGGCCTTTTGTACTGACCAACATAATAATCAATAATGCATGTGCTTATCTAACATTTAGGGATAACACACGGGATACTAGACACTTTGGGCTTGTTTGGGCCATAAAACGCAATCCCGGTGGCTTTTTTCAGTAGCACACGTGTCCAGAAACTAATGAGTTCGGGTAATAAAGCACAGAGATTATGATCTGAAAACTGCATGGAGTCTGAAATAAAAACAAAATGCCGACAAATCAAAAGATTAATCGCCTAATGTTACAATTCAATATTTTAAGGTGGAGTTCTCACTGCATTTCTTGTTGCATTCGCATATGCTTGTATTACTTGTTATAACTTATATCCTCGTATTATTTATTAGAATACAGTCTTAAAATTTATATGTGGTTGGAATGAGAATTTATTTCTCTACAATATTTACATTGACACAAATGATGTGAAATGCAAGAAACTAAGTGAAAATTAAGCCTAAACAAGACAGGTGTAACAGTTGAGAATGTTTCCATTATTTTCCCAATAACCCTATTGAGATGGTGTAGTCAGGCTTATCAGCTGTATATGGAGTCACTGTTATCAGAACAGCAGGACTGGTATTGGCCTGGAGTGGCAGATCAGATAAGAGGTCTATCAGGGAAAGGGATAATTCATGTCAAGTTGCCAGTATTACTTTTGTTCATTGAATTCATATTCGCGAATAAATATTCGTATTCGCCACCCTGTATTCGTGATACGTATCGTATTCGTCACCTAGTGTATTCGTTACAGCCCTAGTTACTGCAGTGTTCGAAACATTATCATGGAAACAAGAAATCGATCACGTTTGATCATTTAGGGATATAAAATCCTTGCGTAAAATAAAATAAATGTATTTATGGTATCATTAAATGCTAGATTTGTATCGCTCATAATCACTAGCAAAGAGTTTTAAATGTACATGCGAAGACAGTTCAATTAGCAAAATATGCAGGTGTTTTTTTTCCATTTGAATGCTAAAATTTATTAATATTTTCATTCAATGTAAACGAAACCAAAATTCATTCAATATAAAAGAAAATTAAAACTACATTTAAAGATTGTAATGTAATGCGCTGTATTAGGGCTTTGTTTTATAACTGATTCAATGCACCTCTTACACTAAATTTCGATCGCTGATGAAAAATAACACTATCGCATCCACACCACTAATTATTATATTCAAATTATTATGTTTTATTATTTTTGAAATATCATTTATTAAAGTCCAACTTCAAGAAAGAATAAGGATATTTATAGTTTTGTTTTGTGAAATATTCAGTATTTTGTCTTCCGATGACCTTTACTCTGATACAATGTAAATGGCCGCGATCGAGAATGTGATGGCAAATCTATTTTTTAGTAACGGAAAACCCCTCTTGTGACGTCACGCCAAAACCTCTTATAGTCTCGCCAGTATTTTAACAAAACATTTATACCGATTTTAATGCAGTTTTTGTTGTTATTTCCAAGAATACACATAAAACTATAGATTGACGTATGAAACATATATGTGTAACCCAGCCAGAAAATTCCCCGACCGCTATGGGGATCGAACCCGGGACCTCCCGGTTCCAAATCAGGCAGACACTCTACCGCGTCGCTATAAAAGCTAGCTCATATAGCAAGGCAGTATAAGTTCCCCTTATACCGAACCCTGCTACATACACCCCTTCTAATTATGAAATTCTTCCACGAATTTCTCATTGCCATGACATCTGTGGGACGTCTGACACACATGGTGGGTTTTTTACGTTGGGCGCCAATGTAACCCAGCCAGAAAATTCCCCGACCGCTATGGGGATCGAACCCGGGACCTCCCGGTTCCAAATCAGGCAGACACTCTACCGCGTCGCTATAAAAGCTAGCTCATATAGCAAGGCAGTATAAGTTCCCCTTATACCGAACCCTGCTACATACGTTTTTCAATCTTGTCACTGATGTTTTCATTAAAAGGGCCAATACTACGAAGACGCATGCTTCATGTCAATGTTTTGCTTTACAAATATCAAATAAATATTACCTAAATTAACCTAATAAGTATCTTAATAAAAATGTAACTGTCAATAGTCGTTGTTTTTCAATTTAGTAAACATCGATCTACAAAGTGCGTTAATGATGTATTAATCTAATCCGTTTTGACCTTGTTATTCGATAATTACTTTCTAAGTATTTTACTTGCCATATCTTCCCGCCATTTTGAATGTTGTTGTACGTGGGACGATACGGACAACGTTCCACACGGACCTGACGAAACGGTCCAGATTTCTGTCAGTATCGAAAACATTTGATGACCATACGGATCATCGTTAAATAATGTAAATTTAATGTTCATTCAATATTGTGTTAATATATTTTTTTTTAATCAATTTCTGTAAAAATACAGCATATTTTTATGTTAATACATAGTTTCACGGCACAAATATGGATAACTCCGCGTTTGTAAGTTCCTGAATTGTTTGTATAATCGTATTACTTAGTATACGCCATTATGCTAAATAACTTAAGGCCATACTTCAGCTTTTCGGACAAACGCTGCAGGCCGTTAACTTCCCGCGTACCTTGCTTGGCACGACCTTTTACAGACAACAAGACAAGACAACTGACCTGGAAACATAAGACAGAGAAAGTCGAAGGTAGAGCCAAAGCTGTGGTTAGCGCTCATGTTAAAAGATAATCGGCACAACGTGGTGGGGCGGGGGCAGAGTCAGCAAGGTGCAGAACGATGCGGCCGGAACAATCACTGGCGCCATGGGATCAAGCCATATTCAAGAGCTGAAAACCATCACTGGCCTTGAAAGACACAAGAGAAACAAACCTCCTTACCAAGGCAGCAAAGTCCAAAACGACTGTCAAATAATCATTCGAAAGACAGACTGTTCCAACCAACTAAGAAAGAACGAAGAGAGAAAGCTGCATCAACCGGGCAAGGGTTTGAAAAGGACATGCCAAGATATCATGGATCATGTCCAAAAAAAATAATTTGAAAAAAAAACAGGCTAGAGAACGGCAGAAAGATTCCAGATACACAGCAGTATTCCTGGCATTAACAAGAAAGTCTCGCATAGCGATGCTGAATGAAAGTCCATCTCCATGGAACACATCGACAACTGCTACCCACAACACAACTGGACTCATGTCTTCACTGACGGGTCTGCTGACAAGGCTTTCAAAAGTAGTGACATCAGGTTCTCTGGAGATTAAAATGAACACATCTCATTCGCCACCGACCTCTACACCGACATTATCAAGGCTCAAAAAGAAGCGCTGAAAACGGTTGCACTCCACATTGAACAAACCCCCAGCCTCCTCCAAGAACGCTGTGTTTTTTTAGCGACGCACAGATAATTTCTGTATATTAAGTTTGTTCTGTTGTACTTTGCATATGATTTCATATACTGCGAGCGTAGCTCAAGACCACCCTGGGCATTCGTACAGCCTTGTCAAGAGCAACCCACTTACTAAAGACACGCAATGTTCGCTATCTCATTAGCGGACATTGTGACTGATCAGAGCGAGTTGATGCAGAGGCGTGTCTGGAGCTACACTGTTAGTATACGTACTTTCATGTGACGCAAATCATTTGAGGTACCTCTAGTCGTATTTTAAATTGTCCAGTTCGTATATGACGCTGGTCTATATTGTGTCCTGTGAAGGTTGGGGCTCTTGATTTCACGCAGTTATAAGTACAGGCGCTCATCACCTAGGCGACCTTGGTTCTATTTCCGTTCCCCGGAAGCATGAGTGTTGGGTTAATGCTCACCAAAGTGAACAGGTGGTGTTTCCATCAGGTACTCCGGCTCCCCCTTCCCCCAATGCAATATCACAGCTATAAAGTTAAGTCTTTCAGTGCCAACTAAATAAATGGAAATTTCAGGTATTATGCAAACTTCGTCCCATCTTTCGTCAGCCTAGTAAGCTTATTAGGTTTTAGTGCTAAGACACAAGCCTGTTCCTCACATAATACAGCATCGGGTGCGATTGGACCTTTTAATTTTCGAAATACCCACATACGTCAAGTGAAGATTATTTAATAACAAGTTTAGATATGTACATGCTGTGCAATGTACACAGCGCAACCAACTTCGTCTTAATTTCCTGTATATTTTATGTATGTTAATGAGCTATATTAAATTGATTACTCCGAACTTGAATTAAAAAAAATAGGAAAAAGGTACACATTTTATTGAAATGTTTTATAAATTAATGACCTAACATACACAAATAGAGAAATCTATATGAATATTTAAGAGAACCAAATTATGAAGTTAACGTTATCGTGAGAGCACTATCATGCTGGGGGACACTACTGTGCTATGTTTAAAAGTCAATCTAGCAGCTGTGCTCTCCCTTTAATTCTTAAAAAGAAGCGAACTGACCATTCTCCAAAAATGATTCCAATACAGAAAACACTAATTACTAAGAATATTGCGATTATAAAGCGGGACACTGTTTATCTAATCTATAAAAGGAATTTGAAAACATTTCTCTTCAGAGACTTTTTCACCCTATTTTAATTTGAATACCTGTGATTAAAAAAAAAATCGAGACTCAGTTGTATGGGCTTATTTGTCACTAGGACTCATAGGACCAAGCAATTAAAGAATTGTGCGGGCTTCTTTGCTCGAAAAGGATATTTATTATACAAGTGACTGGTAATCAATAATCATTAGGGCTTCTTTGCTCAATGATTGAATTACATAAACCAGCTGTCTTTTAGTCATGCTTAGGCCTTCTAGTTGTGTCTTATAGTCACACTGTAATTTTAACCTTCAAGTTGTGTCTTGTAGTCACACTTGGTCAGCCTATTTGTGACTTGTAGTCTCGATAGTTTAAATAAGGTTAAAACCCAAAAGAAGTGTCCTTAAGTCCTACTACCACTACTAGAACTGCAACTACTACTACTACTGCTGCTACTTCTGCTACTACCGCTACTACTGCTACTCCTGCTACTGCTGCCACTGCGGCTACTGCTGCTGCTGCTACTGCTGCTGCTACTGCTGCTACTACTGCTGCTGCTACTCCTGCTTCTAAAACTGATGCTGCTGCTAAGGCTGCTACTGCCTCTATTGCAGCTACTACTACTACTATAACAACTTCTAATACTGCTAATGCTGCTGCTACTGCCGCTACTGCTGCTACTGCTACTGCTGCTGCTGCTGCTGCTGCTACTGCTTCTTCTGCAGCTGCTACTACTACTATAACAACAACTACTACTACTGCTACTGTTGGTGGTGCTGCAACTGCTACTTCACTGCTACTGCTACTATTACTACTCCTGATTCTGCTACTACTACAACTTCTACTACCAGTCTACCACTACCATTAGTCACACTACCACTACCAATACTACCAGTATCACTTACACTACCGCTACTACCACTACTTATACTTCTTCTACCACTACTACTACTATTACTACTACTACTACTACTACTACTACTACTACTACTACTACTACTACTACTACTACTACTACTGTAACACCTTGCTTGAAGATGAATAAATTACTCCCACACCGGTCGACATACGACACTTGCGCGATATTGGCTCGATATATCGTATTGAGCGTCGAGAGGATGTCGTGCGTCGAGAGAATGTCGTGTGTCAACCTAGTGATTTTTAGGTCGACAGGCGACATTATCGCGATATATCATATTGACTGTCGACTGATTTGTCGTGCGTCGAGAGAATGTCGAGTGTCGCGCTCGAAGGTCGACACACGACATTCTCGCGACATTTAAGCGACATTCTCTCGACGCTCAATACGACGCGCGACAATTCAGTCGACAGTCAAGATTTTCTGCGATTTTTTTTCCTAAAACCCAGCGCGATATGCGACACTCAAATATTGATTGTCGCATGATTGTCGCGCGTCGTATTGAGCGTCGAGAGAATGTCGTGTGTCGACCTTGGGTTTTTAGGTCGACAAGCGACACTTGCGCGATATTGGCTCGATATATCGCGCGAGTGTCATATCGTGCGTCGAGAGAATGTCGTGCGTCGAGAGAATGTCGTGTGTCGACCTAGTGATTTTTAGGTCGACAGGCGACATTCTCGCGATATATCATATTGGATGTCGCGCGTCGTATCGTGCGTCGAGAGAATGTCGAGAGAATGTCGAGTGTCGCGCTCGAAGGTCGACACAAGACATTCTCGCGACATTCAAGCGACATTCTCTCGACGCTCAATACGACGCGCGACAATTCAGTCGACAGTCAAGATTTTCTGCGATTTTTTTTCTAAAACCCAGCGCGATATGCGACACTGAAATATTGATTGTCGCATGATTGTCGCGCGTCGTATTGAGCGTCGATAGAATGTCGACACGCGACACTCAACTTGGCCCTATCCGGATTCCGTACATACCCAGTAGTTTTAAGTGTGTCTTTTGTAAATTAATACCGCGGTAAATATTTGCATGTATTTTCGCGACGCTAAGATGTGTTTGTTCTGTATGTTTACCTTTCTAAAAACAAAAGTGTGTGGCTCAATAAGATAATTGTTCACGTGTTAAACCTTGTTAAGAAGTAAACAACTGTCATTGCGTGTCTGCAAATCAAAGACTGCAATAAATAATGCAAACAGACATAGCGTGCAGGTTTTTTCTGGGGTTGTGATGGGTGAGGACAGATCTGAAGGCGACCCGCAAACGCATCATCTTCATGTTAACAATATTCACGACATTTGTATTCTAAGATATTTTCAATTGTTTGGAATATAAACGCTATGCCATATTTATAAAATTTCACTAATTTATATGAGCCGTGCTCTGTGAAAATGGGGTCTAATGCATGCGCGCAAAAAAGTGTCGTCCCAGATTAGCCTGTGCATACCGCACAGAGTCCGTTGTTTCATGTAGCAGCAAATAATGTTAAAGAGCATTTGTATTATTAATGTTTTCATTAAGCATATGTGAACTGTATAAACACCAGTATATGGCGCTTTTCTTCAAATAACTTTTTAAAGCGATTTTTCTTAAGAATTTCAACTAGTGTATAAAAGACGGTTTTTGTTCTGGTTTTTAAGCAGCATAAATTTTGAATTTTCGAAGCAGTAAAAAACATAAGAATCTAATAAGCACGTGTTCTTGACCAAATATTCGATGTGTAACACATTTATGTACACGCCTAAATTTTTTAAAAATATCGACGCAAAATGCAAGAAAAAGCTGTCTGTTATGCACAAAATATTTGTGCAAATGTATTTTAATAACCTCACATTTTTGAAAAAAAATTCGTAACGGTGTGTTAACATTCTGTTTGGCCCGTGTGTAAACCCCAGTGAACCCCGTTGAGCTTGCACTCTGGATACGTATTTTTGATTTTCCATTCTCAATAGGCGTTGACTTCCGCAAACGACCAAAAACGATATATCTTAAACATATCGACAAACATACATACACGTGCCGAGATTGATAGAGTCCTTTGGCGATTCAGCACTAAAATATTATAATTGACTGGAATTAATAAACTGTTCAAGTCGTTTAAGCCGCTCTATGGGAAAACTGGGCTTAAAGCAATGCGTAAAAATTCGTCTCGAGTTAGTCTGTGCAGTTTGCGACACTTAACGCATTTATGGTGTTTTTCGTTTTAAAGAAGAATCCAGTTCAGGTGGAAAGTGACGTCACTGATTAGCCTTTGCGGACAGCACATTCTAATCTGGGACGACACTTAACGAACATGCATTAAAGGGGCCTTTTCACGTTTTTGGTAAAAAAAACACAATTACAAAAAGTTGTTTCAGATTCGCAAATTTTCGTTTTAGTTATGATATTTATGAGGAAACAGTAATACGAAACATTTACCATGCTCTAAAATAGCCATTATATGCATCTTTTGACGATTTAAAAACCTGAAAATTATAAAGCGTTGCAACGCGAAACGATTGAATTATTTGAAGAGTTCTGTTGTCGTCGTTATATTTTGTGAAACTATGAGGATTGCTTATATAAAGTATAAAATACATCACTGATTATATGAGCACGGATAGCCGAATGTTCTAAACGGAGACTTTTTACTCCAGGACTCCAGGGGTCAGGTGTTCGAGCCCCGCTTAGGGTTACATTTTTTTCTTTTTTAAATTGTATTCTTGTTTTTTTACTGGATGTTTTTAGGTCAAATGTTTAAATTTATCAATATAAAGCATTTAATGACATGCTTCAATACATGCTAAAATCTGTTGGACGGTCACTCTAACAAGAATCCAGTTTAGGCGGAAAGTGTCGTCCCTGATTAGCCTATGCGGACTGCACATTCTCATCTGGGATGACATTTTACGAACATGCATTAAGAACAGTTTTCCCGTAACGAGGCTCCAATCAATAAACAGTACAAGTTCATCATTTGCATCGATCAAGAAAAGCGACATGATTGCGGAAACTAGAGTGGTCTCTATCGCTAGGCGACATGGTTAAATGACGTCGAAAGGTACTTAATATAAACTATGATCGGATATTTATGAAAGAAGAAATCTCTATTGAACTTTTATTGGAATTGGACAGGGCATCAGAAGCTCTCGCCACTTCTTGGATGACCGGGTCGATGATTGAGTTGCGCATGCAAATCTTTGTAGCAATAGCTTGGAGTGACACATTGAACGGAAATATTGACAAATAATTCGTCTTTAATGAGTGAATACGGAGTGTTTTAATAGACGTGTTTAATTGTAACTATACAATGTTATTGTGTGTGGCATTTAGACGGACGTTAACGAGCAAGTTAAGCGTATAGCAAAAATAGTTTTTGTTACAATACTTTTTTTATAAATTAAATATAATAGTATTAAAAAAAATATATACATAAAAACAAAGTCAAAAATAATACTTGAATTTGGAATGTTGCTATCATGTAATTTTTTTTATAGACCCATGTCATGCGGATTAATAAACGTTCATGACTAAAACCGGCTTGAATAATGAGTGTGTGGGCTAATCTAACGTTGACTTCCGCTAACGACTCGCATGTAAGCGTTACTTCCGGTGATTTAAACTGGGCCGTTTTGTTACTGGGTGTCGTCGTGGTGTTTGGGATAACCGGAAACGTGATGGTCTGCATGGCCATATCCCTGGAGAAGCGCCTTCAGACGGTCACAAACTACTTCCTGTTGTCGCTGGCCGTCACGGACCTCCTTGTGTGTCTGCTAGTCATGCCGCTCAGCATCATCGATGAATTATTTGGTAAGGCAGAACACACCAGCATGAACTGATATGTGGTAAGGCAGAACACACCAGCATGAACTGATATGTGGTAAGGAAGAACACACCAGCATGAACTGATATGTGGTAAGGCAGAACACACCAGCATGAACTGATATGTGGTAAGGCAGAACACACCAGCATGAACTGATATGTGGTAAGGCAGAACACATCAACATGAAATGATATATGGTAAGGCAGAACACATCAACATGAAATGATATATGGTAAGGCAGAACAAAATAGAACGAGGATTTATGTGGTCAATTAACACGAAACTATAAGCAATACGGCAGAATTAATTATAACGATGATATATTTGGTAAGGCAACACACATTAGCAGAAAACATTAAGAGTTACGGTTGAACAAATTGGAACAAAGGTATATGGGGTAAGGCAGAACAAATACGCACGGTAATAAGCGGTAAGGCAGAGCAAATTAGAACGAGGGTATTTGTGGTTGGGCAGAATACATAAGCACGAAACAATAAGCGGTAAGGCAGAGCAAATTAGACCGAAGATATATGTGGTAAGGCAATATATTTCAGCGCGAAGCAGCTAGCGGTAAGGCAGAACAAATTAGAACGAGGATATTTGTGGTGAGGCAGAACACATACGTACGTAACAATAAGCGGTAAGGCAGAAAAAACAGAAGGAAGATATATTTGGTAAGGCAGGACACACGAGTAAGTAACGTTATATAAGGCAGAACAGATTAGAACGAAGTTATATGTAGTTAGGCAACATATATCAGCACAAAACAATAAGCGACAGAACAAAGTAGAACGAGGATATATGAAGTTAGGCTGAACTCATCAGCACAACATGATATGTGATCAGGCAACGTACATAACGACGATTATATAAGTGGTAAGGTAACACACACCTCTATGAGTACATATGTGGTCAGGCAACCTATATAACGACGATTATATATGTGGTAAGGTAACACACACCTCTATATGTACGTATGTGGACAGGGTCACATACATAACTACGACATACATGCGGTAAGGTTACACACGTAACGATGTCCATTTCTGTGGGCAGGTAACACACACCAATATGATAATATATGTGGCCAGACAACATTCATATGGTAAGTTTAAACACGTAACGTTGATCATTTATGTGGTAATACGGCACAAATCACCCCGATCGTAAATATGGTATGGCAGCACGCATCAAGACGATAATTTATGTGGTTAGAAAACACACATTACCGTGATCAAATTTGTGATCAGGCAACACATATAACACATACGACCACTATCATATTTAGCAACGCAGCACACAAAACCGCGATAATATATGTGGTATGTCAGCACAAGTAACCATAATCATACATATGTAAAGGTGGCTCCCATAACCATGATCATACACATGTAAAGGCGGCACACATAACCATGATCATACAAATGTAAAGGCGGCACACATAACCATGATCATACATATGTAAAGGTGGCACACATAACAAATATCATTTATGTAATAAGGCAAAATACATAACCACGATCATATATGTGGAGGTCACATAATTAGAGTCATATATGTGGTACAGCAACGCACATTACTGCGATCGTGTATGTGGTAAAGCAACGACCACTTTCATTTATATGTGGTTATAACTACTATCATACACCGGGGTATATAGGAAGGCATATATTGGTATGTTGTTAGGCAGTACTTATAACTACATGTACTATCATGTACCGGGGTATGTTGTAAGGCAGTACTTATAGCTACTATCATATACCGGGATATGTTGTAAGGCAGTACTTATAACTACTATCATTTACCGGGGTATGTAGTAAGGCAGTACTTATAACTACTATCATATATCGGGGTATGTAGTAAGGCAGTACTTATAACTACTATCATATACCGGGGTATGTAGTAAGGCAGTACTTATAACTACATGTACTATCATGTAACGGGGTATGTAGTAAGGCAGTACTTATAACTACTATCATATACCGGGGTATGTAGTAAGGCAGTACTTATAACTACTATCATATACCGGGGTATGTAGTAAGGCAGTTCTTATAACTACTATCATATACCGGGGTATGTAGTAAGGCAGTACTTATAACTACTTGTACTATCGTGTAACGGGGTATGTAGTAAGGCAGTACTTATAACTACTATCATATACCGGGGTATGTAGTAAGGCAGTACTTATAACTACATGTACTATCATGTAACGGGGTATGTAGTAAGGCAGTACTTATAACTACTATCATATACCGGGGTATGTAGTAAGGCAGTACTTATAACTACATGTACTATCATGTACCGGGGTATGTAGTAAGGCAGTACTTATAACTACTATCATGTACCGGGGTATGTTGTAAGGCAGTACTTATAACTACTATCATGTACCGGGGTATGTTGTAAGGCAGTACTTATAACTACTATCATATACCGGGGTATGTTGTAAGGCAGTACTTATAACTACTATCATATACCGGGGTATGTAGTAAGGCAGTACTTATTACTACTATCATATACCGGGGTATGTAGTAAGGCAGTACTTATAACTACTATCATATACCGGGGTATGTAGTTAGACAATACCTTTTAGTACTATCATATACCGGGGTATGTAGTAAGGCAATACCTTTAACTACTATCACATATGTCGTAAGACAGCGTACATAACCACGGTCATATGTGGTAAGATAACACTAATCATGGCGATGTGGTATGTTGTAAGGAAGCACTCATAGCTTCTACCATATATGCGGAAAAGTAACACATAGCTATGATCATATATTTGGTCTGGAACCGCATATCGCCACGATCATAGCAACCAGAAATAAGTGACTGTGAATGGTTGGATTCACGTCCGCCTATAGGTTTAAGTAGCATATTTATTTTTGTTGCGGTTTTATGCTTTCCTCGTGTAACAATACGGGGTGACTTTAAAAATTCCTACATAATATGTTCTATAATTAATATTTTCGAACCTATTTTAAGGTTAAGGATATATCGAATGATGCGTTATTCATTTAACAGTTCTAATCTTTCAAGTAATGAAGTATTTTCGCACATTGTACGGATGTCACATAACCGCAAAACATGGCAACACTCCGCGACCGCTCTTAGCAGACCACATGCAATTATCGCCAAGCGGGTTGCCCTCGTAACTATATTTAGCGTTATGTAGCAGCTTTATTCAGATTTGAAACTCAAACAATTTTCTGTCATCGCAAAATTGCGTCGTGTTCATTGGACAAGGTACTGCGTCGTGCTGATCGGACACAGCCCGGTTCTTCTATCATAAGCGCTACCTATATGACCAAACTATAGTCGTGTATATTAGTTTTAGTAGACTGTAACAAACGTGCGTCTCCATAATCCATTGTGTCCGGCAAAATGGTTTCTTTCGGCAAAATCACAACACGAGTATATAGCCGTAAATGTTCCATCATGTCATATGTGCTTGAAGCATGACGGTTTGTAATGCAATAGGTGCTTGAAAAATGGGAACATTGTGGGAACAGTGATCTAATGGTAGGGCGCTGGCTTGGAGATCGAGAGGCCCTGGTTCAAATCCCGCCCTGACCACTGGAATTTTCCTGAGCAAGAAATTTCTCCCACACTTGCTCCTTTCCACCCAGGTGTATAAATGGGTACCTGTGAGGGAAATAAGCCAATGTGCCGTGGCTGCATACTGCGCCAAAATGTTAACGGATGACTTATGACCCAGTAATCTGGGAAAAACTGTGAAGCGCCTTTGTACGCACATACTGTATGAAAAGGGCGCTATATAAATGGGGTAAAAAAATGACGTGTGTTATGTAATAAATGCTTGAAACATGACGACTCATTATGTCGTATATGCTTGAAATATACAGACTCCTATATATCCACTTTCTTTAGGAATTATTGAAATTGTGTCATCACTTAATAATATCACATAGTACAAATTGGATTAATAATTAAAAAAATATCTTCAGAAAAATTGAAGCATGTTCTCTTCCAAATACATTTTCCTTATTTGAATTAGTTATTCCCATAAAATCAGCACTCTATAATTACGGCCGACGTCATATATATACAGTAATAGTGACATGTGGCCATGCCAGACGATGTCATTTATGCAATTATAGTGACATGTAGCCCTGCTAGACAATGCCATATATGCAGTTGTAGTGGCATGTTTCCCTGCCCGACGGTGTCATATAAGAAAAATTATTGACATTTAGCGATACCGGACGATTCCATTAATACAGTAATAGTGGAATGTAGCATTGCGAGACGTAGTCAAATATACGGTACATGTAGAACTTTCGGGCTGTGCCATATATAAAGTAATAGTGACATGTAGCCCTTCCCAACGATGCCATACATTAATGCACAGTGACATGTAGCCCTGCCGGATAATGTTATATGTATAGTAATAGTGAAATGTAACCTTGCCGGATGATGTCATATATACAGTAAAGTGACATGTAGCCATGCCGGACGATGTCATATAATTATACAGTAATAGCGACACGTAGCCTTGCCAGACGATGCAATAGAAACAGTAATAGTCACATGAAGCCCAGCCGTACGATATCAAATAAAGACTAATAGTGACATACTGTAATACTATTATATTATAGCCATGTCAGACGATGCCATATAAACAGTAGTAGTGACATGTAGCCCTGCAGGACGATGTCAAATTTACACTTTAAGTGACATAAGTTAAATACAGCATTGTGTTTCATTACCTCTAACTAATTGCAGTTGAAGAGAAAGTATAGACAGCTAGATGCTGGTGTTTATGTAGAAATGCGTTACTGATATACATGTATGCACACTTAATCAGCTGCATATACGCCTACTCTACTTAAAAGACATGTTAATAGCATAGTTATATTATTACGTGACTAAAGGACATTACTTAGACATAAAAACGACCTTTACCAATGACCCTGGTCATGTTGAATAAAGAACGTAAATAGCACATGTTCCTCACAAGCTATTGCGCTAACGTAACGCCAGCACAAAATAAAACAATCGTATTCACGTGTTCACAAAAGCTAACGCGCTTACATGAGGCCAACACCAATTAAAACAATACCACCTTGATGTGTTCCGCTGAGACTTCGATCTGTTTCGGGTACGTGCGTACTTGTGTTTGGATCAATAGTTCGTGCATCAGGTGAGAGCATCATAGCCATTTCTCGCGTCTTTTAGCCATCACGAGTACAAATGAGTGTACTTAAATCGCCCGGTACCAAGAACAAAATATCTGACATAAATACTCGAAATGTTGTCACATGCGACACGGCTTAATAGTTTGCCTGCATATATTTAGAGTGTGTTTATACATTAACGTATGCTTTATTAAAGAGGTTATGCTCAATATTCTTGTAAGTTCTTCCCTACAATTACACTAGTCGACTTTTAGGGAGATTCAAATTATCCTATCGTCACAGGAAGTTAAAGAAGAGGCTGTATTAAATAACATGTACAATGTATATTATTAACCCTTTCAGTGCGGGAACCGAATTATGAAGGCCTTTGCAAACAGTTTGGATCAAGATGAGACGCCACAGAACGTGGCGTCTCATCTGGATCCAAACTGTTTGCTATTCTGATAGTATTCTTTGAAAAAATCGAAGAAAATGCTAATTTTAGAAATTCAGCAGACAACATTTTAGCAGACGACAAATTACCCAGCATGCAAAGGATTAAACTGTCTTACTGCACAGCACATATAAGGCTACTTCCTATGTGCGTGCACACTCCGGCCGTTCTACCGTGGGTTAGTAAGGCTACTTCCTATGTGCGTGCACACTCCGGCCGTTCTACCGTGGGTTAGTTAGGCTACTTCCTATGTGCGTGCACACTCCGGCCGTTCTACCGTGGGTTAGTTAGGCTACTTCCTATGTGCGTGCACACTCCGGCCGTTCTACCGTGGGTTATTAAGGCTACTTCCTATGTGCGTGCACACTCCGGCCGTTCTACCGTGGGTTAGTTAGGCTACTTCCTATGTGCGTGCACACTCCGGCCGTTCTACCGTGGATTAGTTAGGCTACTTCCTATGTGCGTGCACACTCCGGCCGTTCTACCGTGGATTAGTTAGGCTACTTCCTATGTGCGTGCACACTCCGGCCGTTCTACCGTGGATTAGTTAGGCTACTTCCTATGTGCGTGCACACTCCGGCCGTTCTACCGTGGATTAGTTAGGCTACTTCCTATGTGCGTGCACACTCCGGCCGTTCTACCGTGGGTTAGTTAGGCTACTTCCTATGTGCGTGCACACTCCGGCCGTTCTACCGTGGGTTAGTAAGGCTACTTCCTATGTGCGTGCACACTCCGGCCGTTCTACCGTGGATTAGTTAGGCTACTTCCTATGTGCGTGCACACTCCGGCCGTTCTACCGTGGGTTAGTAAGGCTACTTCCTATGTGCGTGCACACTCCGGCCGTTCTACCGTGGATTAGTATACAAGTGAAGACTTAAAATATGACATAGCTAATTTATTAATTATTAATATGGAATATTTGCCATTTAATTACTAATACTTTCTTATTTTGCAAGTACAATACGCGAAAGTCTGTACTATATATAAAGTATTACATACTTTGGCATAAACCCCCCTGTTAATACTAGTTACCGGATGCATAAATAGAGATGTCTCCACTGGAGTCTACATATTGTATAAAGTACACTGCAGTTGTTTCCCGTCTTGGCCAACCCTAGCGCGGATAGTTGGTGACCGTCTTGGCCAATCTTAGCACGGATTAAGTCGTCGTCATTAGCAGCCATCCAAATCTGAATGATGTTTAACCCATTTATGTCTAGTGGACTCTCCAATCCTTCTTAATTGGAACAATTTATTTCCAAAATAAGGGATGTCTAGTATATTTATTTCTATATTTAGAATATTTCTTACAGAAATTCCTTTAAGCAAACAGCGCAGACCCAGATGAGACGCCGCATCATGTGGCGTCTCATTTGGGTCTACGCTGTTTGCCACACTTTTTTTTAGACGCTATGCATAAATGGGTTAATCTACGCGTAAATGTGTTGATGGTCCACTGTGCGATGCACTTTTATAAGTGTTGCAATGTTCTGCAATATTATGGATTAGTATGTCTCCGCAACATAACCAACATCATGTACTGCTTCTGACTTGTTTTCTTGAAGAAGTGACTGTATTTGAGCCGCGCTCTGCAAAAACGGGGCTTAATGCATGTGAGTGAAGTGTCGTCACAGATTAGCCTGTTGAGTCTACACGATTGTCATCGTACTTTCGCATTTACATCATAGTGCTATCGTGTTATCGTCATAAAACTGTCGCGTTTTGGTCATCGTCTGTCGCGTAATCGCCATCATTAAATCGTGTCATAGTGTTGTGTTATCATCATAGTAGTATCGCATTCAAACTTTCCTTTTCATGGTAGTTTTTGTTTGAAGAAAGTCTCGTCTAAACGAGAATTCCAGAAGATGCAGTGGCAAATCAGGGACGACACTTAACGCAGGGACGACACTTAACGCAGGGACGACACTTAATGCAGGGACGACACTTAACGCACATTCATTAAGCCCCGTTTTCCCAGAGTGCGGCTCATGTATAGCTTTGGATTAATTTTTCTTGAAAACATGTGTATTTATTAACCTTAAGATTGTCTTGTTCTATAAAGAACGGCGTGTCTTGAAATAAAAACAAGTACACTTAAAGAAGATAAGACAGTAAAGGCGACAGTACGAGGAGGAATACACGATACTACGCCAGTACCTAGCTAACAATGCAAAATAATCTCGCGATATCATCATCATTCTGTCGCATCGCCGCGTATGAACATTGTATTTTCGTTTTGTCGAGTCATCGCCATCGTGATGTCGCGTTAACGTCATCGTAATGTCGCGTTATCGTCACCTTACTGTCGCGTTATCGCTATCGAACTGTCGCGTTTTGGTCATTGCACTGTTTCGTTATCGTCATCTTACTGTCGCGTTATCTTTATCGAACTGTCGCGTTTTGGTCATCGCACTGTCTAGTTATCGTCATCTTACTGTCGTGTTATCGTTATCGCACTGTCGCGTAATCGCCATCATAATATCGTGTCATAATGTCGTGTTATCATCATAGTAGTATCGCCTTGGAGTGCCAAGGCACATAAAAGTTATTTCTCACCAGTTAAGTATGTTTCCTCCACCTAAATGAACAGGGACCATCTCAGTTTAAAGGGAATGTAAGACGTGTGTGAACATTATTGAACGCACATGTTGAAGCTCGTACAATAATTTCAGTATGTGAGTACCTTAACTTACTTGTCGTTGTCTAATGATTCTGAGTGTCTTAACGATAGCCGATGTGCATGGATTCTATTGTATTGTATACATGCATATTGTATACGACCACTAGATAGGATACTATACTTTCAATTTCAACAATGTTCAATTTAATAAATCCAAACTGTGTGTTGTAATTGTAACAACTGAAACAAACAACTTTGCGAATGAATTTTTATCATTGTAGTTAACATTTAAATGCGTTCTATAATCAAGAAGTAAAGAGCATGTATACGTCTTTGCTACATCTATCAGTAAGAATATGATTGAAAAAGGTCTCCCTTGACACGTTCACGACCAAGAAAATACCATGGTTACGGTTGCCGGCTAAAATACCTCAAACACGTGGTCGTGTGTTTATTGTAAGCATGCGCGTATAAACCGAAAGGTACACGATGACGCTTACAAGACGGTGCAATGACGACAACGCGACAGTAAGATGACATTAACGCGACAGCACGATGGCGATAGCACGAAATAAATCGCATTATCATCATCGTTCTTTCGTAGTATCGTTTCCTCGTACTGTCGCGTTGTCGTCATCGCACGGTCGCGTTGTCGTCATCGCACGGTCGCGTTGTCGTCATTGTACGGTCGCGTTGTCGTCATCGTACTGTCGCGTTTGAGTCATCAAACTGTCAAGTTGTCGTCATCATACGGTCGCGTTTTTGTCATCTTACTATCGCGTAATCGTCTTCGTGATATCTCGTTTTCGTCATCGTACTGTCGCTTTGTCGTCATCGTACTGTCGCGTTATTGTCATCGTACTGTCGCGTAATCTTCATCGTACTGTCGCGTTGTCGTCATCGTACTGTCGCGTTGTCGTCATCGTACTGTCGCGTTTTCGTCATCGTACTGTCCCGTTAGCAACATCGTTATTAAGAGTATCGACTTTAAAATCACTCCATACAGAGACGATGGCACAAACGGGATGTCGTAAAATTAAACACTGACCGAGTAATCTCTAGTCCTATGTTTCTAGGGAGTGATCATAATTATGGATATACAAATATGGACTTGTATCTGTGCATCATCGTGGGATGGTGCATCAACATCATCAAAATCAATATCATAGTTTGCTGTGAAAATTGCGATGCTGCACATGTAAAACGGCCATACTTATTAATTGTACTTACATAAAATAAACCCTAACTGATTAAGTATAAACACAAATAAACAGTTATAACACGACCAGTACAAAGCAGTTTATATATAACATTCAGATTACAATGTCTTCTAACCTTTAAACTAATTATCACAATTCAGGCCCGTAGCCAGGGTTTTGAAAATGGGGGGTGCGAATTTTTGTCATAGACGATTGTTATTGAGCAACGAAGTGGAGAAGGAAGTATGTGCGGGAGGGGATGTTAAAACGTAAACTCCTGCATTCTGGTCATTTTTTTTTAATGTATTCAGAGACTAAAGTTATAGAGCATTTTATATGAAAATTCACTTTTATTGACCATACTCAGTGACTGATCTACATGAATATGTATTCCCCACCACGTTTTTCAATAACCACCTTTTTCGAACAGTCATGGGAATACATCATTGTATACGGTGTTTAACCCGACACAAGTATGCGCGCACACACTTTGTTTACCTATGCAACAAAAATTTATAGAATGTGAAATCAACAATAAGAACGGTATAAAATATCATTATTTATTGGAATCTTGGAATATTGATAAAATTGATAAAATTGGTGTGTTTTACCATTCTAACATTCTACCATTCATAAATCGAGCAAATTAAATGGAAATATTTGACTTTTTTACAAATCAATTATTTGTCTGCTACTATGGATAGTACCAGAGGCCTAGCATTGCTTAAAACGTGCTAATAGTGTATTGTACAGCAAACACTGATTAACGATATTGGGTCTTTTCTAATCTGCATCAATTCTAAAAACAAATCCAAATGGTATAATTGGTTACTTATTTATTTTTTCAACTATTTTTAACAAATAAGTTATCTTTTTCAAAACGAATTTCGGAAACATACGAACACTTTAAGCTTCATTAAGACCATATAACCACAGTCTACTGGCCCTATGGTCTCAACGTCCTAAACAATGTATACCAGGACGTTGAAGCAAAAAGATGTACTTATTTGCCCATTATATGCTCAAGATCCGTCACAGTTGATGAAAAGTAAACGTGAACGTCCAGCTGATCATATAACGTTTTGAATTCATTTTAACAACTGTTTAAGAGTAGGACATTCATAGTGTCAAGTTTGACATAATTAAAACATTGTGGAAAGTTCTGTATGTAGAGCAGAACAGATGCCATTAAGTGTTGGTAAATACAAAGACCTATAGTTATCTATAGGTCTTTGGTAAATAGAAAAAAAAGCTATTTTTGCTTTGTTACAATGATTTGTTTTCTTGTCATTCAAAAACTAATAATCACCTAAAATGTATTTTCTTGTTTATAAGATTATTTGTTTATTCAAGTTAATCAAATTGTTTTTCCATCCATTTAGATAATTTTCGAAAAAGGTTATTGGACTGGGATTTCAACCCACAATAAGTAGGCTTCAACATTTTGTAATGATATCTCTTGCAGTTATAGCTTTAACAGACATTAAAAACGATTACAAAAGTTACTAAACAATCATTTAGTATCAAATATCTATAAATAAGTATCGATTGTATACGGATTAGAGTGCCAGATTAATAATTTTGCATTATACAAAAAACAAATATCTATTTGTAACAAAGATTCCAATTCCATTTTGAGGGGACCGGCTTCTTAGATCTTCTAAAATTTTGCTTTCACTACTTCTAATGATTTCAACAATTCTACGGTTAAAACTTGTAAATAAAAATCACGCACAATCTTGGAAATTACTTAATCGAAAAAAATAATTATATGGAATCCTGTCGGTCGCATATTGAATACAACATTATTTTAACGCTCATATACGAAGACTCTTTGGTTTCCTGGAAAAAATAAATTTCCGTGTTTGCGTCCAATTAAGTTGGGTGCAACTTAGAGTACAATTTCTTTCTCGTCCAAAAAGATTAGGTGCCAACGCACCCAACGCCCCCCCCCCCCCCCCCCCCCCTGGCTACGGGTATGTATTTAAAACAGTATCTTTCAGTATCAGTATTATCGATTACTGTAAAATAAGTTTTATTCGCGGGGCTTTAATTTGTGTTGTTTTTCTTGGTTTACCGATATACGAGTTGAACACAAACGCATCGGATAATGAGCGACGCAATTCTCGATATTTGTCCAAAATTAGTAATCCATCAGTTTTCGTGTCCAAAAAGTCCTTTTTAAACTACGAAATTACATGTCAACGAATATAAATTGAGCCTTGTTCTGAGAAAACTGTGCGTAAAGTGTCGTCCCAGATTAGCCTGTGCATCAGGGACGACACTTTCCGCTTTTATGGTATTTTTAGTTTGAATGAAGTCCCTCCTTACCGAAAATCCAGTTTAGGCGGACAGTGACGTCCCTGATTAGCCTGTGCGGACTGTACGCACATGCATTAAGCCCAAATTTCTCAGAACAAGGCTCACTTAGTTTACAGTTGACTGAACGTCGGGGCTAAAATAAACTGAAAGAAACGAGTATGGGCAAAGTTTCAAAATTTACTCTTTGTTTTTTTTTTGGAAAGGGGGGCTGGGGGCTGGGATTCTAAATTGACTATTTCAGAAGTCATCGAGTGTAATCGGTTATGTTTTCTTTTCCGCATTTACAAATGAGTATAGGCAAAGTTTACCCTGTGTTGTTGTTGCTTTTTTGTTGTTGTTGTTGTTTTCTTTTTTTTTGGGAGGGGGTGGGGGTGGGGGATGGGGTCTGGTTGCTAAATATACATTTTTAGGAGCCATATAGTGTAATCGGTTATGTTTTCTTTTCCACGTCTACACGAAATTATTTTTGTAGGTTATTGGCGGTTCACTACGGTCATGTGCAACGTATTCGTCACCGTTGACGTCATGATGTGCACGTCATCAATCCTCCACTTGTGCGGTATCTCCGTACAGAGGTACATCGCCATCCAGTTCCCGCTGCGCGCCAGAAACAAATCGAAGTCTATCGTGATCGCAAAAATAGGTTGCATCTGGCTGTTGGCCATCTTAATATCGAGCCCCGTCACTGTTCTTGGTGCGCTAGACGAGTTAAATATATTGAACGAGCATCACTGCACTCTCAAACATAATGGCTTCATAATTTACGGATCGATATTGGCGTTCTTCATCCCACTTGTTATAATGATCATCACGTATGCCCTGACTGTACGCCTTCTTTACAAGCAGTCCAAACGCTGCGATTACCGCAGAAGCTCGGAGTCCGCGGGAGGCGCTCCCATCATCCGGCGCTGTAGGACGAGCTCGGTGCGGCGAAGCGAGCAGCCTAGAACACGCGAAGAACACAATCCGGACCAGTACGAACTTATCGAGCGAGAAAAGTTGAATAACAATTCCAATCTGCAGAACGGCTACACCCGTGTACCGAGCATACTGTCACATTCAGTGTCGTGTGAAACAATCTCCGGCAGAAGTGCCGAACACAGTGCATACGAACGGCAAAATATCAAGGTGCATAACTCTTGTTTTCTTGCTGTGCCGGGAGGGTTTGGCATAGAGTCCTCGCTGGATTCGTTCAGCGGAAGTGATCTATCTGACGACGACGATCACGGACCACGACGTGGATCGTTCACACTGGGCGGCGACAGTTCACGCAGACATTCCTTTAGAGACATCATCAACAAGCAGTTCCTCATTAAGGCCTCCAGCATACTCAACCTTGCACGTGACCGCAACAAAGACCGCACCGCGGTAAGAACGGAGCAGAAGGCCAGCAAGGTGCTCGGCCTCGTTTTTGCGCTCTTCCTACTCTGCTGGCTGCCATTTTTCATCGTCAACGTGATTCCCGCCATGTGCGCGCGCTGCAACGTGCCTGCGACTCTCGTGTCCACGTGCTCGTGGCTAGGCTGGGCGAGTTCTACTATCAACCCTATCATCTACACAATGTTCAACAAAACCTTCAAGAGGTGCTTCGCAAAGTTTCTGACCTGTGACTATGGGCGGCAAGACCGCCCCGTATTAGTGACCCCCAGCTATAGCCGCAAGATGAACATTTCAATACGGGATGTCTACAGTGACTGAGTGGCCACAGCTATAGCCGCAAGATGAACATTTGAATACGAGAGGTCTACAGTGACTGAGTGACTTCCAGCTATAGCCGCAAGATGAACATTTGAATACGAGAGGTCTACAGTGACTGAGTGACTTCCAGCTATAGCCGCAAGATGAACATTTCAATAAAAGAGGTCTACAGTGACTGAGTGACTTCCAGCTATAGCCACAAGATGAACATTTCAATAAAAGAGGTCTACAGTGACTTAGGGGCCGAAGACACAAGTGTTTAAATACCTTGCATGTGCTCATTTTGCAGTTATCGAACTGAGCACATAAAAAAGCTTTCCGTGCAAAATGTCTATTTTATGCTAAAATTTTATAGTGTAAAATACAATTACCTTTCGATCATTTTATTATGGGTTATATATAAACTGTTCACAAAATATGTATCACTTTAAACAACGGTACTAAACTTTTAAAAAGAATTCACGCAAGCGAAGAAATTATTATACTTGCTTTCTATTTAAAAACTGTTATTGTCATTATCCGAAATAAAAAAGACAAGACATATATTAGCAAGCAGTTATTTGTTATGCAGTTAAAATTCTCATTTCCTAATTGTCTTATAAAACATTCACTGTTTAGTGTTTACTTGTATGCATTCCCCACGCATATTCCAAGTAATACTATTGGCTTAATATTTTGGCACGAAGGTAGGACAGTGGAATCACGTCTCATCAACTTATCGTGACAGTGCCAGCAATTGATTTCCGCATATATACGTGTACAAAGGCTCGATTATACTAAAAATATACTAAACCGTACACGGCCAATTTAGACTACCCGAGTTTTATTCCCGGCAAAAATCCTATGTCGTTAAATGCGCTACTGAAAACTAAACAAAATTCTCTTTGAGAAAAGCTTTCCTCAACATGCTTTTTGAGTAGAAATTTAAATAATATTGAGGCCATTTTACACAATATTGACATATGTATGAAGATAATTAGTTTTAAAAAATTAGCCGACAATGACCACTTTAGCGCTAGAATTCCCGGGTACGTTTCAGTATATTTCCGTACCCGGGGTACATTTAAGTATACATACGAGTACCCGGGGTACATTTAGCCCGACAATGACCAATCAGGATATAGAAAGACCCCAACCCCCACTAATTTGACTGATGACGTGTACCAACGAACTTGCGTCTCTATAAATCGATGGATGTGAAATTTAAAAGGGAACTTTTCAGGTTTTAATAAGTTGACTAAATTAGAGAAAAAAATGTTTCAGTATTGCAAATTTGCGTTGTATTTACGATATTTGCGAGGAAAGGTTACTAGGATAAACATTGACTATGCTCGAAAATATCAATTATACGCATCGTTTGACGAGTTAAAGACCTAAAAATGATAGAGCGATAAAAAACGCGAAACAATTGAATAATTTGGAGAGTGCTGATGTTATCGTTATATTTTGTGATATAACAAGGATAACTAAATTAAAGCATAAAATACAACACTCACTATCCGACCTCAATACAACACTCACTATCCGACCTCAATACAACACTCACTATCCGACCTCTATACAACACTCACTATCCGACCTCAATACAACACTCACTATCCGACCTCAATACAACACTCACTATCCGACCTCAATACAACACTCACTATCCGACCTCTATACAACACTCACTATCCGACCTCAATACAACACTCACTATCCGACCTCGGATGGCCGAGTGATTTAAGTGTAAGACTTTTACTCCAATGGTCAGTAGTTCGAGCCCTTTTGAGAATTACTTATTTTTCTTTTCTTTAATTTTATTCTTTTTTTTACTGGAGCAATTTATTTCCAATGTTTAGATGTATCAATTTGAAGCATTTAATGACAAACTTCAATACATTCTAAAATCTGTGAATATGTCCCTTTAAAATGTGTACGTTTTTCAGACAGTTGTATATGCGAATTATGGGTGGGTGTTGAGGATTTGGGCATACAGTAGACCATCCCTTAATATAACCCATATATGCCCAGTGGACTCTCCCATTGTTCTAAATTGGACCAATTTATTTCCAAAATTAGGGGTGTCGAGTATATTTATTTCTATATTTAGAATATTTCATAAAGAAATTCATTTAAGCAAACAGCGCAGACCCAGATGAGACGCCGCATTATACGGCGTCTCATCTGGGTCTACGCTGTTTGCAATGTCTTTTTTTCAGGACGCTAGGCATAAATGGGTTAAATTACTGTCTATACATAACGACGTGAAGAACATAACATTACTAACTAATACATTGAACAAAGTTTCTTTTAGAAAAGTGTTTTAAGTAAACAAGCAAATAGACAGTGACAACTCAGCGTGTATACGTTTCTTTGGATATCTGTTTTGAGTACTTTAAAATTCGTCATGATTATTAGTGCTCCACAATTTTCTTTTCATCAACTTACCCAATTTATGCCTAGCGTCTAGAAAAAATGCTTTGGCAAACAGCGTAGACCCAGATGAGGGTGCGTCTCATCAGGGTCTGCGCTGTTTGCTTTAAAGACTTTTTATAGGAAATATTCTTAATATAGACATCCCTAATTTTGGAAATAAATTGATCCAATTTAGAAGGATGGGAGAGTCCACTAGGCATAAATGGGTCAATGTCCCACAAGTAATACTGACTTTAAAGTATCTCGGACATGTGCATCTATATGCATGTGTTTTCTATACGATAATTATAGAGTTTACACACAATGTTCTCTGAACTTCTCTCTCTCTATATATATAACTATGATTCACCTATAAATAACAAGGATTAGTCATATAAATACCAGTGTCTGGGTTGGACACAGGCTATCACAATGTTTGTAGATACTGCGCTGAACAGAAACAAAGTTCAGGCTGTAAACTCAGACATCATGGGACAGACAGTTAACTTATTTTGTCTAGCGATAAGATAGCAATCATCTCTAGACAGAACGGGACTTTGTTACCCGGGACACACACTCACTTTGATGTACATATTGTTGGGCCTGAAAAAATACGTTTATGTATTAAATCAATGTATTTCAAAAACACAAATTTAACAGGTTATAACAAACATAACAATCATAATAGATATATGTGTACATTACACGAACAACAAATGTAAATTTGTCCTGAGCATCGATAAGAATGACAATCTAAATAGTATAGATATATTAGAAGCTTGTTAAAATGTTAATTAACAAATGAGTATGAACACCATTTAGCTTTTGTTTGATTCTCGACTTCACAGCGAGTTTCTGACTCTGTCGTGAGTCGCGCGGCTAATGTTATTATCGCAAGGTCTGTGACTGCTCGCTGGACCTCTATGGTACCCGGACATTGCAGCTAAAGTGCTTTGTAACCCACCATGTATCCCGGCGTGACCATGCGGAGTGGTCCCGACAGGAAGGTGAACATGCGGTCGCACGTCAGAATCCGCCTGAATTCCGTACGAATGTCTGTGAGAGGTCTCCGTTTGCATTCCGTGCGAGTGTGTTTGCGCGCCGTCCGCCTGGATTCCATACGTGCCCAGATCACGGACCACCTGCGCATACGGCGGCGGGCTGTCGTCATGCATGATGTCCTCGTACTTTGGAGGGGAGGCGGTGATAGTGTTGTAGTCAGGCGGCAGCCCGGCAGAGTACAGCAGCGGGGACCGCTCATCGGGTGTGCCCGAAGGGCTAGAACAACATCTTTGTATGATAACACTTAGACACACCCCGATCAGTAGCACGGGCAGTCCGTGCAGCACGAGGTAGGCCCAGATGCGAGGCGCGCACTTCGTGGTGAGATTGGCGTGCTTAAACTCTCCGAGGTTCCCGGGCTGAAGCGATATCACGACCACGTCATCGGGCTTCGATAGCAGCAGATCACACTCCTGTTGCAGCAGGCAGGCGCGCGGTGTGTGATCTAGAACGAATACTGACCGATTTATGTTCAGCGAAATATCTACCCATGTCTGTTCCAGGTAGGCAGCGCGGTAAACAAAGAAATAGTCATCATCGGCAGTCACTGAGAATGCGAACAGTGATAAGTTTTTAGGTTGTAAAGCAATCTTATCAATGTAACAGTCCGCGCAGTCTTCGTCATGCTGCCACTTCCGGAATTGAGAGGTGCCTTTGATCAGAAAGAATGTCATTGCAATCTGGGAGTTAAACCGCAGTTCAATGCGGGAGTAATTCAGCAGGTACATCGACAAGTAATTAAAGGACCCTTGCTCTATGAATACAGCCGTGGTCTGTGTAAAGTTCGTCACAGTCCGTTCGGATAACGCATGCGCGGACATGACGTAGCCGTCAAAAGGGAGACCACTTGATGTGACCACAACCTCTTCGCAGAAGAGAAAATTGATATTGTTGGTGATGGGTCGCATATCGGACGGGCTCGCGCTGAGATTGGACGGGGAGTAGACGACACAGGCTAGAATGACGCAAGAGGCAGCCGTGGAGAGGATAAGAGACACCCACAGCAATTGGATGCGAGTTTTGTTCGTGGATCTACAGCAGAAGGCCACTCCGCACGAGCCACACACGCACGAGTAACAACAGTTCTCGCACTGATCCGGTCCCATCATGCCGCCGCAACAACAGTCCTCGCACTGATCCGGTCCCATCATGCCGCCGCAACAACAGTCCTCGCACTGATCCGGTCCCATCACGCCGCCGCGCAGGGTTGACAGAACAACGTTTAAAGCAAGGAAATCTCTGAAGGCGGAAAGTCCTTGATTTCACCTCTTTGATTCGTGCGAAAAAGGAAACTTGTTTATAATGTAAGCACCTTTTAGAGCGCTGACAATACTGGATGTAGAGATACGCGCTATGCTGGTGTGTTTTCTATAAAGAAGTCGCTGTGAGTGTTTCTGAAAAGGTAGAATTGGTTCGTGAACAAAACACCCCACGTACAAATAATATACACGTATGATATTTATTTTATAGCTGTACTTTAAGACGGTCGAATGAACAAATATTACAAATATAGAACACTGACAGCAGTGCTTTTTTAAAAATCCAGAAATCGATATACGGCGTATTTTGCTTCGTATAGTAATTAGTACACAATTATCGATCCTGGATAAATTACATGTATACAATGCATAGTGACATAGCTGTACAATTAAATAGGTCGCGATGGTCGATTATTTTTTCATGTCAGTTCCTGGTTGACAAAACAGGAAGAAATGGTAAAATTGTATCCGAATGTATATAATAGTAATATTTCAAATTAACACATACAAAATGATATACCTGCGAAAATAAATCAACAGCGAAAACAGGAACAACACTTTGCTTGAAATCAAATTAAACCTATATATATATATATGATCAACATTCACAGTGATACCCGTCGTTGTTATGATAGGTCTACAATCGTTATGATAACATTATCTCCGTCAAAATAAATACCCTCACGTGAGATCGGATATGTTCGATACAGGGTGGTCGCGGGGGGGGGGGGGGGAGGGAGGGAAGGGGGGCGGGGTCTTCAGTACGAAAAGATTATGCGTTACATAAATATCGGAAAGGAAAGATAAACAAATTCTTCAGCTTCAGTGCATTATATTTGAACCTCGCTCTGGAAAAACTGGGTTTAATGCATGCGCTTAAAAGTGTCACCCTGGATTAGCCTGTGTAGTGCACACAGGTAAATATGGCACTACATGTATACTTTCCACCTTTGCTGGATTTACTTTATGAACAGACTTTCTTGGAACTAGACTTTAAAAACAATGGAAATGTCGACTCGATTCTCCTATGCACAGGCTAATCTGGGACGACAATTAACGCACATGCTTTAAACCCCGTTTTCCCACAACGAGGCTCATTTTTTAAAACGTTATGAACGAAAGTTTACCAGTCTGTGTTTACCAGTCTGTGTTTACCAGTATGTGATTAGCGATAAATTTAAATCATCGTAAATAAAGGTAAGTAAAGTAAGATGAATCAAATAAAAACATATCTATCGATTTAACTAACCTTCGTCCGATCCTCTGCCCAGAAATCTCAACATATAATTACAATCTTATATTATTTCCTTGTTTATTACAATAATGAATTCAATGCTTTACGCATGTTTTTTTTTTGAAATACGGAAGGAAGCTTTCATTTTCGATTTTAATCTATATGATTTTCAGAAAATAGCCGCGCCACACAATTATGAGATTAGGATTTCCGGATAAAAAATAATAATAATATATGCGAAACTCCGCTCGATTGGTCACTACAGTTCAAGTGACTTACTTGAAGGAAATCCCGACGTGCATTCATTATATAAAGTACTAAGTACTTAACAATAGCGATGTAATGGGAAAACCGGTTAACCGGTACAGATGTGATTTTATTTAAATCTTTTGAAATCTACCAACCAGGTCAGATAAAACAAAACTTAACAATTGGAGCACAAAACAAAGAATCCAATACTTACTTGCAAAGCGCATATTCGAGCCTCGTTTTGAGAAAACAGGAAGTAATGCAAAATTCGAGCCTCGTTTTGAGAAAACAGGAAGTAGTGCATTTGCGTTCATTGTCTGACAAGAGTAGCCTGTGCAGGATTATAAGGGACGAGACTTTCCTCCTTAATCTTTATTTTCATTTAAAGAGACTTCTTTTCAATAAAAACATCTTGAAAAGCGGAGAGTGTCGTCCCTGATAAGCCTGTGCGGACTGCACAGGCTTATCTGGAATGACACTTTACGCGCATGCATTAAGCCCGGTTTTCCCAGAAAGAGTCTCATTCAATTCTCACAATATTGGTAACGCCCTGAAAAATACGATCTTTTTTTCGATATTTTAATTTTGATTGATTGATTTTAATCGGATTCCGTTTACATATTTTCAAGTGTATTTCGTTTAGAAACAGTGCATCCCAAAAGATTTTATTCGAAACTCGCGCGCTTGTTGGTTTTTCCGATTTCTGAGCCCGCGCGGGAGGTACAAACATTGTCACTAATACAGTAATGACCTGTAACGTCGATATCCCATTTGCTTCCCATTCAGTAGTTGATAATAAGTATTTGAACGACAGTAGTGTTTCTTTTAGGAAATGTCAAAATTCAACTCTTTTATTGTTGTTATTACTACTATTAATATTAATTATTACACATAACAAATCTAATATTGATATACATGTATGTCAGACGTTTAATACAGGATTAAATTGTAAATACACCGTTCAGATGTACAGCCGCCTATACGAATGGTTCCAGTAGCTAACATCCTTAAAAGACATGAAAAACAGACTTTGTCAGCTGTATGGTAATGAAGGAACCTATACAAACGGCTTAACATATGCAATATTTCTTCTGAAAAACATTATTCATGTTCTTTTTTTTCGGCATGCTTTATAGATATAGCAAATAAAAGTAAGGTATGGTAAAGCTCGTTAGTGATGTGCCTTCTAATCTTAAGGTCTTGTACTTTAGCAAATAATTTTCTTTACTTTTCAGATTAGATTAAAGAAAAGCATCACAATAGAGCTATATCAATAGCCATCTTAATAGCCAACTGGTATGGAACGATATATTAGTTCTAGTACTACGAATGGACTGAGGATAGTAAGGTTTGTGTTGTTTGGTACTTGTCTATATGATTTTAAATATATTTGAATAGTATATTATATATACGGTGGAGTCAATGTCTTTGTAGTTTCGTAGACAAACTTCCATTAAAACTGTATGCCCAGGCCTACGCCCAGAATATGCAATGACATAGTTACGTGACCGAAGCTGTTTACATGTACCTGCAGCATTATATCGTGTTACATAGTATTAAATTAAACACGATCGAGATTAGTTAATCTAAAGAAAAATGATTTAATCATGATATTGTTATCAACGATAACGAACCTTGAGCAGAAAAAGTGATGTTTAATATTCAGCGAAAAGAGAAATTATTGAATCACTCTCATTTAAAATATGCTTGTCGGCCTTTGTTTGTACCTACCGCGCGTGCTAAAATATCGGAAAAACCCAGACTGGAGCGTTCCAAATTACAACTATTAAGCTTCACGCGCTTATCTAGGCAAATTTGAACCAACGAATTCTCTTATTTGAGTCTATAATCATAGGCGGTTCATAAAATCGCCAAAGTAAAGTAAATTTATTTGATGTTTATTACTTAACTAGATCTAAATCACCAATTTAAACTTATTTTTCTTCTTTTTCGTACACAACATTTACCACTTATCACAGACACTAGCTAAATGTTTTAACTTTAGACTCATTGTCGCCCGGTTTATCCGCATTACATATAAACTTTGCACTTTTTTGGCATTATAAGAAGGTACTTTGAAGAAAGTTCATAAGGCATGAAATGCTCGAGAAGTGATTGTCAAAGCCTTCAAAATCACTACAATCATGGAGCTTCCGGGGGGGGGGGGGCGAATTCCGGGGGGCTTCGCCCCCTGGACCCCGTAGCAGGTTTTTGCCCTGAACCCACCAGGGGCCCCATCAAATTGTGCAATATCCCCCCCCCCCCTAAACAGAAATCCTGGAACCGCCTCTGATAATAAAGAATATTGTTTAAAAAGTTTTTGATTTAATACTGCTTGAAAGTTATGTCTACCATCGCAGTTAAAGCCTCAAATGACACTACTGAATTCTTTGTTTAGAACAAGGTGTAAATGACATCAACTCCATTTTTAGCCTGTATTTTTTTAAACTTTAAAGAAATATTTCTTAGGTCTCAGTGTATTGTTTATACTTAAGTTTGTGAACGAGTTTATGAATACCGGTCGGAGCGGAGCCGGATAACGCGCTACGCTCTTTTGTACAGAGACTGTTAAAGAACAGAACAGAACATAATTGTGTTACACATAAACTTATAGAGTAATAGATGTCTTCCAACTAAAGACTCTGAGATAAATGGATAGCGAGAATATTAGACACTCATAATTGTTCACCATAGATACAAAGTTCTGTATTTTCTGTCTATAAACGTTTATTACTAGATATGTAAATAGTTAAGTTAATGCTTTTTAAGTGAAACGGTTTCGTTATGTCTGATTATTTGGCATAACAATGATGTGTTCAGAACTAGTTTAGACAACTTCTGCAACCACAATAGACGTGGACATAACCCTAACGCATGTGTACTTGCACATAAATTAGGATAGGTATTATGCATTGGAAATATGTATTCTATAGTATAACGTTAAAAAATATATTGTGTTTTATGTTATTTGGATTCTTTTGGAGCGGATCATTTAGGCAGACTAAGTTAAGGTAGTGCACCTCTAATGGGCACATATCCAAATATAATCTAATTAATTATTTTCTTAATCAGCATCATTTCACTGAACTACATGCAAATTTGTAGGTAGGCTTTCCATGCTTTTTAAAAAAATATACCGATTTTTTCAAAACCACCCCCACGCTCGGCTTTTGTCCAGTTTATTTTCACCCCTGGGGTATATAAAAGTTCCATAATTCATTCAAATTTCCAAATATGGGCATGCAGTTGGTGTGTACAGATGCTGTAAAGGTGTTTAAAGTTTAAACAAGATGAAATAAGTATTCTTTTACAGACATTTATTTTTTACAAATTTTTATCTATGGAAGAGCACCATGAAATGTAAGTGATTTCAGCCAAGTAAAAATTGGGTCGGTTAAAAACAAAGTGTCATAAAATTCAAAATAGTATCATTTAAGTCATATTTTAAACTTAGTTTTTATAGAAACACTATATACAGCAAAAATACCAAGAACTAGACAGATTTACCGTTTACTTTTTGAAATAAAAATAAAAATGCAACATGCATGGTTCGTATTTTCAACAGTAAATCACCCAATTTCGCCATAACGTTGTTTTAATTTTAATAATTGAAAAATGTGCATAAAAATTGCAACATATTTAAAAATAAATATAGCTTATATGCCATATTAAATCAAATTACGTTAGAAAATAAATAAAACGCGTCGCAAAAAAGTATACGTCGTCGGCAGGATTCGAACCTGCGCGGGAATATCCCAAAAGATTTCTAGTCTATCGCCTTAACCACTAGGCTACGGCACCTAATAGTAGGCTCTTCAACCTTCGAAGAAATCGCGGGAAATCATTAGAGGTGCACTACCTTAAGAAGTTAATGAGGTCCTTCCGCGCCTGAAGCTGCATTAAGTGTGAGCACGGATTATGCTCCAGCACTTTCATTAAACCATTTATGCCTAGCGTCCTGAAAAAAGGACATTGCAAACAGCGTAGACCCAGATGAGACGCCGCATAATGCGGCTTCTCATCTGGGTCTGCGCTGTTTGATTAAATGAATTTCTTTAGGAAATATTCTAAATATAGAAATAAATATACTTGACACCCCTAATTTTGGAAATAAATTGATCCAATTTAGAAGGATGGGAGAGTCCACTGGGCATAAATGGGTTAACTTACTTGACTTTCGAAAGTTGGGACGACTTTACAGTGGTTTGGGTTGTTGGAACAAGCCCGAGTACCTGGAGGACCCAACTGTCCGGTATGGTGACCACCAACCACACTTACGTTCTTTGACCCGGATCGCCTAGGCGAGAAGCGCGTGTACCAACAACTGCGCTTACCTTAAAATATCAAAACAGTCTTAGTTTAGCTTAGCTCGATTGGTCATTGTCGGTTCGGGAACTAATTGCATGTACCCCGGGTACTGAAAAGTATACTTACATGTGCCCCGGGTAAATATACTAACACGTACCCGGGATTTCTAACGCTATATTTTTCGTTGTCGGCTATTTATTTAAAATTAATTAATTATGTTCATATTTATTCTGTTAAATATTATCGAAACTCCGGCTCAAACAAGCATGTTGCGGAAGCTTTTTTGAAATAGAATTTTGTTTCGTATTCCGTAGCGCATTTTAGGACATCGGATTTTGGGCGGGAATACGTCTCGGGTACAGTCTAAATTGGCCGGGTACGTCTAAGTATATTTTCCGTATCCGGGGTACATGTAAGTATACTTAAGAGTACCCGGGGTACATTTAAATTGTACCCGAGCCGACAAAAACCAATGGAGCCTTTGTTTATGTATATATAGTTTAATTCCATGTACTTACATTGATTTATCTATTTAATATAAAAAGACAAAATACGATAAAGTGTATTCACATTTTTGTATTAAGACTTTCATCTTGGTTCAGGCTGTATGCATTTTTTTGTATTAAGACTTTCTTCTTGGTTCTGTAAAGAACCCTGTACGCCATATATGTTGAAAGTGACTATATAGCTGTGATCATAATGCTGTCGTGTCAACATACGGGCAATGAGTCAGTTGTTTGTACTTTGATTGATGGAAGAGAGATAACCATATTGTCAGCTCCACTAGCCTCGGGGCGCGACTGATTTGTGAGAGATAATCAAGGCTATACTTACCTTACAACAAATACAAGGTTGTCTCCCTTGTAATTCCTACTCTCTGACGTTCGCCGCAAGGCGGCGCGTCGATTCAAAGCCTCGATTTCGCTCAGTCTCAGTTTGTGACTACAGCGTCTGCAACTTTGAGTGTGACACGCGTGTGAATTTTGGATTTAAATACAAGTAAAATATCGTTTCCAAAACCGGTCTAAATCGCGGAAAATAATGGAAGGGGCTACAGAAACTACACGTGAGTTACTTTTTAAATTGTTATGTGTTTTTTAGCTTAATAATCACGTATCTATTTGTATAAATATGTGAACGGACTATTTGAGGACACTTTCAGCGGCTCCAAAGTTTGGCTGCGCGCGTCTGCAGTCTGCTGCAACCAGCCACGAGCTGTGCAGAATGACTCTGCAGACTTCTGCAGACGGAGCCATTAAATAAAAAAATAAATATAGGTAAACTTGAAAATAACTCAGAAATTTGAATAACAAAAAAACATCCAGCTAACTAAAAACGCTCTATGGATCTTACGTTTCTGCGTTCACAATTCATTGTTAATGAAATTTAGACCCGCACATTGTTTCACTATTAATTTATTGAATAAACAAAATATCTTTAAAAGCGGTGTTCTGCGTATATCCATATTTTGAAAATAATAGTTTAACCCATTTATGACTAGTGGGCTCTCCCATTCTTCTAAATTTGATCAATTTATTTCAAAATTATGGATGTCTGGTATATTTATTACTACATTTAGAATATTTCTTACAGAAATTCCTTTAAGCAAACAGCAAAGACACTGATGAGACGCCGCATTATGCGGCGTCTCATCTGGGTCTACGCTGTTTGCCAAGGCCTTTTTTCTAGACGCTAGGCATAAATGAGTTAACATTAACTGGTTTGAATAGTTTAATTGAAAACTAAGGTTTAATAATTATTTTGTTTCTAAATTAAGTCGCTTGTCCACAGTACACAATGTTTTTTATGTAGTGTATGGAATATATAAGTATCCATTTTGTATTACTATTTTCAGTTTATAAATCAATTAATAGTGCATATCTCATTTCCTGTGCTTTTTATACATTTATATTGTTATATATGCTGGTATTTGCAAAATGTTACACGTTCCGGAACTATCCGTAACGTACGTACACGTTCATTCAAAATTCACGGTTTTGTACCAAGATAAAAAATGAGATTACATCAGATCACATAAAATGTGTCCTCACATGCATATCATGTAATTAACATTAGTATGTTCTCCACGATTGAAATATCTGGCATGCCGTTATTTTATTACGACGCAGTTTTCTTTCCACACATTACGATCACATATTTACATCTCGTGGCCTATGTCGGTATCATATGTCAGTAGCCTATGTCGGTAGTCAATGTCGGTAGTCAATGTCGGTAGCCTATGTCGGCAGTAAATTTCAGTAGCCTATGTCGGTAGCCTATGTCAGTAGACTATGTCTGTAGTAAATATAAGTAGCCTATGTTTGAAGCCTCTGTCAGTAGCATATGTCAGTAGCCTATGTCGGTAGACTATGTCTGTAGTAAATGTCAGTAGCCTATGTCGGTAGACTATGTCTGTAGTAAATGTCAGTAGCCTATGTCGGTAGCCTATTTCGGTAGCCTACGTCAGTAGCCTATGTCGGTAGCCTATGTCGGTAGACTTTGTCGGTAGCCTATGTCGATAGACTATATCAGTAGCCTATGTCGGTAGTAAATGCCAGTAGCCTATGTCAGTAGCCTATGTCGGTAGCCTATGTCATTAGCATATGTCGGTAGCCAATGTCGGTAGACTATGTCGATGTCGGTAGTAAATGTCAGTAGCCTATGTCGGTAGTAAATGTCAGTAGCCTATGTCGGTAGCCTATGTCGATAGCCTATGTCGGTAGCCTATGTCGGTAGCCTATGTCAGTAGACTATGTCGGCAGATTGTAAGTAGCCTATGTCGGTAGCCATTGTCGATAGTAAATGTCAGTAGCCTATGTAAGTAGCCTATGTCAGTAGCCTATGTCAGTAGCCTCTGTCAGTAGCCTATGTCAGTTGTTGGTAGCCATTGTCGGTAGCCTATGTCAATTGCATATGTCAGTAGTCAATGTCAGTAATTAATGTCGATAGTCGATGTCAAAAGCCAATGACGGTAGTGAATGTCGGTAGCCAATGGCATTAGCAATGGTCGCTATCCCATGTCGTTAGCCAATATCGTTAGCTAATGTCGGTAGCCAATGTCTTAGCCTATGTCGGTAGCCAATGTCGGTTGCCAATGTCGCTACCCAATATCGGTTGCTTCGTCTGTAGCCTTTGTCGATTGCCAATGTCGGCAGCTCGCGATAGCCAATGTCGGTAGCAAATGTCAGTAGCAATAATCCCTAGCCTATGTCGGCAGCCAATTTGGTAGCCTATTCATATTGTGACGTTATTGGGCTAATTTCCAGACAGACTTCCGCACACTAACCTTGGTATACTGTGATGATGAAATGTGTTGCGTTACAACAAAGTGCAATGATTGTGCTGGGACACTTGCTTATTCAAAACCAAAGTAGTTGAATGTTTATTATTTATATGTCAGTATATAAAACTATATACATTTTGTACTGACTGCGATACGATAGCTTTACGCTCAACATCCTTATAACATGGAATGCTGCTTCCCAAACAAATTTAACCCATTTATGCCTAGCGTCCTGAAAAAAGGACATTGCAAACAGCGTAGACCCAGATGAGACGCCGCATAATGCGGCGTCTCATCTGGGTCTGCGCTGTTTGCTTAAATGAATTTCTTTATGGAATATTCTAATAGAAATAAATATACTTGACACCCCTAATTTTGGAAATAAATTGATCCAATTTAGAAGGATGGGAGAGTCCACTGGGCATAAATGGGTTAATTTGACAAATGCAGTAGTAACGTTTTATTCATTCGGGTTAACTTTCGGGAATTTTATTCCAAAATTGTGTACGCTGTTCATATAGGTCAAGGTTAAAATATGGGTATGACAGCTACGCCAAATAAATAATATTTAATTTGATAAATCATTGGTGATCATATGAAAACAAATTACGTAAATCTCTACGCTGTTTTTCCCAGCTGCTGGGTAAGCCATGATTGATTAGAAATTAATTGTTTAACCCATTTATGCCTAGCGTCTAGAAAAAGGCCTTGGCAAACAGCGTAGTCCCAGATTAGACGCCGCATGATGCGGCGTCTCATCAGGGTCTGCGCTGTCTGCGTAAAGGAATTTCTATAAGAAATATTTTAAATGTAGAAATAAGTATACTAGACATCCCTAATTTTGGAAATAAAGTGATCCAATTTAGAAGGATGGGAGAGTCCTCAAGGCATAAATGGGTTAATACACTGATAAACGGTCGTTTTCAGTATAATATTCAGGAGAACTCATTTCAAATTTCCGATGAGTCACGTAACAGACATGCTTCAAACACATGTGGTTTGTTTTCCCCAATGGTTTGATATTTATGCTTATACAACAAATGTTCATGCTTTTGAACCTAGACCTTCGTCTGTTTCTGATCTTCTCTTCATTCGCTCTTAATGTTTATTTAGTATTCTCTTCTAGCCGGCGGGGAATAGGGAAAGGCAAGGGAGCTGTGTTTGTTTAACGTCCAGTCCAATATCACCTGGCTAATCATTTTGACATCGCGTTCAGACAGCAGCATCTTTATTTCACTTGATGTATCATGTCATGGCTGGAGGTAATGACTAGTGAGCTGGTTGTCATTTATTTAAGACACTGAAAAAACGTCATCCTCTTTAGCTCATCGTCATCAACATGTATTAGTGCCACTATCATCATCAGCAGCAGCATCATCATCAGCATCATCATTATCATTATCAAAATTAACAACAACATCATCATCATCAAAAGCCGAAAAAGCATCAGCAACATTTTAATCGGCATCATTATCATACTTAATAATTTCCAGTATTATTATAATATTATTATTCATCATCATTATTATTATCATCCTCACCACAACGAACAAAAACATCACCACCTACATCCAAAAACCACTTACACTACCATCAACAACAATAACAAAATCAACAACACCACAACTTAAATCACGTACATCTCTTACATGACTTCCACCACCAACACTACCACCGCCACCAACACTACCGAGACCATTAACAACAACAAAATCACCACCACCGCCACCATTACCTTAATCCCCGCCAGTAACATCACCACCAACAACTACAACACCATCACCTCCACCACCACCATCATCACCAACGTCATCATCTCCAACGCCATCATCACCAACGCCATTATCACCAACGCCATCATCACCATCACTACCATCACAACCACCAACACTACCACCACCATCGCCACCACCCACATATCTGCCATGATCACCACCTTCATCTCCACCACCACCATCATCACCACTATCAACGCCGCCACCACTACAACCACAATCAACAACAATACAATCACAACACCGCCACCATCACCGTTATATCCGCCTGATACACCACCACCAACAACTAAAAGCAGTTAAGCACCATCATCATCATCACCACCATCATCAACACCACCACCACCAAAACCAACACCACCACAACCAGCAGCATCACAACCATCACCAGCACCTCGATCTGCACCACCACCACCATCATCACCACACCCATCATCACCACCACCATCACCACCACCTCCATCACCAACACCACCATCACCACCAACATCACCACCACCACCACCACCACCATTATCACCACCAACACCACCCTCCCCCACCACCAACAACACCACCACCATCATCATCACCACCATCACCAGCTGATGTCTCTGAACTGAATCATAAATGCAATTGTGCAACATATACAGTATCTCTGACACCACTTGATCACCATACGCAATTACCAACTTTATATACATGTAGTACAATACAAAAGTCCAAAACGTAGATTTACAAAATATACGACAATGATTTCATTATATTGCAAATTGCTGAGCAACTATGGTTACAAAATAGGCATTAGGTATACTACAAAAGTATAACATGCGCCGAGGTCGTCTTAATGCATTTAAAGTGTGATTCAAAAACAGCCGGACTTTAAATATACAAGGACATTTAACAATAATTTTTGTTAAATCAAGTACTAAACAGGAGTAAACGCACGTGATTTGAAAACAAAGATCACCTGTTTTGACGGTAATTGTTTTGGTTGTATATGGAGGCATATAAAGTGCTCAACAGTTCAAATTCCTGTGAGTACAATACACCCATTTACGACGAAAATTCGTGCGAAATTCATAATTTTTATGACTGTAACCTCGTATACATGAAACCTTAAACCGGTCAACGTTTTCATCAATACTTGTGTCGAATACTACACCATGAAAGGCGTAATATTTCTATTGTTACATTTATATTGCTATCTGACATGACAGGTGACATGTCCCTTTCTGCCCCCTCCCATCAATTCTCCAGTCCATTTAACGTCCATTCGAGAACATTAACCTGTCCCAAGGTACATTGTATAATTGATTGCGCGAGGTTGCGGTAAAGTGGGCGTGAAACAAAGCGCGGCCGTTGAGCAAGGGGCATATGACACAGTGTACTTTGAATACCAGTGTACCTATCGCATACCTTGAATACAAATACAAGCGTTATAGTTGATGAAACGTCTTAATATAGAGTTGGTTACGTGGAACCGCACCTGCAACAAAAAATCTTAGTGCGAATATATATGAGCCTTGCTCTGTGAAAATGGGGTTTAATGCATGTGCGTTTAGTGACGTACCAGATTAGCCTGTGCAGTACGCACAGGCTAATCAGGGACGACACTTTTCGCTGTTATGATTTCTCTTTAAAGGCAGACTCTTGTTAGCAAAACGTTTATGCGTAAAGTGTCGTACCAGATTAGCCTGTGCAGTCCGCATTAAACCCCTTTTTCACAGAGCACGGTCCATATGTTAGCCTCGCTCTGGGAAAATGCTTGAGCATTAAGTGTCGTCTGAGAATAGCCTATGCACAGGGACGATACTTTCCGCTTCTAGATCATGTTTCATTTAAAGGAAGGATCTTCTTATGAAAATGCGTCAAGGCGTATGGTTCGGTCACAGAGCGAGGCGCGTATGGTTCGGTCACAGAGCGAGGCGCGTATGGTTCGGTCACAGAGCGAGGCGCGTATGGTTCGGTCACAGAGCGAGGCGCGTATGGTTCGGTCACAGAGCGAGGCGCGTATGGTTCGGTCACAGAGCGAGGCGCGTATGGTTCGGTCACAGAGCGAGGCGCGTATGGTTCGGTCACAGAGCGAGGCGCGTATGGTTCGGTCACAGAGCGAGGCGCGTATGGTTCGGTCACTGAGCGAGGCGCGTATGGTTCGGTCACAGAGCGAGGCGCGTATGGTTCGGTCACAGAGCGAGGCGCGTATGGTTCGGTCACAGAGCGAGGCGCGTATGGTTCGGTCACAGAGCGAGGCGCGTATGGTTCGGTCACAGAGCGAGGCGCGTATACACAATCGCCGATGTGTTCGTCATATCTTCTTATCAAAATGCGTTAAGGCGTATGGTTCGGTCACAGAGCGAGGCGCGTATACACAATCGCCGATGTTCGTCATTAACTGCAAGTACCAACTTCAGCCTGTGACACATCAGATTACTAATGTAACGGTCATGTGAAACTTACAAAGCAACTGTTAACAATGTCGCACAAAACAAGATTGTTAAGTGGCGGACCGCGTTTTCTGTTATGTTCCGAATGAGCGCAACTGCCCCAACGAGCGCGTAGACGTAACCATCCCACTAACAGCATTATTGAGATCTTATCTTTGTATCTATTCATTATGCTGTCATGCACCATTCCTCAGCGATATATCGATCATCTTCAGTCTGATCTATTCTTATCAGTTCAGGCATCGAGGCAGCCACATTAGTGTCACTAGTTATGTTGTTGTAACGCTTTTATGTCCATCAGAGAAGCGATCCACGCCCCAGGCGCCTTATGACGTCACCGCGTGATTTCTCACGCCGTCTACTTACTGAGTTGCACAACACTCATAGGCACTCATAATTGACCGGATGGCACTAAGAAAGTCTACATACATGTAACGATGTACAATGTACACGTTTAAGTCAAAGTATGTACATACTCGCGCATCAATGTTTGATTTGTCCATGACGCCTTGTATATTTGCCAGTTTAACCCATTTATGCCTAGCGTCTAGAAAAAAGGCCTTTGCATGATGCGGCGTCTCATCTGGGTCTACGCTGTTTGCTTTAAGGAATTTCTGTAAGTAATATTCTAAATATAGAAATAAATATACTAGACATCCCTAATTTCGATAATAAATTGAATATAATAAATCCAATTTAGAAGGATGGGGGAGTCCACTAGGCATAAATGGGTTAAGAAAATCGAGTTGGAAAGCTTTCATAAAAATGCCTCTACTTGACTCGTGATTTACGTTTTAATGGAGCCCCATTCTGAGAAAACTGGGTTTAATGCATGTGCGTTAAGTGTCGTCCAACATTAGCCTGCACATGTCGCGTAGAATAATGAGGGACAACATTAAACAGCCTGCACATGTCGCATAGACTAATGAGGGACGACATTAAACAGCCTGCACATGTCGCATAGACTAATGAGGGACGACATTAAACAGCCTGCACATGTCGCATAGACTAATGAGGGACGACATTAAACAGCCTGCACATGTCGCATAGACTAATGAGGGACGACATTAAACAGCCTGCACATGTCGCATAGACTAATGAGGGACGACATTAAACAGCCTGCACATGTCGCATAGACTAATGAGGGACGACATTAAACTCAGCCTGCACATGTCGCATAGACTAATGAGGGACGACATTTTACTCATACATTGGATTTACGTTAATAATATACTTTCTTCAAAACGAAAAGTTCCATATACGCGGAAAGTGTCGTCACTGACCAGCCTGTGTGGACTGCACAGACTTATCTGGAATGACACTTATTTCTCATGCATTAAGCGACGTTTTCCTAGATCGGGGCTGGATGAAAGTAAAGAAGCAGATGTCAGCATCTTATTAATCGCTGAAAATTCTACCGCCCTATCATGTGTTTATGTTCGAGTGTGGTGTTTAATCCGTCAGGAGCTTTGTTTATCTGTTTCATGTTAGTTGATTCACTTACAAACAGATGTACCCTGTAACAATTGGGCACCTGGTTACATTTCGTATAAGATCAGGATCAAACACCGCTTATATCGCATTCTTAACCCATTAATGCCTAGCGTCTAGAAAAAAGGCATTGGCAAACAGCGGCGTCTCATCTGGGTCTGCGCTGTTTGCTTACAGGAATTTCTGTAAGAAATATTATAAATATAGAAATAAATATACTAGACATCCCTAATTTTGGAAATAAATTGATCCAATTTAGAAGGATGGGACACTCCATTAGACATAAATGGGTTAAATAAGTAATGATGAGTAATGCGAGTGACAATCTTTAAAAACAATTCTTCGGCAAATATTGTTTAAAGGACATGACATTTTAAGAATGTAAGTTGCACCAGTGTCAGAGACAACCGCAAATGGTTTATGGGTTGGTTTCAGTTCCGATAAAAATCTACGCATGTTTCTTGTTGATTCGAGCGAGCGCAGTCTAGAAGAGCATGTTTTGTGCCAGTCAGTGTTGATGTATGCATGTTGACAGGCAGCGTGAATCACTCGCTGAATCAGAGATCTAGTCAAGTTGGTTCCCAATTTCTTCTGCTGGAAGAGATCTTATTCTGGTTCCAAGCACTAGTGTGTCACTCTGAGTCACTGGGACGCAGTGAACGCATCTGATCAACGGATATCGATTTCTTGCTCTGTGCCGTTCGGGAAATGTTTACTGGTTCCAATTAAACCTTGATTATGTTACGAATTACTGATAAACGAAAGCATAATGGTGATGTCGCGTCTGTTTTAAAGGGACTCGTGCACAGATAGTCGAAATGACCAAGTACTGGTTCTAGGCCCAGGAAACGGACTCGAGAGCGTTTATATAAGCCTAAGGCTTTCGACGCAATCGAGCTAAAATAAATAGGTTTAAACTAAATGACAATTTCAAACAGATTCAAGAAATAACAGAACAGTGTAGCGAAATAACACAGATTGCGAAGACACACTCTGAATAGAAAATTTCGTTTATGAGTAAGCATCATTTTGAATTATAAACTCTACAAAGCGTTACACATGCGAATCAATGTATCGATTCGAAGTGTTTCCGTTGATTACCTATAATTTTGTGGCAATGCGTGCGTTGCTGATTCAAAGTATAAAATAACAGCTGTAATATAATAGCTACAATGTTAGATGTCCGGTTGTTACCAGTCGTTGGTACACGCGCCTCTTACATTTGCGATTTGAGTATAATTCCCAAACCGGCAGCATGGGAGTTTTTTGTGTGTGTCACAATATCGAATTGATTGGGTTCTTCGGGGTACTCTGGCTCACAGGTATTGGGCGCGTGGCCAAGTCACTTTAACACTATCAATATGTCATAAAACAACTTTTTTGTCATCAAAAAATAAAAAATGATTAAAAAAATATATTATATCAGATTTATATATATATATTTTTAATGAAAAAAGTTGTTTTATGACATATTGATAGTGTTTAAGTGACTTTGCTACGCGCCCAATACCTGTGCTCTGGCTCAGCGTGAATAGACAGGACCATTCCATTTTAGCCTTACTCTGTGAAAAGGGGGTTTAATACAGGTGCGTAAAGTGTCATCCCGGATAAGCCTGTGATATCAGCCTTAACTTGATTTTTTGCTAAGGAGAGCCTTTTTTTAAACGAAAAATATAATAAAAGCGGAAAATGTCGTTGTTGATTAGCCTGCGCGGACTACACAGGCTAATTGGGGACAACTCTTTACTACGCACATGCATCAAATCCTCTTTTCACATAAATCAGACGCTTTTAAGTGTAAGAGCTATAAAAATAAATAAATAAATAAATAAATATATATAAATATATATATATATATATATGCAAATATCATAAAACTAGCATGTACAATGTGCGCGAGCGGGATCACCGGTGTATATAACTTGACATCGAACAATGTTGTTGACGTTTGGTTTAAAATACCGTAACTCGAGCTATTTATTATGTAGAGTGTATACATTACATCATTTACTAAACATTAACATCTAACCTCGAGATTGTCAGTTGCACAATTGTATCTTTTTGATTGTGAAATATGACCATTATTTTATTGACCGAATTTTTATGTTATATTAGTAGCTACATTATAACATTCCGTAAGCCATTTTTCACATTCCAATGAAAGATGAAACCCGAGCAGTGAGTCGTTATTAACTGTAGATGAGTGCTGTATTTTGAGACGAGTCTACATATCATACTCTGGTAATTGAAACTTCACTTTATAAATAAGAAGAATGGATTACAGTGCTCATATATGGCAATTGATGTTGAGCATTTTGCGATGTTGCGTGTGACATGCACGTTCATTCCGAATACTGTAAAGTCATTTATATTGGTTGTCATGCAATTTCGTAGCTTTAATAAGTCGCGTTCTGAGAAAACTGTGCTTAATGCATGTGCGTAAAATGTCGTTCCAGATAAGCCTGTGTAGTCAGGGACGGCACTTTCCGCCTTAACTGAATTTTCGTGTAGAAGAGACTTCCTTTAAACGAAAATACAATAAAAGCGGAAAGTGTCGTCCCTGATTAGCCTGTGCGGACTGCAGAGTCTAATCTGGGATGACACTTTACGCACATGCATTAAGCCCCGTTTTCTCAGATCGCGCCTTAAATTGGCTTTATCGTGGACACGCAAACACGCGGACTTTAATTTTGAAAAAAAAGTGGTTGTTTAAACGTGTTTTTGAAAAATTCGGTCAAACCACAATATCAACGAAAAAAATGTCTCACGAAAAACGATGATTTTCAAAATCTCGTAGTTCACTGATTGCTCCACTTTTGTGTGGCTTCCAAACCATCGCAGCAACAGCGTTGACCGTGGAAGATCTCCAAGTGGAGAACCAGTGACTTCACCGGCCTCTTCATGTTGACACTTGGACACTTAAACTCGCTTAGTGAGTGCCGGAAACGCCTCTTACAGCTAATGATCTCTAAATGGGTATCCGCATTGTTTGTCTGTGGGAGTGAACGATTGAATAATACAAACTTAAATCAGATGTAAGTGTCAGATATAAACAAATATCTTCTAATCACCAGGCCACTCATGCTCGTGTGAATATGAGTAACGCTGTGGAAAACCGGTCTTAATGCACGTGCGTAGTAGCCTGTGAAGTCCGCTCATTTTTCGTTTAACCCTTTGCATGCTGGGAAATTTGTCGTCTGCTAAAATGTCGTCTGCTGAATTTATAAAATTAGCATTTTCTTCGATTTTTTTTTCAAAGAATACTATCAGAATAGCTAACAGTTTGGATCCAGATGAGACGCCACGTTCTGTGGCGTCTCATCTGGATCCAAACTGTTTGCAAAGGCCTTCAAAATTCGGTTCCCGCACTGAAAGAGTTAAAGGATTTAGCGGAAATTCCGTTTAGACGGAAAGTTTCCTCTCTGATAAGCGTGTGGGGACTGCACATGTTAATCTCGGATGTCACTTTACGCACATGCATGAAGCCACGTTTTCACAGAGCGCGGTTCATACTATTATAGATATGACTGGTTCCATGCATATCACTTCCTTTCAAATGCCTGGTACCATTTTGAACCACGAAATAATTGATTCATATATTTCGTTTTTATTATGTTTTCAATTAGTTATTCTCATTTCACATTTTTATCTTTATTTTCAACTCGTCATTTTTTAGAAAACGACCAATTTTGTAGAACATTTTTTTTCACTAAAAATCCTTTCAAATATATGATAATTGTATTGGTGAATATAGTGGCTACCGTCACTACGCAGGGGAGGTCTTTGATTGTTCTGTTGCTCCAGCGTGTCAGTCTCCCGACAGCGGCGTGTCTCCCACAAGGCACGAGATCGCGTGCCGGCCGGCCGTCAATCAGAAAATTGCATTTGTGGAAATATTTCCGAGATACGGTCTACATTACGGGCTTAGTGTAGACAGTGACTGGCCCATCGTGAGGTAGCCATGTCAGTGCATCAACCCATCATGAAGAATATCTAAGAATATCTGTGTCTGAAATCTTTTCTCTCAGCAGAATTTTCAATTTCGTTTGATGGTTCGCTGCACCGTTGCATCTGCATCTCTGTATTGATCAGCACTGATAATGATAAGAGCGGCTAAAGTCAGACACCAGCGTGGTATCATTTGAGCCTTGTTCTGAATGTGCGTAAAGTGTGATCCCAGGCTAATCAGGGACGACACTTTCCGCTTTTATGATATTTTATGTTTAACGAAAGTATCTTCTTAGCAAAAATCTAGTTTAGGCGGAGTGTCGTCCCTGATTAACCTGTGCGGACTGCACAGGCTTATCTGGGACGACACTTTACGCACATGCATTAAACCCCTCACATAGCACGGCTTATTTAACCCATTTATGCCCAGTGGACTTTTCCATCCTTCTTAATTGGATCAATTTATTTCCAAAATTAGGGGTTTCTAGTATATTTATTTCTATATTTAGAATACTACTTACTGGAATTTCTTTAAACAAACAGCGGAGACCCAGATGAGACGCCTTGAAGCCTAAGCACCCATTTTACATTTCTGTTTAGCCCACGTTCGGAATGCGTGCCTTCTGAAATCGGCGAACTGTTAGGTTATTGTTAACAGCGTAAAGTATAGATTTATCAACATATTTAAACGAACGTGCGGATGGTTTCTTCTCGCACAAGCAGTATAATTATGCATGCGTTTAAAAGTTCGGTTAAGAAAGAACGTGCGAACGAAATAGTGGGGAAAATTGCGTTTTATCATGATACTTTCATGAGAAAACTTAATTTGCAAACAATTCACATGAGTAATACTTTACACAATTTTATGCTTATGCTATTTAAGATGAGGTACATGTTTAACAAGATGTGTTTGTGAAACACTATGTTCCCCCACCTCATATATTTGACTTTTGAACTTGAAGGATGACCTTGACCTTTCATCACTCTAAAAGTTATGACCAAGGTTAAAGTTTGACGCAAACAAACCAACAAACAGACAGGGCAAAAACAAGATGTTCCCCTGGGGGACATAAACGTTGTTGGGAATACAAAATCAACGGATTCTGACATTACGCAAACATTCCATGCCGCAATTTGTACTTTCAAGTGGACACTTCGTATTCTAGTGTTCGACGTAAGTGTGTGGTACTTTCTGACAATTTCTAAAAACAGTCTCATGCAAAAGTTAACCCATTTATGCCTAGTGGACTCTTCCATCCTTCTAAATTGGATCAATTTATTTCCAAAATTAGGGATGTCTAGTATATTTATTTCTATATTTTGAATATTTTTTACAGAAATCTCATCTGGGTCTACGCTGTTTGCCAAGGCCCTTTTTCTATACTCTAGGCATAAATGGGTTAACTGAAGTTGCCGTCCTTGCACTTGCACGTGCTAAGTTGAGAAGGCACATGTTTTTCTTATCGGGGTGCTAGGTTTCATGGAGTGCTCTTATCTTCCAAAAAATTTCTCACCGATTATAGCGTCGCCATGTGGGTTTCGTTAATATTGCAAACAGACTGCTCGGAGTACACTGGGGAGTCTAAGCGAAATATGCAAATGCGTTCAGCGATATATGATGTAATAAATATTATTTTATTTTCGTAACATAAATATGAAGCCGTACTAGGTTAACACTGTTTTTTTAAGAAGAGTACAATAAACATCGGGGCATGGTTAAGGGCGTTGGTTGATACAACGTAGCGTCAGTGAGCGCGCTCTGACGGCCGCGTGTTGGCTAATTTATCTCGGGAGCTGTGACCCCCGTGTCATAGACACGTACCGCATAGCTGAAATTCCTGCGCCATCAAACCAGTATGTGTGAAATATGTGGATTGTATGTTTCACGCACACTTATAATGACCTAACACGCAATAAAACGTTGCTAATGTGGGAACTGTACTCTCTTAATATAACCGGTGTTATTCATGACAATAACAAATGTACACGTATTAGGGTAATGAGACCTCAAGCTACGTTGTTAAAATGATAGTGTGCTCTTTTGCCAAAAGGGCTCTTTATCGCGCGCAGTCAAACATGTAATTTTATTACCCCTGTGGCATATTTTCTATATAGAATGTGTTATCTATATATTTTTTATTACATCATGTTATTTTATTTAAACATGGTCATAAAAGCAAAATAAATAAATAAATAGTTTCACTGTGAAAATTTGGTTAATTGATTGAATCTCCATTTACTAATTTCTGAATAATCATGTGGTCAGATAAAAAGGGGAATTGTAGGGGAGGGACTTCATGGCGGCAGGACGGTGCGGCCTTTCGTTTAGGTCTAGTTAAAGCAATGTGTAGGATATAAAGCATTTGTGTTCCTGTGAATTGTTACGTGATTATGGTTGTAAATGAATATTATCAAAAGCTCTGACTGAGTTGAAGAAAATAGGTATTCTTTGATTAAACTACTATATGGCCAGCTTATAGTCCTCCTTTTACCGTGACGCTCAGCACGGGACGTTGTTATTGAACCCTCGTTTTGTGAAACTTGGGCATAATGCATGCGAGTAAAGTGGTGTTCCAGATTAGAATGTGCAGTCCGAACAGGCTTATAAGGGACTACGCACAGGCTTATCAAGGACTACACACAGGTTTATCAGGGACTACACACAGGCTTATCAGGGACTACACACAGGCTTATCAGGGACTACACACAGGTATATCAGGGACTACACACAGGTATATCAGGGACTACACACAGGTTTATCAGGGACTACACACAGGTTTATCAAGGACTACACACAGGTTTATCAGGGACTACACACAGGTTTATCAGGGACTACACACAGGCTTATCAGGGACTACACACAGGCTTATCAGGGACTACACACAGGCTTATCAGGGACTACACAGGCTTATCAGGGACTACACACAGGTTTATAAGGGACTACACACAGGCTTATCAGGGACTACACACAGGCTTATCAGGGACTTCACACAGGCTTATCATGGACTACACAGGCTTATCAGGGACTACACAGGCTTATCAGGGACTACACAGGCTTATCAGGGACTACACACAGGTTTATCAGGGACTTCACACAGACTTATCAGGGACTACACAGGCTTATCAGGGACTACACACAGGCTTATCAGGGACTACACACAGGCTTATCAGGGACTACACACAGGCTTATCAGGGACTACACACAGGTTTATCAGGGACTACACACAGGTTTATCAGGGACTACACACAGGTTTATCAGGGACTACACACAGGCTTATCAGGGACTACACACAGGCTTATCAGGGACTACACACAGGCTTATCAGGGACTACACAGGCTTATCAGGGACTACACACAGGCTTATCAGGGACTACACACAGGCTTATCAGGGACTACACACAGGCTTATCAGGGACTACACACAGGCTTATCAGGGACTACACACAGGCTTATCAGGGACTACACAGGCTTATCAGGGACTACACACAGGCTTATCAGGGACTACACACAGGCTTATCAGGGACTACACAGGCTTATCAGGGACTACACACAGGCTTATCAGGGACTACACTTTCCGCTTTAATGGACTGTTTTCGTTGAAAGGAAGTATCTTTTTAGCGAAAAATCTGTTTTGGTGGAAAGTGTCTTACCTGAATAACCTGTGCGGACTGCACGCAAGTGCATTATGCCGAGTTTACCCAGAATGAGGAAATAAAAGTTGTGTAGCGGACTGCTAAATGTGACTGTCCAACTTTGGAGTGGCTCGCCAGTCATTGATCAAGGCACGTTAACCCTATTGTATTTAGCATGACCTCACATTTTTGCGGTCTAAATAATATTAACAATGTGTGTCAAAATAAGTCACTGGGGTGGAACGGAATTTCAGCTCGCGTTGTGCGATTATTATAAATAAACAACGCGTATAAACGTGTCTGGTGTATCCAGCATTCTGACAAGAGCTATCAATAACTATGGCTCTGTTTCTCAAAACGTTATCGGTCAGTTTAGGTAACAGTCTGTTTTCATAAAACATATGCAAATTATTCGATCAAAATTTATTTGTTTACAACTGACAGATATATTTAAAGGGTTAACAATTATGTCACATTGATAACTTCATCCCAAAATTAAAGTCCGTTAAAATTTTTAGTAACCATGCCCATTATTTTCAACGGATATATCATGATTGTATATTTCTATATTGACTGGCATGTATCTTAACCCATTAATGCCTAGCGTCTAGAAAAAATGCCTTGGCAAACAGCGTAGACCCAGCTGAGACGCCGCATGATACGGCGTCTCATCAGGGTCTGCGCTGTTTGCTTGAAGGAATTTCTGTAAGAAATATTATAAATATAGAAAAACATATACTAGACATCCCTAATTTTGGAAATAAATTGATCCAAATTAGAAGGATGGGAGAGTCCTCTAGGCATAAATGGGTTAAGATTCCTTTGCGGTCCGTGCGAACGTCCTGTCCATGATTTACCCCGCTGAGATCGCTAAATTACCTATATAAATGGTGCCTTCCGGTAATTTGCATCGCCAGAGTTTTATGAATCGTTTTTGATATAAACCATGCACATTTAAGTCCGAAAATTTGCTTCTCCACAATTATTTTCTTTCGATTGATGTAGGTAGTACAGCTATCATATAAGACAGTTATATGACATTTATATGACATTTATATGACATACAAACATGTGTAGTGCTTATTTATTACGACTGTTTAACATAAAATAACATAACGTTCGACAGAAGTAGCCGCTTGATTTAACAAGCTCATGTATTTGTATAAGAGGATCGAACAAATATGTGTCGTTCTTCCATCCCTTTATCTTTAAGTAATTTTATTTTTAACTTTATTTGCTGTTCATTATTATTTGATATCATATTACTGACACATAAATTTGTTTAACAGGTCACATATAAAATGATTATTTTGATTATCTATCGCATAATAAACGTGAGACGATAAAGCGGTTTATGATTTCCTTAATTGATACTTTTTCTTTATTTTTTTTAAAGTCGTAAAATGCTTTCGTGTTTTTCAGCAAAGTTTTTGCAAACATGTCTCGCGGTGGAAAAACAGGGCTGAATCCAGATTATTAAATTGTCAATCGATTTTAGCCTGTGCAATCTGTAGAGGCTAATCTATGACGACACTTCCCGCTAAAACTTGATTTAATTGCATTAAGCCCCATTTTCCCATAACGAAGCTCATTTTCGTTCTATTTATTTGTGGCAGCTATCATGTATGACAATTTATGACAGTCAAACATGGGTAGTATTTATTTATTACAGATGTTTACCATAACATATGAACAGGAATTTTTTTATAAAGAGCATTGACATTTTAACATGGATAACACGCCATGAAGTCGTACACAATTGCGTGTACTTCAGCCAAGTTCATGTATATAAATTGGCCGTGCTCTGTGAAAAGGGTGTTTAATGCATGTGCGTAAAGTGTCGTCCCGGATTAGCCCGTGCAGTTCGACACTTTTCGCTTTCATGATATTTTTTTGTTTTAAGAAAGTCTCTTCTTAGCAAAAATCCACTTACATATAAGCTATAATAATTAGCACATAATTCCTTTCAAACTCCGGGTTGAGTCAGTCTGGAAACTTAAAAAAAAAACTGTTGTAAACACAACGTTGGGAATGATGTCAAAACTTATCTCAAAGAGAAAAAAAAAGTTTAGTCAAAATATTGACTAAAGTATGTTCGTGATACTATGCCCGGACCGCTGACCGATGGGAGGGAGAGGGAGGGGGTCTACTTACACGCGAAATGAGGCGATTAATTTAATGACTGTCTACGCTCGAGTAATTGTAGTGAATGTGTAGGCTGTTTCATACCAATACGTTGTTAAGTTGCGGTTTTACGGTCAGACTCGTTGATTTAAGGCTTTGAGGGCGGCTTGGTGACTTGTTTAGAGCTATTAACAATGTCAGCGAGAGAGATGAATCCCACATCATCGTTGTTTCAATAAATTCTCACTAGTGCACAATAAATTCAACTATCGTGCAAATCTGCTAAATTCGTCAGTGTATGATACTTATAGGCTGTAGACGCCTTGTTTCAGCAGCAAACATCGTGTACCTGTGTTTCAGCCTCCCCGCCCGCAGGAAATGTGTCGTGTACTGAGAAAACTGGGCATAATGCATGTGCGTAAAATGTCGTCCCAGATTAGCCTGTGCAATCCGCACAGGCCAATCAGGGACGACATTTTCCGCTTTAATGACATTTTTCGTTTAATTGAAGTCTCTTCTTAGCAAAAATCCAATTTATGCGGAAAGTGTCGTCCCTGATTAGCCTGTGCGGACTGCACAGGCTAATCTGGGACGACACTTTACGCACATGCATTATGCAGTTTTCTCAGAACGCGACTCAAATACGAGATTCGCGGTGATAACGGTGCTTTGGCGGTAAAGTGTTTTCCCATAATAGCTGGCTAATGTGGGACAACACGTTTCGCTCATGCATTAAACACCTTGGTCCCGGATGCTTACAAGACATAGACGCCATTTTCACGTTTCAGCATCAAACATGGTGTACATGTCTGCCAGCCTCTCCGCCCGCAGGAAATACGAGATCCGCATTAGCGATCCTGAAAGCAGAATTAATGCCGCGTCTCTGATTTGAATTATGTAAATGTACACGGAACGTCTGTTCAACTATTGCAAATCAATAACTGAAGGCGCGCGACATGCGATCACCATCCGTCTCGTGCGGGTAATTGCCCAGGGTAGAGCTCGCAATTGATAACCCGACCGAGCAGCGCACTATGGCTTCTTAGCTTAGAGTTCCGTTGCCCGTGGGTCGGATTTCGCGTATAATATAGGCGGCGTTTTAATTAACTAAATGGCATAAATGGGTTAAGTTCCTTCTGTTATTGGTCAGCGACCTATGACCATTTCGACCTCTTATCATTATTGTACGAAACTATCTAAAACAATTTCGAGACTGAATTCTCCCCGTTTTGACCTTTCAAAATATTTCGGGAAAAAATAATGTGTGAAAATATTACTAAAAATAATAAATCTGTACGTGTTCGCTTTTTAACCAGTTTGATTGTCACGTATATTCAGTGTTTCTGGTAAAAATGCGATTCCGCATGAATTATTGTGGCCGTGTATGTTTGAAGGACCTTTTAGAAAAAAGGAATTGGCAAACGGCGTAGACCCAGATGAGACGCATGATAATGCGGCGTCTCATTAGGGTCTGCGCTGTTTGCTTAAAGGAATTACTGTGAGAAGTATTCTCAATATAAAACTAAGTTTACTAAACATCCCTAATTTTGGAAATAAATTGATCCAACTAAGAAGGATGAGGGAGTCCACTAGGAATAAATGGGTTTAATACCATGTAAATCGTTCCTTTACTTTCTGCTGAGCGTTGCATGTTTGGGCGCCATTTAGGCGGGGAATTAGGCATCATCCAGACAACTTCAATTATAAAATGAATAAACAAATCTATAGCATGCGGCTCAGTTATGCGTTGTCTGAAACCGCGGTATTCAGGAAAGTAACTGTTATTGAAGGAAACCAACTTTTCATCTGACGTATGAACTCGTTACAGCGTATCAGTCTGTCGCTCCAGATACATTCCAGGGAACTGATAGACGGTTATGGACTAAGTCCGCTCGGACAGACGATAAGCAACCGACAAATGTTCCCTTTAGAATTATTGATGTCTGATATCACGTGACAACGGCCACATCAGGACTTTCTTGTTAGGAACACAGCGGTTTGAATAGCAGCTCAGATGAGGTATTGATTTCTTCCCCGGACCTGTTGAGTAACCCAAAGTCATCAGGAATTAATGGTTGCTTTTAGAATTTCAATATCGAGTCCTTAAGGTATGGAGGGGGGGGGGAGGGGTCAGTGAACTCGCTCATGATGTATATGTGCCGCGCTATGGGAAAATTCGCGCTATGGGAAAATCCGCGCTATGGGAAAATCCGCACCTATGGGAAAACTCGCGCTTTGGGAAAACTTGGCTATGGCAAACCCGCGCTATGGGAAAACCCGCGCTATGGGAAAACTCGCGCTATGGGAAAATCCGCACCTATGGGAAAACTCGCGCTATGGGAAAACTCGCGCTATGGGAAACCCGCGCTATGATAAAATCCGCACCTATGGGAAAATCCGCGCTATGGGAAAATCCGCACCTATGGGAAAACTCGCGCTATGGGAAAACTCGCGCAATGGGAAACCCGCGCTATGGAAAAACCCGCGCTATGGGGAAAACCCGCGCTTTGGGAAAACGGGCTTAATGCATGTGCGCAAAATATGGACACAGAACAGCCTGTGCAGTCCGACTAATCAATGACAACCCTTTCTGCTTAAACTGAATTATGTTTAGAAAGGACTCTCTTACATGAGCATTTTTTTAAAGGCGGGAAGTGTCGTCCCTGATTAGCCGGTGCGGGCTCCATGCATTAAGCCCGGTTCTCTCAAAACGCGATTCATATACAAATAAACATAGGAGAAATTCAACTGCAATAAGTCAAACGAAAAACATATTTCAGAACTATAACATTCTAAACATTGATATGTAAACAAACATACAGACCGCGTGTGCACTGATCCGCGAGTTTAACTGCATAGCAACAACACTTTATTAACATCTGGCTTTGGCTTGTTGTTTGAAAAACAGGTCGTAAATGTAGTCTTTTTTAGTTTTGACATTTTTTAATAAATGAATCACAACGCGCTTTCATTAGTTAGCGGTATCGAATATAGGGGAATTATTTAAATATTAATAATATCAGTGAAATCTTATCTCAATCACTAGCAGTGACCAACAAATATGTTTTCTTCGCTATTTTATAGAAAGAAAAGACAATGCCACATGATTGTATAATATCTAAACAAAACTGTAACATGTTTTTGCAATTGCAGTAAATGTATTTTGATACCATTTTGTTTTTGCCTCGTTTTGTATAAATTGAGCTTAATTCATTTGCGTCAAGTGTCGTTTTAGATTAGCATGTGAAGTTTGTTCAGGCAACAGAGGGACGACACTTTCCACTTTTAATGACTTTTTCGTTTAAAGGAAGTATGTTAAAAACAAAAATCCAGTTTAGGCGGAAATCGTCGTCCCGATTCAGCCTGTGGGGACTGCAAAGCTTCTCTGGAACGGCACTTTACGCTTTAAGCCCGGTTTTCCCCGCATGCGTTTCTTTTTAACTATTGCAGAGCATTTACTTAATTGTAGTAATTATATCAATATTAATTGAAGAGTTTCGTTGTCATTACTTTGTTTTATTTCCTAATCGAAACTTTAAAACGTTGTCATTTTTTGTTTGGAATAAAATATTCTGGCGGGTGCCCAGTTGGCAAGAATAGTTTTAAGTAAAACAACACCCTCTGTGTCAGAATGTCTATCATATATGTATTAATATGAAGCATGTACAACCATACTCTGACATCACATTTGTATTAAGCATTCTATTTCTGCAATCTTAATATAACCGCTTGATGGTTTTGAGTACATTCAAGCGCTACTTTTGTGTAAAAAGTCCCTTAAAATGATAATCTAGAGAAAAAAAATAATTTACTATCATCTTAAAACGATTGGTCACATACATCATTCGTTGTGCAATTGTTGGCCATACAACAGTGAAGATTTCACATAAGATACCAGTCGTTTTTATAACCTAATATTCTATTGCGTAAGCAATGTTGAATCTGAATTGTGTTTTTAATTGTAAAGAGGGCATAGCTAAAACGATACTTCAAAGTTCCGCTTCAAACGCAGTTCTTTTTTACAAACACGGAAAAGGGAAATTAAAATGTACAAGTTATTGTTGACAATGTTACAAGGAAGCAGAAGTAAATAAATAATACACAAAACATGCATTATTTAAATGTTATATAAGAACACTGAAGTGGATAGAGTGTATTTTTTTAAAAAATGTTTATAAATCGTGTAGTTTACAAATGCAGTGTATATGATCACATTTCACACACATATATATGTAGTTAACAGTTTCTTTTAAGCATGCGCGTAACGTTGTATGACAGCATTGTTGATTTCAGAGTCGGTAATTTGCTGCATTTTTACAACAATTCTATGTGTATGTGTAATATATACATCAGTCCTTTTGCCTTGTCTACATTTATTAAAAACCTACATATACTTAAACAACATTTGATTAAAGAATGTACATGTAAGAAAAACGATCCCGGTTTGTTAAATGTTCACGAGGGCTGTTGTATTTAAGGTCTAAATACATGTTGTATCATATAAGCTTTAATGTCATAAATGTATTTTCACGATGTGTGTGTGTGTGTGGGGGGGGGGGGGGGGTGAGGGGGTAAAGTGACGGTTTAGTGAACGGGTTAAGCTCGTTTCATGAAGAAAACACGCAACATATAATATATGTGTCGCGTTCTGAGAAAACTGGGCATAATGCATGTGCGTAAAGTGTCATCTCAGATTAGCCTGTGCAGTCCGCACAGGCTAATCAGGGACGATACTTTCCGCCCACATTGGATTTATGCTAAGAATAGACTTCATTTAAACGAAAAATGCCATAAAAGCGGAATCTGGGACGACACTTTACGCACATGCATTAAGCCCAGTTTTCTCAGAACACGACACATATATATCCACGTGCGGTTAGTAGTCTCACGTCGCTCGGGTTTGATTGAATGGCCTGTCTCAGACTTCGACTCATCGATTAATTGCGTCATTTATCAAGATGCAAGTAGAAACTATGAGCTTTGATAGAGCGCTTTCCTGGAGACGTTTTTAGGGATGTCATGTATATTTATTTCTAAATTAGAATATTTCTTACAGAAATTCCTTTAAGCAAACAACACAGACCCTTATGCATCATGCGGCGTCTAATCTGGGTCTACGCTGTTTGCCAAGGCCTTTTTTTCTAGACGCTAGGCATAAATGGGTTAATGATGTAGTTCAGAGAAACGTGAACAAACACACAAGATTCTGATTGCCCGGCATTCAATGACAAACATGCTGAGTGTGTTTCCTTTTGGCATGGTGTTGTTAACTGAACGCAACCTATCATTACTTCGAGAACTAGACACACATGCAATATTGTGTGCGGTGAACCACAACTGAGTGGACAACTGCCCGGAACCAAAGTCAATGCGCTATATATGGTGTTTAAATAACTTAACGGATAACAAACCAGCTGTTGAACAACACAGTTTAAAAACAAATCAGGACAACAATAAACCTATTCAAACCATTCCAATCGACTGTTGCGTGTTTTCGTTTATTTATTTATTTTAAACAAAGCTTCTGAAATCGCCGAAGCGTGAGTTATTCAAAGCAAAGCTACAGCTTCCAGCATTCCACGAAAATATCATGTAGTATTCAGAATACATGATGTCTGCATAATATCGGAAAGCATGCCAGGCTGTAATTTATTGGTGTTTTACGAAGCGGAAATCGATTGTAGCTGAATCAGTCCCAGACATTACGAGATAGGGGCGCATAGGGTTAATATGTCTAGATATGATCGAAGGTCACTAATAGACTGTGCGTTATGTCTAAATATGGATGCACATTGCATTTTAAGGCAGGTTATGTCTAGATATGGTCTCTTAAGGTCATTAACAGACTGTGCGTTATGTCTAGATATGAGCGCAAAGTCATAAAGAGGCAGGTTATATCTAGATATTGTCGCATCAAGTCACTAACAGACAGGCCGCTATGTCTAATTATGTGCGCATATGTTCGCAAATCAACAGTGGTGCCATGTTTCGGTGGTGGTCGCATAGGGTCAGAACCTGACAGTGTGTGCTATATCTAGGTGGTGGTCGCATAGGGTCAGAACCAGACAGTGGTGCTATATCTAGGTGGTGGTCGCATAGGGTCAGAACCAGACAGTGCTATATCTAGGTGGTGGTCGCATAGGGTCAGAACCAGACAGTGGTATATCTAGGTGGTGGTCGCATAGGGTCAGAACCTGACAGTGTGTGCTATATCTAGGTGGTGGTCGCATAGGGTCAGAACCAGACAGTGGTGCTATATCTAGGTGGTGGTCGCATAGGGTCAGAACCAGACAGTGCTATATCTAGGTGGTGGTCGCATAGGGTCAGAACCAGACAGTGGTATATCTAGGTGGTGGTCGCATAGGGTCAGAACCAGACAGTGGTGCTATATCTAGGTGGTGGTCGCATAGGGTCAGAACCAGACAGTGGTATATCTAGGTGGTGGTCGCACAGGGTCAGAACCAGACAGTGGTGCTATGTTTCGGTGGTGGTCGCATAGGGTCAGAACCAGACAGTGGTGCTATATCTAGGTGGTGGTCGTATAGGGTCAGAACCAGACAGTGGTGCTATATCTAGGTGGTGGTCGCATAGGGTCAGAACCAGACAGTGGTGCTATATCTAGGTGGTGGTCGCATAGGGTCAGAACCAGACAGTGGTGCTATATCTAGGTGGTGGTCGCATAGGGTCAGAACCAGACAGTGGTGCTATATCTAGGTGGTGGTCGCATAGGGTCAGAACCAGACAGTGTGTGCTATATCTAGGTGGTGGTCGCATAGGGTCAGAACCAGACAGTGGTGCTATATCTAGGTGGTGGTCGCATAGGGTCAGAACCAGACAGTGGTGCTATATCTAGGTGGTGGTCGCATAGGGTCAGAACCAGACAGTGGTGCTATCTAGGTGGTGGTCGCATAGGGTCAGAACCAGACAGTGGTGCTATATCTAGGTGGTGGTCGCATAGGGTCAGAACCAGACAGTGGTGCTATATCTAGGTGGTGGTCGCATAGGGTCAGAACCAGACAGTGGTGCTATATCTAGGTGGTGGTCGCATAGGGTCAGAACCAGACAGTGGTGCTATATCTAGGTGGTGGTCGCATAGGGTCAGAACCAGACAGTGGTGCTATATCTAGGTGGTGGTCGCATAGGGTCAGAACCAGACAGTGTGTGCTATATCTAGGTGGTGGTCGCATAGGGTCAGAACCAGACAGTGGTGCTATATCTAGGTGGTGGTCGTATAGGGTCAGAACCAGACAGTGGTGCTATATCTAGGTGGTGGTCGCATAGGGTCAGAACCAGACAGTGTGTGCTATATCTAGGTGGTGGTCGCATAGGGTCAGAACCAGACAGTGGTGCTATATCTAGGTGGTGGTCGCATAGGGTCAGAACCAGACAGTGGTGCTATATCTAGGTGGTGGTCGCATAGGGTCAGAACCAGACAGTGGTGCTATATCTAGGTGGTGGTCGCATAGGGTCAGAACCAGACAGTGGTGCTATATCTAGGTGGTGGTCGCATAGGGTCAGAACCAGACAGTGGTGCTATATCTAGGTGGTGGTCGCATAGGGTCAGAACCAGACAGTGGTGCTATATCTAGGTGGTGGTCGCAAAGGGTCAGAACCAGACAGTGGTGCTATATCTAGGTGGTGGTCGCATAGGGTCAGAACCAGACAGTGGTGCTATATCTAGGTGGTGGTCGCATAGGGTCAGAACCAGACAGTGTGTGCTATATCTAGGTGGCGGTCGTATAGGGTCAGAACCAGACAGTGGTGCTATATCTAGGTGGCGGTCGCATAGGGTCAGAACCAGACAGTGTGTGCTATATCTAGGTGGTGGTCGCATAGGGTCAGAACCAGACAGTGGTGCTATATCTAGGTGGTGGTCGTATAGGGTCAGAACCAGACAGTGGTGCTATATCTAGGTGGTGGTCGTATAGGGTCAGAACCAGACAGTGGTGCTATATCTAGGTGGTGGTCGTATAGGGTCAGAACCAGACAGTGGTGCTATATCTAGGTGGTGGTCGCATAGGTTCAGAACCAGACAGTGGTGCTATATCTAGGTGGTGGTCGTATAGGGTCAGAACCAGACAGTGGTGCTATATCTAGGTGGTGGTCGCATAGGGTCAGAACCAGACAGTGGTGTTATATCTAGGTGGTGGTCGCATAGGTTCAGAACCAGACAGTGGTGTTATATCTAGGTGGTGGTCGCATAGGTTCAGAACCAGACAGTGGTGCTATATCTAGGTGGTGGTCGCATAGGGTCAGAACCAGACAGTGGTATATCTAGGTGGTGGTCGCATAGGGTCAGAACCAGACAGTGGTGCTATATCTAGGTGGTGGTCGCATAGGGTCAGAACCAGACAGTGGTATATCTAGGTGGTGGTCGCACAGGGTCAGAACCAGACAGTGGTGCTATGTTTCGGTGGTGGTCGCATAGGGTCAGAACCAGACAGTGGTGCTATATCTAGGTGGTGGTCGTATAGGGTCAGAACCAGACAGTGGTGCTATATCTAGGTGGTGGTCGCATAGGGTCAGAACCAGACAGTGGTGCTATATCTAGGTGGTGGTCGCATAGGGTCAGAACCAGACAGTGGTGCTATATCTAGGTGGTGGTCGCATAGGGTCAGAACCAGACAGTGGTGCTATATCTAGGTGGTGGTCGCATAGGGTCAGAACCAGACAGTGTGTGCTATATCTAGGTGGTGGTCGCATAGGGTCAGAACCAGACAGTGGTGCTATATCTAGGTGGTGGTCGCATAGGGTCAGAACCAGACAGTGGTGCTATATCTAGGTGGTGGTCGCATAGGGTCAGAACCAGACAGTGGTGCTATATCTAGGTGGTGGTCGCATAGGGTCAGAACCAGACAGTGGTGCTATATCTAGGTGGTGGTCGCATAGGGTCAGAACCAGACAGTGGTGCTATATCTAGGTGGTGGTCGCATAGGGTCAGAACCAGACAGTGGTGCTATATCTAGGTGGTGGTCGCATAGGGTCAGAACCAGACAGTGGTGCTATATCTAGGTGGTGGTCGCATAGGGTCAGAACCAGACAGTGGTGCTATATCTAGGTGGTGGTCGCATAGGGTCAGAACCAGACAGTGTGTGCTATATCTAGGTGGTGGTCGCATAGGGTCAGAACCAGACAGTGGTGCTATATCTAGGTGGTGGTCGTATAGGGTCAGAACCAGACAGTGGTGCTATATCTAGGTGGTGGTCGCATAGGGTCAGAACCAGACAGTGTGTGCTATATCTAGGTGGTGGTCGCATAGGGTCAGAACCAGACAGTGGTGCTATATCTAGGTGGTGGTCGCATAGGGTCAGAACCAGACAGTGGTGCTATATCTAGGTGGTGGTCGCATAGGGTCAGAACCAGACAGTGGTGCTATATCTAGGTGGTGGTCGCATAGGGTCAGAACCAGACAGTGGTGCTATATCTAGGTGGTGGTCGCATAGGGTCAGAACCAGACAGTGGTGCTATATCTAGGTGGTGGTCGCATAGGGTCAGAACCAGACAGTGGTGCTATATCTAGGTGGTGGTCGCATAGGGTCAGAACCAGACAGTGGTGCTATATCTAGGTGGTGGTCGCATAGGGTCAGAACCAGACAGTGGTGCTATATCTAGGTGGTGGTCGCATAGGGTCAGAACCAGACAGTGTGTGCTATATCTAGGTGGCGGTCGTATAGGGTCAGAACCAGACAGTGGTGCTATATCTAGGTGGCGGTCGCATAGGGTCAGAACCAGACAGTGTGTGCTATATCTAGGTGGTGGTCGCATAGGGTCAGAACCAGACAGTGGTGCTATATCTAGGTGGTGGTCGTATAGGGTCAGAACCAGACAGTGGTGCTATATCTAGGTGGTGGTCGTATAGGGTCAGAACCAGACAGTGGTGCTATATCTAGGTGGTGGTCGTATAGGGTCAGAACCATACAGTGGTGCTATATCTAGGTGGTGGTCGCATAGGTTCAGAACCAGACAGTGGTGCTATATCTAGGTGGTGGTCGTATAGGGTCAGAACCAGACAGTGGTGCTATATCTAGGTGGTGGTCGCATAGGGTCAGAACCAGACAGTGGTGTTATATCTAGGTGGTGGTCGCATAGGTTCAGAACCAGACAGTGGTTTTATATCTAGGTGGTGGTCGCATAGGGTCAGAACCAGACAGTGTGTGCTATATCTAGGTGGTGGTCGCATAGGGTCAGAACCAGACAGTGGTGCTATATCTAGGTGGTGGTCGCATAGGGTCAGAACCAGACGGTGGTGCTATATCTAGGTGGTGGTCGCATAGGTTCAGAACCAGACGGTGGTGCTATATCTAGGTGGTGGTCGCATAGGGTCAGAACCAGACAGTGGTGCTATATCTAGGTGGTGATCGCATAGGTTCAGAACCAGACGGTGCTATATCTAGGTGGTGGTCGCATAGGGTCAGAACCAGACAGTGGTGCTATATCTAGGTGGTGGTCGCATAGGGTCAGAACCAGACAGTGGTGCTATATCTAGGTGGTGGTCGCATAGGGTCAGAACCAGACAGTGGTGCTATATCTAGGTGGTGGTCGCATAGGTTCAGAACCAGACGGTGGTGCTTTATCTAGGTGGTGGTCGCATAGGGTCAGAACCAGACAGTGGTGCTATATCTAGGTGGTGGTCGCATAGGGTCAGAACCAGACAGTGGTGCTATATCTAGGTGGTGATCGCATAGGTTCAGAACCAGACGGTGCTATATGTAGGTGGTGGTCGCATAGGGTAATTACCAGACAGTGGTGTTAGATTTAGATAGGGTCGCATAGTGTTATTACCAGAAAGGGTATGTCTAGATATATTGATCGCATAAGGTCAGTAACGGACAGGGTAAATATAAATGTCGCTCCAATACCAGGAACATGAATCATGATATTCTCTTCGGCATGAAATGTTGGTATTCTCTAGAAAATGAAACATTTGTTTTCTATAGAGCAAGATATATGAATCATGTACCTTAAATGCAGACGTAGCTTTGGATTGCACACATTTGTATCTTACTTATTGAAAACCTGGTTTCCTGGCGTGGAAATGCCTCTCAATGTATCCCAGTTCATTCGATATAATCTTTAAAGAGTATCTCTTATACTTTTCCTTCATTCCTTCGAATTCTGTATATATTTTATGATTTCAAATGAAGCCGAATTTGCTTAACATATTACCCATAAAACAAATTCTGCAAACATATTTCTGTGGCAGTTTTATTTCATGAGCTTTTGTCATAATTGAGCAAAAAACACTGCACACACAAATATTCGAGTGAACAAAGAATCGCTCTTATAATTGAGAGGTTTGGAGGTTTCCTTGAACACGTGCAAGGTCGCGTGCAAGGTCGCTGCGTCGATGACTTAGTTTTCAGAGCGCAGAGCTTTGTTCTGCCTCCGATCTGCGCACTACACATAAATACTGTAACATAATTCTACCTCATGAAATTTCGGGATTTTTTTTTGGAAAAATGACGTTTTGTGGGAGCATAAAGTCGTGGATTTCTTAAATTGGAGAAAATAGACGAATTTGCAGCGGTGAATTTCTGATAAGTTTACGTGTAATTCGCGGATCTTAAAATCCTCGAAATCAACGAAAATTAATGCCCCGGGATAACAATGATTTTACAGCATCACTTTAATTTTGAGACTGTTAAATCTGTATTTCCCTCCTATGCGAAAATAACAAACAAAACAAACAAAAACACAGAAACGCCAAAACAGCGCAAGTTGCCTAGCTGGTATTTTAACCCATTTATGCCTAGTGGACTCTCCCATCCTTCTTAATTGGATCAATTTATTTCTAGTACATTTATTTCTATATTTAGAATATTTCTTACAAACAGCGCAGACCCAGATGAGACAAGAAAAGCATTTTTGGACATTAACATTTAAAGTATCCTGGACTTCAATGCTCCGTTTTTTTTGGCGTTCATTATTCTATTGCATGGTTTTTGCGGTAGCTGAAACCCCACTTAAGACTTGGCAAGAGGAGACAAGAAAAGCTTTTTTTGGACTTTAACATTTAACTCTTTCATTGCTGGAACCAAATTTTGAAGGCCCTTGCAAACAGTTTGTATCCAGATGAGACGCCACAGAACGTGGCGTCTCATCAGGATCCAAACTGTTTGCTATTCTGATAGTATTCTTTCCAAAAAAAAAATCAACTAAAATGCTAATTTTAGAAATTCAGCAGACGACATTTTAGCAGACGTCACATTCCCGAGCATGCAAAGGGTTAAAGTATCCTGGACTCCAAGGCTCCGTGTTTGGCGTTGATTATCATGTGGCATGTGACCTCTGCTTGGATGCTCTCGTACAGGCGAAATGAGTACAGGCGAAATAGACGAAATAGGCGAAATAGACAGATTTATTAGATTGTTTTCGGTGACCCAAAATGTTCTCACTCTGTTCGTGTTTCGTTCCCTTCAGGTGTTCTGGTGACCGGCGCGAGCGGCTACATCGCGACCCACATCATACAGCAGCTGCAGCAAGCCGGGTACCAGGTTCGCGCCACACTGCGCTCTCTCGAGGACGCAGCTAAGGCGGAGAAGCTGCGGGCGCTCTGCCCGGAAGCGGCGCACGCGCTGGAGCTGGTGGAGGCGGACCTAACTAAGCCAGAGTCATGGGAACCGTGAGTTGATAGAAGTCGTTTTTGAAAGCACGTATTATTACACAAAATAATATAGCTTCTGTCATAATCGGAATAAAATTGTACAGGTTACAATATTGAATGTAAGACATATTTTCACAAAAAGAAATCTTAGTTGGACATATGTTTTTGTTGATTTTCTGTGTTAACCGATCACAAATTTACGTGGATACAAAAACAAGTCTTTTTTTGTGTGTAAAATCCTCGAAATTTCAGGCCGACAAATTAACATGAGTTTACAGTACGATTTACTTTGTTGCATGTAGTGCCGTGAAGGATGTGACGTATGTGATCCACGCCGCCAGCCCCTTTCCCATGACCCCGCCCAAGGACGAGAGTGAAATTGTGACCCCCGCTGTGGACGGCACTCAGGCTATTCTGAAGGCGTGCGTGCAGGCCAAGTCCGTGAAGAAGGTCGTCATGACGAGCTCATCAGTGGCTGTGAGATGTGGGTTTATCCAAGAAATAGTAAAACCTGTCTTCGCAACGAATTGTTTTATTCACTGTGACCTTTGTTTAAACATGAATTCGGACTTTCTTCGCTGTAACACTACTGTTATGATGTTTGACAGCAACGTGTACGGATTTGAGTCTCGCTTTGAGAAAACAGGGCTTAATACATGTCCTTAAAGTTTCGTCCCAGATAAGCCTGTGCAGCCCGCTTAGACTAGATTTTCGTGTAGAAGATACTTTCTTTTAACGAAACATACCATAAAGTAGAAGGTATCGTCCCCGATGAGTATATGCGCACCGCACAGGCAAAGTAATTTTGCGCACAGAAAAAACCGTTTTCACAGAACAAGACTCAAATTTATCAATAGATATGAGAAACGTAACTGAGAAAACTGGGCATAAGGCATGTGCGTAAAGAGTCGTCCCAGATAAGCATGTGCAGTCCGCACAGGCTAATCAGAGACGACACTTTCTGCCTAAATTGGATCTGTGCTAAAAAGAGACTTATTTTAAACGAAAAATGTCATAAACGCGGAAAGTGTCGTCCCTGATTAGCCTGTGCGGACTGCACATGCTAATTTGGGATGACACTTTACGCACATACATTTAACCCAGTTTTCTCAAAACGCGTCTCAATTATGAGAATAGTAGCTGCCGTTATTATTACCAACGTTTCGGAAATGTTTATATTTATCGTATATATATAAATCTTAAACGGCCAATTGGCCAACATATTGTTGCCCATTATATTTGTTTAAAACATAACTCTTCCTTGTTTGTTTTTGCTGAATGAACAACGTTAAACTGTTAGCTTCCGTTTTTATAACACGCGTTTCTAAAAGGTTCCTTTATATTTAAGTGTTAGAATTGGTTAAAATAACGTATGATATGTTAATCTTAGATGGCCCATTAGCCACTATATTTTACCTATGCTATTTGTTAAAACATTACTCTTCCTTGTTTTTGTGTGTGCTGAATGAATAGCGTTAAACTGTTTATTTATTTTGTTCCTAGTACAATTAAATGGTTCTTTCGTCAAGCTTTCTTTGTTCTTCGAGTCTTGTATCTCATCTTATAACATGCATTTTGTAAGTTCTAAAAAAAGAGAAGTAATATTGTATATGAATCAAGCCTAAATTCCCCAAATATTTTATCTTTTTTTTTATTCATTTTTTGATTAGTTTGCTCGTGTTCTTTTTTTTCTTTCCTTATTCCGATGATAACAATATTTTCGTTATGAACTCAGGCTTTTGTAGAAAGGGAGATAAATTAGTGAGATTATTATTTCTGCGTACAGGAATTTTCTCCCTTTATGTAGATTTTTTTCCATCTGTTTGATGCATGCATTAAATAACGGATATAAACAGGAAAATACATTACTGAAGAGAAAAGTACGATGTTACTTAGCCTCACCCCTTCCCCGTTTTGCCTGCAGATGGCAGCTCGGAGCCAAACAAGACGTACACCGAGGAAGACTGGATGGAACCGGAAGGACTGGACGCGCACGGAAAGAGCAAGGTGATGGCGGAGAAGGCCGCCTGGGACTACGTAAAGGAACTTCCGGGTGAGTAACGCAAGTCGCCCGGTTAGCCATGGGAGCACATTGCTTTCTCATTTGCCATATTCATTACACATTCCCGTTGGATTTTATATTGCGTTGATAGCTCGGTATTTCTTTCAGTCAATGTAAATATTTTCTTCCGGTTACTAGTATTTTCAAGTATCATGCACTTTATATTTTTGGTATAGCATACACAATAATCAAATAATCAAATCTTGACTTTCTTGTATCCCCCACACGTGTGTTCCAATTCACACGTCTGTGTACGTATTTTGGCGCCATTTTGTTATGCTTCCTGTTTCTGTTTCCCGGCCTTCAGTTGGGAATAAAGCATAACGTCATTAATGAACTGGTTCCCAACAAGTCGCTAGAACTTTTTTCTTTCTTTTTGCAGACGAGGACAAGGTTGAGTTGGCTGTGGTTAACCCCTCCTACGTCATGGGCCCCGTCCTCAACGGATCCAAGTGCAGCAGCACTGATGTATGTATGCGCCGATCTGAGCCTCGTTTGTAAAAACGGGGCTGAATGCATGTGCGTAAAGTGTCGTCCCAGATAAGCCTGTGCAGTCCGCAAGGCTTATCAGTGATGACACTTTCCACTTTTATGGTATTTTTCGTTTAAAGGGGCCTTTTCACAGATTTTGGCATTTTTTTAACTTATTCATTAAATGCTATATATTGATAAATGTAAACATTGGATCATAAAAGCTCCAGTAAAAAATCAAGAAAAAAATTTAAAAAGGGAAAAGAACATTGCCCGGAGCAGGTTTCGAACCAGTGACCCCTGGAGTCCTGCCAGAGTCCTGAAGTAAAAACGCTTTAGCCTACTGAGCTATTCCGCCGAGTACACATTCGTGACGTATTTTATACCTTATATAAGCAATCTTCGTAGTTTCACAAAATTTAACGACAAAAACAGAACTCTCCAAATTATTCAATCGTTTCGCGTTGCAACGCTTTATAATTTTTAGGTTTTAAAATCGTCAAAAGATGCATATAATGGCTATATTAGAGCATGGTTAATGTTCAGTATTACTGTTTCCTCACAAATATCATAACTAAAACGAAAACTTACGGATCTGAAACAACTTTTTTCAATTTTGTCAATTTACCAAAGCGTGAAAAGATCCCTTTAAAGAAAGTATCATCTTAGCGGAAAGGCGGAAGACGTAAAGTGTTGTGTCTGATTAACCTGTGTTGACTGCACAGGCTAATCTTGGACGATACTTTATGAAATGCATTTAGCCCCCTTTCCCCAGAACTTGTCTCTAATGAAAATCATTATACATGTACTATGATTTCAAACAGACATGTAAATTGTATATATTTCTATTCATATATTTCTATTCAGGTCATGTTGTTATACTGACAGTCAATTATCAAAGTGGTAACATGGTACAAATGTATATGAGATGTTATACGACCTAATGATTTGAAATGTTGTGGTTGCAATCTATATGCATGTATGAGCTGGTGGTTTCTGTTAGCATGTCTGTAGTTGGTCTTTGTGCGTATATTGGATGTTGGTTTCTATTCGCATATCTGCAGTTGGTCTTTGTGCGTATGTTGGCTGGTATTTTCTGTTCGTATGTTTGTAGATGTATCTCTTCGTAAGCATGCATGTGGGGTGTATATGTATGTCTGCGGGTGGTTTCTGTTCGTTCAATATTCATGTGGTATATGTTCGCATGTCTGGATATTTTTTCTGTTCGTATATCTGCAAGTGGTTTGTGGTGCTTTGTCTACATGTGGTTTATGTTCGTTTGTCGGCATGTGGTTTAGTGGTCTTTTCGTGTTCGTATGCCTGCAGGTAGTTTTTGTTCTTCTGTCTGCAGCTGGTTAGGCAGACTGTTTGTGTTCGTACGTATGCAGGTGGCTGAGTTGTTTCTGTTGGTATGCATGCAGGTGGCTGCGTTGTTTCTGTTGGTATGTATGCAGGTGGCTGAGTTGTTTCTGTTAGTATGTATGCAGGTGGCTGAACAATTTCTGTTGGTATGTATGCAGGGGGCTAAGTTGTTTCTGTTGGTATGTATGCAGGTGGCTGAGTTGTTTCTGTTGGTATGACTGCAGGTGGCTAAGTTGTTTCTGTTGGTATGTATGCAGGTGGCTAAGTTGTTTCTGTTGGTATGTATGCAGGTGGCTAAGTTGTTTCTGTTGGTATGTATGCAGGTGGCTAAGTTGTTTCTGTTGGTATGTATGCAGGTGGCTAAGTTGTTTCTGTTGGTATGTATGCAGGTGGCTAAGTTGTTTCTGTTGGTATGTATGCAGCTGGCTAAGTTGTTTCTGTTGGTATGACTGCAGGTGGCTAAGTTGTTTCTGTTGGTATGCATGCAGCTGGCTAAGTTGTTTCTGTTGGTATGCATGCAGCTGGCTAAGTTGTTTCTGTCGGTATGCATGCAGGTGGCTGAGTTTGTTTTTGGATATGTATGCAGCTGGCTAAGTTGTTTCTGTTGGTATGTATGCAGGTGTTTTCTGCTCTGCAGGTTGTCAAGCGGCTCCTGGAGCACTCCTCGCTGTGTGTACCTAAGCTGAACTTCTCCATTGTGGACGTCAGAGACGTAGCAGCCGCCCACATCAAGGCCATGACGTCACAGGAAGCTTCCGGTACTGACAGGCAATTTCGCAGAATAATGACTCATTGTGCCTCGTTCTGTGAGAAGGGGGTTTAATGCATGTGCGTAAAGTGTCATTTCAGATAAGCCTGCGCAGTCCACACAACCTAATCTGGGACGACACTTTCCGCTTAAACAGGATTTTTCGTCTACTTCCTTTAAATAAAAAATAAATCCATGAAAGCGGATATTATCAACCCTGATAAGTATGAGCGGACTGCGCAGACTAATAGGAATGGCACTTAACGCACATGCGTTTAGCCCAGTTTTCTCAGAACCCCAATACTTTATTTTAAATAAACGTTTACATGAATAACCTGGGTTTTTAATTTTTACTTAATGCATTTTCTATTTGACGTTCAAAAATTCCTTTCTCACGTATTATTTTAAGTAACAGTATTTTATTTCAATAATGTTAAGACAAGTTATACTACATTATCACAGCGTAAAGACATTCAACGAATTTTCTTTACGTAAAACCTAATTATTAAACGATACTTCGTAAATGTAAAAACTTAAGCCTGACAGTTTTCTGTAAGGATAATTTAATGTTACGACATACATCGTGTACCCACGTTTGCTGATGACATAATATTGCTATGAATAGTTGTTGTCATGGTAATGATGTATTACAGGAAAGCGCCACCTGGTCACCAATGACAACATGTGGATGAAGGAAATAGCGCAGGTGTTGTCGAAGGAGTTTAAGAGCCAAGGTAAGCAACTCTGTCAAAGAATAGACTATTTTTGTCCCCTTATTCAACCGAAAGCGGGTTCAACAAAAAGTTCGGCTAGTCTGACGTCAACCACTCCCTTGTTGAATGAAACTAAGCAGTTAACAAATATTGTAGCACACTTGTTTTATTACATATTAAATATTAATCATGCGCTTCTTAGCTGGGCATTGTAATAAATGTTTTATATGTATTAAATAATAAACTAGGGTCAAACTATGTACTTATCCCTGACTTTTGTCAAAGATACAAATCAAATGCATGATGGTATAGCATACAACTGTCCAATCTCCACGAAGAGTTGACGTTCCTTGCTCTCACAAACAATCCATATATGCTTGCTCCAGTCAAATCTCTGCGCGGAGGTTGACAACTTCAATACGAAACCATTTTGAGCAATAAGATTCGAACAGAATTTACTTATTTTTACAAATAAAATACAGGTCGGCTGATTTTCAATATATAATATTTTATAGCCAATAGTTGTAAAACAGTGATATATACGTTACATTTATTTGAACGTTGCAAATATCTTATTTATTTTGATATTTTTTCCACCAAAATTGATCGTTACACGTTGATATTATTGATAATTAATTGTGACTCCGCGATACCCGAACCACGGTTTATTCTGTGTGTGAGTTTTTTTTCTGGTTAATTTCCTTCTAACCGAAATCATTTCAAACTATGAGTTTGTTAACTTACTGTAAAGCCAGCAGTATTTGTCGGACACTAATGTCAACTTTCTTCGGGAGTGTACAGCATTTGCGCGTCGGATCTTTTGATGAAACATACTCATGCAACTTTAATCTTGATTAATCTTGATTTTCATTGAACAAAGCAACACGCATTTGTAGCCGTCATACTCCATAATGTTTATGTCAACCTAAAATCTAAGTGTCACTTTGGGGTACAATCATACAAATGTTTCGTTAAACAGTGAACGTAAAACGGTTTCGTCCATAAACCAGCTAAAAAGACGACACTGTACGCTCATGCATTAAACCCCCTTTTCACAGAGAACGACTCAGATGTATTCGTAACACTCAAAAGGTCACATGTCAGTCTCAATCGTGATGAAACTTGATCAGAGTGTTCATTTGAACAATATCTAGCCCAAGTTTGAATACAGGTAACTTGCGTCTAAAAATTAGGTCATCACGTCAAATCTTACGAAAAACGACTTGTTACCACTCTAGAGGCCACATTTATGAATCGAGCTAGATGAAACTTGGTCAGCATGTTTATATTGACAATATCTAGGCAAAGTTTGTATTTTTAGAGACAATCGTAGGTCACTAGGTCAAATCTCATAAACAAGCGCTGATCTCATGGCCAACTTATTACATTGATATCGCTCTGCCCTTAAGGTAGCGCACCTCTAATGATTTCCCGCGATTTATTTTACGATCATTGCCGATCTTCAATGATAGCTTATTTCCGAGAGATGCATTTTATTTTTTTCAAACTTCGAATTTTAATATATGTTTTACTTATTCATTTAGAATACATTATTTTCACTATAAATATTGACTTTGATCCAATTATCAGCTGAAAAATACGATTTCGCGATTTCTTCAAAGATCGAGCGAGCCTTTTTACCTGTTTACTTACTTTAATTTAAAGTCCACTGATGTGAAGTAGGCGTGGCCGAGTGGTTAAGGCGATGGACTAGAAATCTTTTGGGATCTTCCCGCGCAGGTTCGATTCCTGCCGACATCGCATACTTTTTGCGACGCGTTTTATTTCTTTTCTAACGTAATTTGATTTAATATAGCATATAAGCTATGCTTATTGTAAAATATTTTGAAAATTGTATGCACATCCTTCAATTTTAAAATTAAAACAACGTTATGGCTAAATTGATTAATTTACTGCTGAAAATACGAATGATGCATGTTGCATTTTTATTTTATTTCAAAAAGTAAACGGTAAATCTGTCTATTTTTTTAGTATTTTTGCTGTATATAGTGTTTCTATAAAAACTAAGTTTAAAATATAACTTAAATGATACTATTTTGAATTTTATGACACTCTGTTTTTAACCGACCCAATTTTTACTTGGCTGAAATCTCTTACATTTCATGGTGCTATTCCATAGATTAAAATTTGTAAAAAATAAATGTCTGTAAAATAATACTTATTTCATCTTGTTTAAACTTTAAACAACTTTACTGCATCTGTACACACCAACTGCATGCCCATATTTGGAAATTTGAATGAATTATGGAACTTTTATAAACCCCAGGGGTGAAAATAAACTGGACAAAAGCCGAGCGTGAGGGTGGTTTTGAAAAATCGGTATATTTTTTAAAAAAGCATGGAAAGCCTTCCTACAAATTTGCATGTAGTTCAGTAAAATGATGCTGATTAGGAAAATAGTTAATTAAATTATATTTAGATATGTGCCCATTAGAGGTGCGCTACCTTAATAGCGCATCTGTACGTATTGTTGATACCGGGATGATGTTTGTTGATCACGTGATGATGTCGTCACAGGTTACAGCGTGCCCACGGCCAACTACCCGAACGCGGTCCTCAATCTGATCGGCGTGTTCGACAAGTCAGTGAAGATGATCATACCGCAGGTCAACAAGGTCATCAAGTTCGACAACTCCCGGGTAAGCAGCTGTGCATTGTGAATGATGTGGACTGAATTATTGAACAATAAAATAAACTGTCTTACAAATGTATATTAGTCAGATGACATAATAACAACACAAGTGTGAGGTTATATATTAGATAGCATTCTAATGAAGCTTCTCTCTACAACTACTAATAATGATGTTACCCCAAGCAATACATACAGGAGACTGAATGTGCGGGCTGTGTGCATCTATGTTATGAGTAACCCTTGGGTATGTTAATTAGCTATAGCATGTATCTATGTAGCTGGATCATGGAACAGACCTAGAGGTGATGACATGATATACCGTAGTTTTCTATACATTTATTTGTCAGCCCTTTTTCATTTTTGTTTCTAAATTGTTCTTAAGTAAAAACTACGATGTTCATAGACTTCCGAATTTCCCCTGAGAATTTATTCGTGTTTAGTTCACGGTCGACTATGCAGCGTTTTTGATGTGTTGGTTAATAAACTGTTTTAATATTAATTTCAGTTTACAGCTGTCTGGTAGTGTACAATGGCTTTTCCTAGCCAAACATAGCTGATCTTAGCAATTTGCCATAACAACATACACGCAGTAATATACCGTTGCCAGTAACTAACAACATTAACTGACAACGGTGCTGATAACAGTAACTGGCAGCAAGCGTTTTTGTATAAGATGTAGAATAACCATAGCAGTCGGTGTTTGAACCTTCTTGCAATTGTCTTGCTTACAGATGAAGGAGGTGTTGGGAGTGACCCCACGTGACCTCAAGGAGACCATCCTCGATATGGCGTACAGTCTCATAGAGGCAGGCATCGTGAAGAAGTCAAAGAAATACAGAGTACGTGCCTGCTTTGGGATTTAGTACCTCTAGGGTGTCGTACCTCTAAGGTGTCGTACCTCTGGGGTGTCGTACCTCTATGGTTTAATATCTCTGGGGTTTAGTACCTCCGGGGTTTAGTACCAATGGGGTGTCGGACATCTGGGTTGTTTTACCTTCAGGTGTCATAACTTTCAAGGACGGGATATCATTATTGTCCACCAATCTATGGTGGCATTTATTTGTGGAGTGGGTAGTCTCGTTATATCGGTTTTCTTGTTCGTACATATGCAGAGACATAACGTCTTTTGAAATCCAGAAGGAATCGCCAGTTTGATATGCAAAAAACACTGATGGCTACATCTGTTTCGCAATATGCGTTTTCAGTAAAATATATTTCATCAATCTGGGCTTATTCTGGCATTAATTGTCAGGCATTCGCACAAACGCGAAGAGCACATTGTTTATTACTTAACCACTAACTGTAGCCATAGTCCATGGCATTTATTGTCTTTGTGATATTAGTAAAACTTAAACGCTTGTATCTGGCAAAATAAATAGGAACACTTAAAAGAGATTTAGTCACAGCAATTTCATTAATTCATACTCGTTTTTAAAATATATTGTTCTCAGTCCAATCTGTTTTGTCCTCAGGGTCCTGGCGGGATTCAAGCCGATAAGGAGGAAGAGGTAGATAAAAAGGAAGAAGGGGACGACAAACCAAAGGAGAATGGCGATTTAAAGGAGGGAGAGGAAAAGAAAGAAGGTGACGAAACGAAAGAAGATGAAAAGAAAGAAGCTGATGAAAAGAAAGAAGAGAAGGAAGGTGAGGAGAAAAAAGAAGAAAAGGAGGAAAAAGACAATAAAGAAGAAGAAAAGCCCGCAGAAAAAACAGAGGAGTCAAAACCCACCGAGGAGAGTAATCCAGATGATACGAAGGACGGAGAGTAGAGTCTGTCAGTAGCTAGTACTTCATTATTTAACAATCTTTTGTACGTATACTTATAATGTAAATAGGCCGCATTGTGGGAAAACGGGGCCTAATCCATGCGCGCAAAGTGTCGTCACAGATAAGCATGTTTAGGCCTCAGTGGAAATCAGGGACGACGCATTCCGCTTTTAAGGAAGTCTCTTCTTAAAGAAAATGCATTTTAGGCGGAAAGTGTCGACTCTGATAAGCCTTTGCGGATTGCACGGACTAATCTGGTGCGACACTTGACGAACATGCATTAAACCCAGTTTTCCCAGAACGAGGCTAGTTTTAACTGCAACACAGCGGCGCCATCTGCTTGCTATCAACGGAAGAATACTCATGACTGACGGAAGACCGTAGTAAACTTGTACTGACCAAAACTAAGTTTAAGTTCTTGATTTTGAGTTACTTATACTTAAAACGTTTTCGAACACGTCTTGGGACCATACGTGGTTTACATATTGGCCGGATTAAAACTCATAGATGTATGTTATGTCTTGTGTGAGTGTGAATACAGACGCTGTGTGGTATGGTGTATATTATGCGGTCTGTTCATTACAATACTCTACGCTGTAGAGAAATGTTCATAGGGACACACATATGTACGCAGTAACTGCTGTTGAACTGGGACCTTCGTTCATGCATAAGGTGTATTATTATTGTATTACTATTTCCATGTCGTATACTAGTGCGCGCGTTAGATTGGCATCCGTCAAGGGATCATTCACTATACTTTCTCGACAATTAACATAGCATTCCTTGTATGTGCGATCCATCACTGCATTATCATCACCGCGTTCATTGGTCTCGTAGGACGTAAATACAGACAGCACATTGGTTGTTTTCGGCTTCATGACGTTTTTGACTTCATAGAGGTCGACGTTTTTTGCTTTTATTTTGTTTAATGTTTTGGAACATGATACATGTTCATTAATGCTTATTTGAGTTCTTCGTGTAAGGAGACGAAACGCAGTTCAAGGGTCATTGTGCAATTATTTAGGAGCTCAATAGTACATGTCTAACTTGCCGCCTGCAGCTGGGTTCGGAGGGAGGGGTGGTGGGCTTCTGTGAGAAAGAATGGATACCGTTACACTGGAATACTCAAGCCGCTTTGAACTACCGTGAATATGACGATTGGTGTTGTACAATCACGCTTCATTCATTCGCTCATCCCGGACCGTCAGTTATCATGCGCTCATCCGGACCGACAGTTTTCATTTCTGCCTTGGTAGTGCCTCTGCATTGATTTGTCGCAAAACAATAATAAGCATAACAAGTTTGTAAGTGTTAAGTCATTAAAAATGAATGTCGCAGTGATATACATTGTCTGTATTGTGTTAATTCGAATCGGTTAAGAACTACATTGTATTGTATTTTGACCACGTCTTTTGATATAAACGCAATGTATTTGTTCTAGCATGTTTCTGTACTCGGCTGATCTGTCGTGTCTGTCCTAAGATATATTTACATGTATAATGCCGGCCAGGACATTTCATCATGTATTTCGCTGTCAATGTCATTTTATTTCTTGCTCCAAAAATGCCATTTTGTATTTTTGTACAGTCTACATTTAGTGTATATAAATTTGAAGATGTTCATTTATACATGTACTATCTTTTGCTACTCTTTGTATACATTAAGTATTAATATTATTGTTTATAAGTATGCTTTTGTATTAATGTAATTTTTTAATGTCTTTAGTGCGTATAATGGAGTCAGTTTCATGATCAACTTTGCATTTCCTTAGTGTTTTGTGATGATTAGTCATGAGGTAAGCGCTTATAATGATGTATTAAAGGGGCCTTTTCACAGATTCGGCATATTTTGAAGTTTGTCATTAAATGCTTTATATTGATAAATGTAAACATTAGATCTTAAAAGCTCCAGTAAAAAATAAAGAATAACATTAAAAAAAGGAAAAAAAAGTAGCCGGTACCAGGGCTCGAACCAGTGACCCCCGGAGTCCTGGAATTAGTCTGAATTAAAAACGCATAAGCCCTCTCGGCTATTCCGCCGAGTAAACACAGTTTAAGTATTTTATACCTTATATAAGCAATCTTCGTAGTTTCGTAAATTTAAACGAAAACAACAGAACTCTCCCAATTATTCAATCGTTTCGCGTTGCAACGCTTTATAATTTTTAGGTTTTCAAATCGTCAAAAGATACATATAATGGCTATATTAGACTATGGTAAATGTTCAGTTATACTGTTTCCTCACAAATATTATAACTAAAACGAAAATTTGCGAATCTGAAACAACTTTTTTCAATTTTGTCAATTTACCAAACCGTGCAGATCCCTTTAAAAACTTTATTGGTCTAAAGTTAGACAGAAACTTCGTTACAGGAATGCAGTATCTGCACACTCGGCACTCAATAATACACACATGCCGTAAATATTCCAATCAAATGGAGAATACGTTCTAGTGACTGAATTATATCGTATTTTATATACATATTTAATGTGTAGATCTTCAATACATTAATACTAATCTCAAATAAAAATATTTTATTTCAATAACCGATAATATTGTATTTATGTCTTTATATTTTAAAGGCCAGTAACTGATTTTAAGTTTACGTGAGGCACAGATTTGTAAAAATACATTAATATTAGAGTGCACTTTTGCTTTTTATCAGCATCGCTTGCGCCATCATTTATAAACTAGTTCAAACCAATAGAAAAATGTCATGTGAAACAAAAGAGACCAGTTCATTTGTTGGAATCATCCCCTTTCTACACATTTGTATTTTTATACTTATTTTACTGTAGCGCTTGCCGATTTGTTCCTTGTTGCCTTGATCAATGCAATCTCTGTGTCGACTGCCTTTCATAGACTTAGCGACGTATAGTGAGGAAAGTGTGTGAACAAGCGAGGACAATAAGTGAACATGTGAGGACATAATCTAAATAAAGCACACGATAGACATACGCGTTACGGCTTTTTTCTTCATCAGTGATAGTTATATCAAATAAATGGCCCATAGAATTCGGAAAATCTTGTCATCTTTACGTTCAATTGTTCTTGTTGTGAAAACACATGTTTGTGAATGCCAGCTATATCGGCATATAATGTGAACAAAAACACGATAACAGCTTCCTAGTATTATTAATGTAGTTTTGATAAATTAAAGTAAAAGTTAAAGAAAATAAGTTGAAAATTGCGAACTGGCATTGCAACTTCCTTCGAAAATTACTGAGTGAGTTCTCTGCGTCCTGTTGTCGATATTGTTGGCTGCAATCAACTCAAATATAACTATGATTTGTACATGTTGCTTTATTCAGCTTTCATTTGTTATAAATATTGCGTATTAATAAAATTTAAACGTGAGTTATTTGAGTTTTTGTATTTGTTTAATTCATGCGGTTTCTTGAATTAATAATTTATCAAATATTTATGTTTGTTCGTGCCATGATATTTGCGTCAACCCAAATTCGATGACTAAAATCAGAGTGCGCATTATTTTAGGGCAACACCAAAGTGCAGTTGCAGTGGAAGATACAATTGGTGAATCAGATAGCACTTAGTAGCATTACAAACATTGTTATTTGTCAAGTTTGCACGATAAAACATTCTTCACCGTCCCAAACCACATTTGCAATAAATTTACCAACAAGCTCATTTGATTTTATAGATGCATATGTTATTTTTTTAAAATAACAAGGGCTGTTTGTAAAACATGCATGCCCCCCATATGGGCTCTCCGTTGTAGTGACAGCCATTGTGTGAATATGTTTTTATCACTGTGACCTTGACCTTTGACCTAGTGACCTGAAAATCAATAGGGATCATCTGCCAGTCATGATCAATGTACCTTTGAAGTTTCATGATCCTAGCCATAAGCGTTCTTGAGTTATCATCCGGAAACCATTTTACTATTTCGGGTCACCATGACCTTGACCTTCGACCTAGTGACCTCAAAATCAATAGGGGTCATCTGCAAGTCATGATCAATGTACCTATGAAGTTTCATGATCGTAGCCATTAGCGTTCTTGAGTTATCATCCGGAAACCATTTTACTATTTCGGGTCACCGTGACCTTGACCTTTGACCTAGTGACCTGAAAATCAATAGGGGTCATCTGCGAGTCATGATCAATGTACCTATGAAGTTTCATGATCCTAGGCATAAGCGTTCTTGAGTTATCATCCGAAAACCATTTTACTATTTCGGGTCACCGTGACCTTGACCTTTGACCTAGTGCGCTGAAAATCAATAGGGGCCATCTGCCAGCCATTATAAATAAACCTACGAAGTTTCATGATCCTAGGCATAAGCGTTCTTGAGTTATCATCCGGAAACCATTTTACTATTTCGGGTCACCATGACCTTGACCTTCGACCTAGTGACCTCAAAATCAATAGGGGTCATCTGCAAGTCATGATCAATGTACCTATGAAGTTTCATGATCGTAGCCATTAGCGTTCTTGAGTTATCATCCGGAAACCATTTTACTATTTCAGGTCACCGTGACCTTGATCTTTGATATAGTGACGTGAAAATCAATAGGGGTCAACTGCGAGTCATTATCAATCTACCTATCAAGTTTCATGATCCTAGGCATAAGCGTTCTTGAGTTATTATCCGGAAACCATTTACTATTTCGGGTCACCGTGACCTTGACCTTTGACCTAGTGACCTGAAAATCAATAGGGGTCATCTGCGAGTCATGATCAATGTACCTATGAAGTTTCATGATCCTAGGCATAAGCGTTCTTGAGTTATCATCCGAAAACCATTTTACTATTTCGGGTCACCGTGACCTTGACCTTTGACCTAGTGCGCTGAAAATAAATAGGGGCCATCTGCCAGCCATTATAAATATACCTACGAAGTTTCATGATCCTAGGCATAAGCGTTCTTGAGTTATCATCCGGAAACCATTTTACTATTTCGGATCACTGTGACCTTGACCTTTGACCTAGTGACCTGAAAATCAATAGGGGTCATCTGCGAGTCATGATCAATCTACCTATCAAGTTTTATGATCCTAGGCCTAAGCGTTCTTGAGTTATCATCCGGAAACCATTTTACTATTTCGGGTCACCATGACCTTCGACCTAGTGACCTCAAAATCAATAGGGGTCATCTGCAAGTCATGATCAATGTACCTATGAAGTTTCATGATCGTAGCCATTAGCGTTCTTGAGTTATCATCCGGAAACCATTTTACTATTTCAGGTCACCGTGACCTTGATCTTTGATATAGTGACCTGAAAATCAATAGGGGTCAACTGCGAGTCATGATCAATCTACCTATCAAGTTTCATGATCCTAGGCATAACGTTCTTGAGTTATCATCCGGAAACAATTTTACTATTTCGGGTCACCGTGACCTTGACCTTTGACCTAGTGACCTGAAAATCAATAGGGGTCATCTGCGAGTCATGATCAATGTACCTATGAAGTTTCATGATCCTAGGCATAAGCGTTCTTGAGTTATCATCCGAAAACCATTTTACTATTTCGGGTCACCGTGACCTTGACCTTTGACCTAGTGCGCTGAAAATCAATAGGGGCCATCTGCCAGCCATTATAAATAAACCTACGAAGTTTCATGATCCTAGGCATAAGCGTTCTTGAGTTATCATCCGGAAACCATTTTACTATTTCGGGTCACCATGACCTTGACCTTCGACCTAGTGACCTCAAAATCAATAGGGGTCATCTGCAAGTCATGATCAATGTACCTATGAAGTTTCATGATCGTAGCCATTAGCGTTCTTGAGTTATCATCCGGAAACCATTTTACTATTTCAGGTCACCGTGACCTTGATCTTTGATATAGTGACGTGAAAATCAATAGGGGTCAACTGCGAGTCATGATCAATCTACCTATCAAGTTTCATGATCCTAGGCATAAGCGTTCTTGAGTTATTATCCGGAAACCATTTACTATTTCGGGTCACCGTGACCTTGACCTTTGACCTAGTGACCTGAAAATCAATAGGGGTCATCTGCGAGTCATGATCAATGTACCTATGAAGTTTCATGATCCTAGGCATAAGCGTTCTTGAGTTATCATCCGAAAACCATTTTACTATTTCGGGTCACCATGACCTTCGACCTAGTGACCTCAAAATCAATAGGGGTCATCTGCAAGTCATGATCAATGTACCTATGAAGTTTCATGATCGTAGCCATTAGCGTTCTTGAGTTATCATCCGGAAACCATTTTACTATTTCAGGTCACCGTGACCTTGATCTTTGATATAGTGACCTGAAAATCAATAGGGGTCAACTGCGAGTCATGATCAATCTACCTATCAAGTTTCATGATCCTAGGCATAAGCGTTCTTGAGTTATCATCCGGAAACAATTTTACTATTTCGGGTCACCGTGACCTTGACCTTTGACCTAGTGACCTGAAAATCAATAGGGGTCATCTGCGAGTCATGATCAATGTACCTATGAAGTTTCATGATCCTAGGCATAAGCGTTCTTGAGTTATCATCCGAAAACCATTTTACTATTTCGGGTCACCGTGACCTTGACCTTTGACCTAGTGCGCTGAAAATCAATAGGGGTCATCTGCCAGCCATTATAAATATACCTACGAAGTTTCATGATCCTAGGCATAAGCGTTCTTGAGTTATCATCCGGAAACCATTTTACTATTTCGGATCACTGTGACCTTGACCTTTGACCTAGTGACCTGAAAATCAATAGGGGTCATCTTCGAGTCATGATCAATCTACCTATCAAGTTTCATGATCCTAGGCCTAAGCGTTCTTGAGTTATCATCCGGAAACCATTTTACTATTTCGGGTCACTGTGACCTTGACCTTTGACCTAATGACCTGAAAATCAATAGGGATAATCTGCGAGTCATGATAAATCTACATATCAAGTTTCATGAAACTAGGCCTAAGCGTTCTTGAGTTATCATCCGGAAACCATTTTACTATTTCGGGTCACCGTGACCTTGACCTTTGACCTATTGACCTGAAAATCAATAGGGGTCATCTGTGTGTCATGATCAATGTACCTTTGAAGTTTCATAATCCTAGGCCGAAGCGTTCTTGAGTTATCATCCGGAAACCACCTGGTGGACGGACCGACCGACCGACAGACCGACCGACAGACCGACATGTGCAAAGCAATATACCCCTTTGAAGGGGGGCATAAAAACTAAAATGCATTTGCTTGTAAACACGTCTTATAATCCGGCTTATATTCTGTTAAACAATATGCAAAGCAAAAAAACAACAACACAACAACAACCAAATGCAGGCTAGCGAAACAGTTTACGAAACAGACAAAAACGCATGTCTGATGATGAGTTCCAGATATAAAAGGCTACAAAGAAACATTTATAAACTTGGTATGACTTTAGAGCAGTTAAACAGTATGACGAACACATTCCAAACATCATCGTAGAGTCATAACATAAAAAACCTTTAAATATTCATGGTACAATATTAAAAAAAAAAGAAACGTGACACAACGGCTTCCCAAAGTTTATAACAAGGTGATTGAAATTCCGTTCCATAGTTATTTAAACAAAATGTAATAATATGCTCTTCAGAAGTTTCTTAACAAAAATGGCCGAAAGCCCTTTCGTAGATTCTAAGAAGGTCACATAACCCCAAACCGGAACTCCTGCAGTCAATTTGATATATAGCACACATTGTTCAGTGAATGCTGCCTAGGATTTGTAAAATAGAATGCAAATGGAACGTTTTGGTATTTATTTGAAGGTATATTTGTAAGCAATAAGAAAAAGAGCCATTTTTGTGCTCTACTTTTTCTGCTGATGGTTCCCGGCATTGAAAGTAGGTCATACTATTTGAGTAAAAATTGTCGCCTCCACATGTGTCAAAACTGGTGTGCCTATTCTAAGGTAAATATTTTGAGTTACAACACATAGAATTTGATGGAATGCATTTTTTTCAAAAGATTATGCATTTATCTTTCCAATGATGTATGATGATATAGTGGGTCATTGCTTGATCATGGGAAAACTTGATATCGAACATCAACTATTTTGTATGTAATATAGAAGGAAATTAATTGCGCATGCGTAACCAAAGAAAACCACGAGGTCGGTCAAAAACTAAATTTCGCATAGTTCTACTTCAACAAAACACAGAAACGATTTCTAAGGGAGACAAATAATAACGTCTGACAATCTGAACGCTTCGGACAATCTCTTGCACGACGGTTACATTACATTCACCTCTGTGTTGGGCTCAGAACGGACTATTGTTATGAAAGCGTCTCATTCATGTCATGATCATACCAAGCGTTCATCATTGAGGTTACAGTATACTAAACAATCTCTTGCACGACGGTTACATTGCATTCACTGCATTAAAGAAAACCATCTCATACCATGATATCTTAAATCAGTCTTAATTCATTATTATAACATTGATATGGTTTTTTGATGTTAAGAAACCAACATACATAAACACGTCGAAGCGATTCCTAACGTCACTCAATAAACATTATGTTCGATTGTTTACATTTGTAAAGTGCGTGGAATGATTCCATCTGCGTAAATGAGCAATAAAATAGTTCCAAAGAGTTGCATTAAAACTTGCAAGTTTTTGCAAGATTTATCATACATTTAAAAGTCATATTTTTTAATTTAATGCATGCGATCTTAAATATCCAATCAAATCTACATTGAATGCGTTTGTTCGGTTTTAGCTATTTGGTAGACAAAATGGAGGGCTGAGCCTTTCACAGAGTTGTATGTGAGAGCAAGGAACGACAACTCTGCGTGGAGATTGCGCTTCGGACAGTGGGCTACACCACACCGTCGATCGCCGTTATGGCGGAATTGTCCGAGGGTTACCGATTGAACGTCTGAGTTAGACTAAACACCGCGATGTACCTTAGTTACAGAAAGGATTGACACGGCTTATAATAAGGCTGGTTATTAACTGTTAATTAATTTGCAAAGCATAATCCTAACAAGAACATTTCTTTGTTTAATTCATATCTTAAAGAGAGGCCGTTTCGAGCGAAAAAATGTTACCCAAAGAGCCAACATAAATTCACTGTAAAAGATGCAGATTTACCAAGGGTGCATCTTTAATACAGAAACGACTCAAAAATTAAAGCAGCATCACACTTTGTTTGGTTGATATGTATACGCATTAATCTTAGTGATCGCGAGTTCACTTAAAATCTCAGTATCACGAGTTTTGGGTATTCTTTTAACGAAATATCCAGTTTTTACATCGACGTTAAATTTTTGAATGTGCATGTGCGTACCTACTATGTGCACACATTAAGGTATGGAATCCATATCGCTGCTTAATAGATTCGTATAATGAAGAGTATCGTTTAGTCGACTGTTATTTAAATTACTAAATTTATTTCAGATCGACTGAATTACAATTTAGAAAAAAAGTGCAATATATATATATAAAAAAATGCATAAATATGTAATATTCAAGCAAGCGAATTAAAGAATCACGACTTCTTTGAGAAAATAATAATTGTTTATGGATATTATTTTATTACAATTGATATAATGATTGGCCTGGCGTTATTGATAAGATGTCCGCCTAGTGAGGGAGGTCACGGGTACGATCCCCCTTCGGGGGGCGTTCTCTAGTCCTAGATCTTCCCCAAAGACACCAAGCACTGGTTATAGTCCTCGAGAGCGTTTCTATAAGACAGAGGCCTTCGATGCAATCGAGCTAAAATTAATAGGTTAAATTGATGAAGCGTGTGTAAAACTACCCCACACCGGCATGTGTTCTTACGTGAGAACGTATGAAAACGGCGTTCAAACGCCAAAAACGCCAACAGTGGAAACCTTTCAGCGACTGCTTAACGAGAGACCGTGACATATCCTGAATAGACTCGTATAAGGCCCATGGTAAATAGTATTGAGCCCTGAGTTTATTCGAGTTACGGTGTGAGAAACGGCATGGACGTAAGCGTCGTTCAGGGGAAACTGGGCCTTATGAATATGCGTAAAGTTCCATCCAAGATTAGCCTGTGCAGTCCGCATAGACGAATCAAGGATGACGCAATTTGCCTAAACTTGATTCTTGCTTTGACGAGACTTTCTTTAAACGAAAAATACCATAAAAGCGGAAAGAGTCCTCCCTAATTATCATGTGAGGATTTAACAGGCTATTTTGGGATGAAACGCATGTATTCGACCCAGTTTTCCCAGAACGAGGCTCACTTGCTCACGTTATGGGAGGGGTTGCATGGCAGCCTGCTTAATTACACCAGTCGGTGGAGCTCACGCAGAAGAATCGGACTGTCCGCATAATTTTCTCGCCCTATGACATTTATTTTTGAGGTTTTATTAAAATCATTTGAATATAAAACACCCATGAAATCAAAACATTTACGTACAAATTTGACATGTATTTGTCGAAAAAGTAAACTCAGCAATCAGATCGAACAATTATGGGACAACATGACAATTTATATTGCCCATTTTTAAATGAGCCTCGCATGTGCATAAAATTTCGTCACATATTAGCATCTGCAATCCGCATAGACCAAAAATGGGTTACACTTTTCCTTAAACGGGGCTAAGCTAATAAGGAGAATTCCGTTAAACCAAAATAGAAACAAAATACCCATTAAATAGCTAATCTGTGACGATATTTGACCCACTAGTTGCAATAATTCAACTATCAGCTTTATAACCCAATGGGTTGCTTATAGTTGCAATGCTCTCTCTCTTGGTCATGGGTGCAAAATGTTATCAACAATGCAAGGGTTAAGGAACACTGAAACTGCAAGAACTTATACAAGTTTACCTATCTAAACCACAAACTCATCCAAATGAAACCATTAAAGCAAGAAATAATTGATTTTATTGACTTAGGTTTTGTTTTGTTCGCTGTATCCGCCATATTGGAAAATTGACCGAATATTGGTTAGGTCGCAGTACACCAATATTTTGCATGTCGGGTATGTGCTCCAGCCTATAAAGTCGATAACGATGTGGTATTCGATACAGAAGACACTGTTTCAAATTTAAACATAAACATGTCAGCGAGAAAAGTGTGTTGAAACATCGTCGTGTTTTTATAGGGTGCATGCAAAGGATGACATCCGTAGGTTGCCATTCAGGTAAATTTAACATGTTTATGAAGTTTATTCATTATTTTCCTCAATTTGTCTCGAACGACGTCTGTTTAGTGAAGCGCACGGATTCGCTGCGCTGAACTGCACCCATGTTTATGAAGGGGTGCATATGGACTGCCAGGGCCGCCATAGCAAAAATTATCAAAGGCTCTGGGAGTCCGTTTATATGGACTATTTGACCCACATGCATTAGGCAGCGTTTTTAAAGACATCTACATCTACATGGTATCATCAAACTGTCATGGATTGACATTTCTTTGAAGGTGCACAAGGAAAGAACATATTAACGTAAAGAGTAAAGCTACAATAGTAAAGGTAGAAAAAAGCTAGATAAAAGTAAGAAAGTATAGTAGTGACCCCAGTTACTTTTCACATCCATCAGGGCAAGACCTGTTTAGCTTCCGTGACGGTACCAGGGCACAAGGCCCCGCCAACATAGCTCTAGTCCGTCATTTGAATGCTTATTTCGTAACTGGGAGAGTGTCCCCTTAGAAGGTTAGGCTGGAAAGACCACTCTTGAAGGATGTCAGAGAGGGGGCCTCAGCAACTGATGCTGGTAGATCGTTCCAAAGTGGTATACTACGTGGGAAAAAGCTGTATTTGAAGGTGTCAGATGTAGGAGTGACTGGTAAGAAGCCGGAACCGTGCGGGTGTCTAGGCATATTCCTTCGTGGTGTCAGGTACTTGTTGGCATCAATGTCAACCAGCTTGTTGACTATGCGGTAGAGCATTGTAAGTTGATGTTTTGTGCGGCGTGTTTCGAGGGTTTCCCAGTTTAGCTCTTCCAGCATACTATCAACACTGCTTGTATTGTGGAATCTGTTTGTAATAAAGCGCGCTGCACGACGTTGTACCATCTCTAGCTGATACTTGTGAGTTCCATAGTGTGGACTCCATACTGCGCAGCAGTGCTCTACGCTGAAGCGAACTAGTGCGATGTAGGCGTTTGTCTTGGTTTGTTGAGGGGTGTTTCTTAGATTCCGCCGCAGGAAACCGAGCATGTTATTTGCTTTCTTGGTAACTCGGTCATAGTGATGCCTCCAAGACAATTCTGAGTCAAGATCCACACCTAGGTATTTAGTTGTTTTGTCGATCGATAGTTTGATGCCTTTCAGTATGTATTCAGATGGTATAAGGTTGGATGTAGCCCTTGTTACTCGAAGCACACTGCACTTCTGTGGGTGGAAGTCCATACCCTAGGTGGCTTCCCATCTGGCTAGTGCATCCAGGTACGCTTGGAGAAGCTGACGATCAAGGTCAGTTTTGATCTGGCGGTAAAGAATGCAGTCATCGGCGAAAAGGCGAACTCTTGACAGCAGCCCCTCAGGTAGGTCATTGATGAAGATTAGGAATGTTATGTCTCGGGTTAATTAATTAAAAACTAGCAGTGTAATTATAAGCTTTAATCAGTCACCAGAAGTATACAAAATAATAATAATAAATATAACGTCGTCGACGTCGCCAAGTAACAACGTCATGTACAATTAAGGATTCTAATTATAGAACAATATCACATATCTCCCAAAATTTAAAACAAAGATGGAATGTCTTATATAAGAAACAATGATTATTTAACGGTTACTATGCATAAATGTCCTATTATTTTCGTTTGGATGTTAAAACGTAATCTTTAAATTTCCATGAAGGAAATCGTCTTCTACGTTTTAATTCTCGCTGGTTTGTCTGCTGTGTGTTTGTTTCATTGTCCTTGTCAATATTATCATTATCTGCATTCTGCTCTCGGGTTGGATTCATCTGCGTAGTCTCTGGTCTTGTCTGATTTGGAATTGGTGCACGCAGTAATCTTTCTCTCCATTCATCATTTTTTTGCTCCAGGAATAGTTTGTACTTTGATGCATCTCTCACACGAATACGTCCATCGGAAGGTCGTCTAACGGTAATGCTGGATCCATTTATGTCAGTAATAACATTTGGTTCTTTTTCATAACCTGATGACCATTTGTTTGTTGTCTGATTCCTGATCAACACTTTATCGCCTATCTCGAATTTGTTTCTTTACTATCGGATGTCTTTGCTGTTTATCCCATATCTTCTTATATTCTCTGTCTTGCCTTGTTATTTCTTTCTCCATTGTATCTATGTGTGGTCTGTTGTTTGGAAGTCGATCAAGTAATGTTCTTACATTTCTTTTCATCATAGCTTCATACGGAGAATAACCTGTTGCTGGGTGTGGTGTAGATCTGTAACCCATCAGCATCTGTTGAATTGCTGTGCGCGCTATCTTCTCTGTTTTGTTGAGAACTTTCATGAATCTCTCCGCTTCTCCATTTGCTCTTGGGTGTTCAGGTGTTACCCTATGGTGGTGGAATCCCATTTCCTTGGAAAATTCTTTAAATTCCATAGAATTAAATGGTGGTCCATTATCTGACTCCATTCTTTCTGGAACTCCATATGTTGCAAATATCCCTCGCAATTTCTCACAGGTTTTCATACTGGACGTTGATCGCGTCTGCTCAACCACTGGATATCGTGTCCTTTTATCCACCAAAACTAAGTTGTAATGACCGTCTGGGTATGGACCTCCAAAATCTACGGATACTGTATGCCATTCTGTTTCTGGTATTTCAGATGGTTTGACAGGTTCTTGTTTCGGTTCTACTGTTGCTATCTGACAGTGATAACATCTGGAAATGGTGTTTTCAACTAAGCTGTTTAGGTTTGGAAACCAGTATTTCGCTCTCAACATCTGCTTTGTCCGTGTTATCCCAAAATGACCCATACTATGAGCTGCTTTGACAACGGTATTGTGTAGCCTTTCAGGAATAACTATTTGCCTATTCCGCAATATCATTCCTTTTGAACGGTAGAGATCGTGTCTTACCAGATAGTATGGTAATATTTCTGGTCGCTTTTTGTTCATCTCCCAGTCGTTTCTTCTCATTCGGTTTAAAACATCTTGCAGTACGGTGTCTTTTGCCGTAGCAGCTTTTACTCGTTCAAGCATCGGACCATGTTCATTTTCACCTATCATCTTGATTGTATGATCTGTATCATCGTCATCTGTTTCATTGAGCGGATGTCTTGATAAGTAGTCCATTGGATCTGCCTCATCCTTCCCGGGTTGGTATATCAGTTCAAAGTCAACATCTTGCATCTCTATTATCCATTTCTCGATTCGTGGAGGTAGCTTTGCACACGCTTTGTTGAACATTGGTATCAATGGCTTATGAGATGTAATTATCTTGAATTTCGGTGCTCCAAGAAGATATATGCTAAATCTGGTTTTCGCCCATTTTACTGCCAATGCATCCTTTTCAGTTTGGCTGTATCGTTTCTCAGCTTGAGTCATTGACCTACTGATGTAATGCACAGGTTGCAATCCCTTGCTTGTGTTTTGGAAAAGTCGTGCTGACAATCCTTCATGAAAACTAGCCTCTGTGCGCACTATTATTGGTTTCCTTGGATTAAAGAATGCCATCGTGTCATCATTTGTTATGCTGTCTTTCAGTACCTTGAATGCCTTTTCTTCTTCAGGACCCCATGAAAATGGAACTTCTTTTCCTGTTAATCTCCTCAATGGTGCTGTTAGAATGGCGTATCTAGGAATGAATTTGGACAGGTAGCCAATCATACCTAGAAAACTTCTGACTTCTTCCCTTGATTCTGGTGCTTTACATTCTTTAACTGCCTTCACTTTATCATATGTCGGTTTGAGACCACTATTCGTGAATCTATAGCCGTAGAATTCCAACTCTTCTACTCCAAATTGGCACTTCTGCTTGTTGAATGTTATTCCAAAATCCAAAGCTCTTTGTAAAACTGTCTCTAAAGTTTTGTTGTGCTCTTCGATATTTACCCCGCCAATCAGAATATCGTCTCTCTGGTTCAGACAGTATGGGATATCTCCAAATATTCGATACATAGCTTCGTCGAACAGATCTTGTGAGGATTTGGCCCCAAATATCAGTCTCTTGGGTCGCATGTTTCCCCACGGCGTACTAAATGTAGCTATGGATCTCGAATCCGGATGTAGCATGAGCTGATGATAGCCTTGTTTCAGATCCATTTTTGAGAATATATTGCACTCATGAAACTTGTATGTAAAATCTTCAACGACGGCTGCTTGCAGTATTCTGTTTCGTTCCATGTATTTGTAAGGGACTCGGAGATCAATATAAAGAAGTGAAACTCCAGCTGCTGGAGCAGTATTGAATTTTCATTAAAAACAATTAGTTGGTCCTTTATTTAAGGCAAGTGACCGATTGCCCAAACAGTACAAAACAGCACAATACAGCACAATACAAACCAACATAAACACAAAAGATCAACACTTGCACGTATCATGTGTGGTTCGAGTTTTCCTTGATCGATCCCTAAAAATTTTGGCTTAGGTTGCACGACAAGTGGAGAACACCAGGTAACCGGATCCCCAGGATCCACTTTTTCAAAGATATCCTCCTCAATGCACATATCTAACCATTGCTTCAGTGGTTCTTGAAGATAGTAAGGAACTGGTCGCGGTTTCTGTGCAATAGGTGCAGCATCTGGTTTCATGGAAAATTTCACCAGAAAGTCTGCCTTGTTCTTCTTGTCCTCAATTTTACCAATTCCATTGAAAACAGCTTCATCATGCTTCTTGAGAATTTCATCTATTTCCGCCATCTGTTTTACGCTTAAAATGGACCCGTATTCGTGATCATTTTTAAAGCGCAGATCATTTACGTCTTTTAAAGAACCATCAGCTCTGATTTCTAACATTCCCAAATCATATAGAGATGCTTTACTCAACAACGGATTAGAGTTAATCTTTCCCTTGATGATAATAAACTTCGTTTCTATTCCTCTCGTTGTATTGCTTATAGTAGCCTTAAATTCGCCTAATACAGAAAGTTTGTTCTGTAAAGTGCTAAGTTTTGTCTTGCAATTTTCAAGTTGAATGTCAAGTTTAGACTTACGTTTCAAGCTGCGAAATTGATGTTCATCCATAACGTTCGCATCCGCACCACTGTCTGGTTCGATTTGCAGAATAACATCGTTGACTGCTACTGGAATTGTCTTTTCCATATCCTTTATCTTGCTTATCTGAATCTTGCCAATAGAAAGATGGTGTAATGTATCCTCTAGCGATTCGTTATCGGCATCACTATCTGGCTCACTATCTGTGTTAGTGCTTGTATATCTAACATCTCTCGATCCCCTGTCAGGTCTAGGTCTGTCTCTGTTCCCATGATCTTTTGATCTACAAACCTTCGCAAAATGGTTCAATTTACCGCAAGCATCACACTTTTTTCCATAAGCTGGGCATTTTTCTTTCTGAAACGGGTGTTTCCTATCGCAGTATCTACAATTTACACCGCTGTCGTTTCGCGAGTCACTAGCAGCTGTAAATGGTTTCTTCTTTTTGCTCACTCTGGCAATGTCCCGATCTTGGTGACCCATCGCCCCAATCTGGACAGATGTATCCTCGTGGATTTGAGCATCGCTTAATGCTTCTTGGAGTGTCCATTGTTTATGTAATACTTTTCTTACAAACTCAGAATTGCTAGTAGTTTGTACTAGATGTTCAAGTATTCTATCATCTATGTCCACAAAATCGCATGAAAGCGCCTTTTCCCGTAGCCTAGCAGCATATTCAATTGTGCTTTCCCCGCTATTCGGACGCATCTTGAAGAATAAATATCTAGAGTAATGTTTGTTCTTTTTAGGCGAAAAATAATCCGATAACTTACTTGTCAGCTTCTCATATTTCGTACTTTTCTCCGGATCCTCTAAACTTCTACTTAGCCTTTTTACCTCTGGCCCGCCGTAGATTAGTAAAGCGTCCGTTTTATCATCATCTTCAGTGATTTTGAAGTATCGGAGTTGCCTTTCAAAGTCCTCTAGCCATTCACACCATGCCTCACCCGTTGCTATGTGGTCGCTGCAGTCCACCCGAAACGGTTGCAAATCAAGCCTTCTATTGCCGTCCGCCATATCTCAATTCCGTATTATGCGCGCAATAATAGCTGCATCATTCCTCCATTTTTTCTCTCGTCGCCAATGTTATATCTCGGGTTAATTAATTAAAAACTAGCAGTGTAATTATAAGCTTTAATCAGTCAACAGAAGTATACATAATAATAATAATAATAAATATAACGTCGTCGACGTCGCCAAGTAACAACGTCATGTACAATTAAGGATTCTAATTATAGAACAATATCACAAGGAACAATAGAGGTCCTAATACCGAACCCTGAGGGACACCACTGACTACTGGGACCTCTTCTGAATGTTGCCCGTTGACCACAACTCTTTGTGTCCTGTCGTGTAAGAAGGACGATAACCAAGCTAAGGTGTTTCCTCTTATACCGTAATGGTTTACTTTCTTGAGAAGACGCTGGTGTGGCACGCGGTCAAACGCCTTGGTAAAGTCAAGTATGATTAGGTCTGTTTGAATCCGCTTGTCAAGTGATTCTGCAAGCTCGTGGGTGAGGGTTAGAAGTTGTGTCTCGCAACTTCTCCTCGCTCGAAAACCGTGCTGGCAGTCGTGAAGGATGGCATGCTTGTCTAGGTGCTTGAGTGTCAGGCTGACGTTAACGTGCTCAAGCAACTTACAACATAAGCTGGTTAGGGACACCGGATGGTAATTGGCAGGATCTTGCCTAGCTCCTTTCTTGTAGATGGCGGTGACGGTGGCTTGTCCCCAGTCATGTGGTACCCTTCCTTCGCTGATGGAGCGTTGAAGAATTAGGGTTATGATTGGGGCTAAGTCTTCAGCACAGTCCTTCAGTATCCTTGCCTATAAATTGTCAGGACCTGAAACTTTCCTGGGGTTAAGGTTCTTGAGAAGCTTCAAGATGCCTTCCTCCTGGATATTGATCTCATCCATGTCTGGGTAGGGCGTACCTGCAGGGTTTGGGACCTCGCCTCCTGTTTCGTCTGTGAAGACCGACTTGTATTGACGGTTAAGGATGTTTGCCTTGTTACGTGCAGCATCAAAGAGCCTCCCGTTATCCTTCAAAGACGGAGGCTTATTATTTTTACCTAAAAAATCTCAAAAATATTATAATATTCAAAAAATGCGAAGCGATGAATTGAAAATATTACAGTTTTTGTGGGGGTGCTTCCAAATATGTTTTGACTTTTCTGATTTAAGTATTTAGTAATTAATGGGCGATACATCTTTCTGACGATAATACACAAGGTATTAACAGTTAAATCAAAGTTTGGAGTATAGATCTAAATCATTTAACAGACGTACTACAATTGTACAATAGTTAATCAATTAGTTTAATTTAGCCTTGTTAATTAAACAACGGAAGTTACCGAACTGCCATTCGTTAACATTCGGTAGCGTCGTTATGGCGATCGTAAAGCTTGATCACGTGACTCAGTTACCTGTCAGGTGTGGAGTGGAAGTTTATAAGTTAGCTGTGAATGAATTGTAGTGTACAAAATGCATAGTCAAGGAAATACAAAAATGTTTCGCTCATATCAGAGCGTTTTACCAGCAACCAACAAATTGTTACAGATGAAATGGGACCAAACTTACTACAAAGAACACCGACGATTGGTAAGTTGAAATTTCTATCCCCACCCGCCTGTAAACACGGCCACGGGTTAATGTCTAGAGCGACTACTGTTTAACTATGCAAATATTGAATGTTTGCGTTATTGAATACTTATGCTGTAACGCGTTATGATCTCCGTGTGATGATAATCTTTGATAAATAGAGACACAATTATTTGAATTCACTCGTATTTATGGTTATCATGATTACTCGATCTATATTTGGTCAACATGATTTGCTGGAAACAATTGTTTTGGTTTGAGTTATACTATAGTAACTAAGGATAATAACATTTTTGTAAGGGTTCTTAATTATAAATATCTTTTTCATATAAATAAAAATCTATGTAATTATATTTAATTGGGACCTTTTCACAGATTTTGGCATGAATTGAATTTTGTATTGATTGATAAATGTAAACATTGGATATAAAAAAGCTCCATTAAAAAAACAAGCATAAAATTACAGAAAGAACAAAAGTAACCCTCAACTGAGCTCAAACCAATGACCTGTAGAGTAATTCTATCGCTTAGACAACTCAGCCATCTGTGCTCACACAATGAGTGTTGTATTTTATACTTCATATAAGTAATCCTCATATTGTCAGACAAAAACTGAACTCTCAAAATTATTCTATTGTTTGGCGTTAAAAGGGTGTATATAATTTTCAGGTTTTTTAAGTGCATATAAGATATTTTAGAGCATGGTTATTGTTAAGTATTACTGTTTACTCACAAATATCATAACTACAAAGAAAATTTGCGAATCTGAAATACATTTTTTTATTTTGTCAATTTACCAAAACGTGAAAAGGTTGCGACATGTATATAATGTAATTATTTATTATGATTACAAATACAATTCCTGTTTACAACAACATACAAATGGGGACCATACATTTGAATCTGATTTGTAGGGACTATATAGCGACTGATTGTGACAATTTGATAAAGATATTGTTCAAGACTAATTTATAATGTGCTTGTTTAAGAACCAAACACCTACTAAGGTCAGAGTGTAGAGCGCAATGGTCATTGCTAGTGTATCATCAATCATGGCTTTGAAATTCCTTAACCGGCACGTTTTTCTGTCAAGTTAAGTTTATTATTTAAAAGAGATCTTCTTCTTCCGATACAGTACTCCTTCTAAATAGAAGACTTTGTGCCGGCACCTATTGGTTAAAGGGGCCTTTTCACCTTTGGGTAAATTGACAAAATTGAAAAAATGTTGTTTCAGATTCGCAAATTTTCATTTTAGATTTGATATTTGTGAGGAAACAGTTATACTGAACATTTACCATGCTCTAAAATAGCCATTATATGCATCTTTTGAGGATATAAAAACCTGAAAATTATAAAGCGTTGCAACGCCACATGAATTATTAATTTGGAGAGTTCTGTTGTTGTCGCTATATTTTGTGAAACTTCGAGGATTACTTATAAAGAGTTTAAAATACCTTTATCATTGTATCTGGAAGAATGGCTGAGTGGTCTTGATCGGAGACTTTTTAATGCAGGACTCCAGGGCTTAGTGGTTTGAGCCCTGCTGAGGTTTACTTTTTTTTTTAAATTTTATTCTTGATTTTTTACTGGAGCTGTTTAAAATTAGATCCAATGTTTACATTTATCAATATAAAGCATTTAATGACAAACTTCAAAACATGCCATAATCTGTAAAAAGGCCCCTGTAAGGGGTGAAAACTGTACAAAAGTGCTCAGTGGGGTGTTAATTTAAATTTATTTACACTGTAAGTGTTAACAGTTGGATTAGGGGGACAATAACAGCCATGCACAGAAGTAGGGGGACAATAACAGCCATGCACAGAAGTATGAGTTTTTAAATCTTCTACTAAGGCTGCCTTTGGATATATGCACATATTGAACAAAAACATGAATATTTATTTATTGGAGAATGACCTTAAGATGCAGTTATAAATCCATAATAGCAATACCCCAAAATTGCGCAAGATACAAAACGCTTAATTAAAAAAAGTACAGCATGTGATTTTGGTCATCTGCATAATCATAACCATCAATTAATCTTTGTTTTTACAAAGGTTTGAAAATTAAATATCACTTATTTAAGCAATACCGAAGGGAAAGTTCATTATCTGATATGCTGAGATTGTGTCAATCTGAAATGCTGAGATTGTGTCAACATATCATAATTATGGGATAAGGAACTGGTTTATTCAATTATTAAACAAATGTTTACACAGAAGTTTGAAATTTTGTGATATGTTTTTAAGGAGATGCGTTTTTTATGACTTGTTTTGAGTGATAAAACAATCTGGCATGAAGTATTGTTATCAATATAACTTTGTGTATGAATCTGTTACAAACAAATAAAACCAATTATTCCCAAATCTGTTACAAACAAATAAAAGCAATAATCCCGAAATATGTTACAAACAAAAAAAACCAATACCGGTAATTCCTAAATCTGTTACAAACAAATAAAACCAATAATTCCAACACTAAAACATTATGAGTGTGAATGTTTTATATAAAATCTTATATCTTTACTTTGATTTAATTTGTAGGCATTTTATGTTTCTTGTTTTTTAAGCTTTCCACATTAATATGAAATTGTTTTTTTGACTGGAATGTTAAAATCCAAACAGGTTTTTTTTTTCAGCTTTATGGGAAGATAGCCCATGGCTTTGAAATTGGGAATTTTATCGGCATTTTCAAGAAATTGGGAAAATAAATTGGGATTTAAAACTACATGAATGAGTTCAGCATCTTTAAGCACAAACACCATCATGGTCAACAGTTTTCTACATAATGAGCTCAGACAAAGTCTTCAGTCACATCAGGCACCATATTATTAGGAGGCACTTCATCTTCTTCTGAAGAACAACTGCTATCAACATGTTGAATATCAGTCAGCACTTTGCTTTGGAAATGAACGATGACGATGCAAAAGAGTCACTTGTTATAAAATTACTATCATTAACAATGGAAGGAGTTTCAATGGGAAGACTTGTACTTCTTGACGAGTTTTTTTTATGTCCCCCACCACTATAGTGGGGGACATATTGTTTTTGCCCTGTCTGTTGGTCTGTTGGTTGGTTGGTTTGCGCCAACGTTAACATTTGCAATAACTTTTGCAATATTGAAGATAGCAACTTTATATTTGGCATGCATATATATCTCATGGAGTTGCACATTTTGAGTGGTGAAAGGTCAAGGTCAAGGTCATCCTTCAAGGTCAAAGGTAAAAAAAACTAAATCAAAGCGGCGCACAAGGGGACATAGTGATTCTGACAAACACATTTCTTGTTTTTAATGACGCTTGCTTAAAAAATCAGCAGTTTTCGTTTAGCCGCCAGGTTTTTGCTTAGGTATATTTTTCACGTTATATTGCGAATTGCGTGACATCTTTGTTTTCCATTAAGCTGAATCACAAAATGCTTGAATTGCATCGCAAATATAATAAGCGACTGAACAACACGGAGAAAATCGTGCACACGAATAATGCCGATGTTATCCAAATCGAGGTATAGTCTAAAACCGGTACGAGACCGGATCGGACTACGATTTGTTAAAAGCAAAACAGTCGATGTCATTAGCTTTTTTCCCCAATTGGGAATTTTTAGCAAATTTTGGGAAAAAGGTATACTTTTTTCGATTGGGAATATAGCCAAATTTCGGCTATAAAATCGGGCCCAAAAAAACCCTGCGAAACAAATGTTTTCATGTCTTTATTAAATGTGCTGATCAGAATGCAGGAAGTTGTAGAGTATGGGCCGAGTATGCCATAGACCCCCTTGAATGAACATTCTGCTTCCTTAACTAATTCTTATAGAAAATCTTGCATACAATACCAGCCAGTCATTTTCCACACAGCATCGCGTATCTGTAAAATAGTTAATATACATGTATCGAATATTAACTTCTCGCGAGGCTGTTTTCGGTGAAAACCCGAGGTATTGTCATAGCCTGCTCGTCGTCCGCCGTCCGCCGGTGTCGTGCTAAAACCTTTACATTGGTTCTAAAATCAAAGTGCTTCCACCTTCAACTTTGAAACTTCATACGTAGATGCACCTTGATGAGTTCTACACGCCACACCCTTTTTGGGTCACTCTGTCAAAGGTCAAGGTCACTGTGACCTCTAAATTAAAAAAAAAATTCTGACAAGCTTTCGCAGCCGAGCATGGCACCCGTTATGCGGTGAAATTTCATGCAAATGAGTGTAAATGATATAACAGTATCCTGACTTTTCTGGATCGTCACATTTCAGGTAAAGGAGGCGCAGCCCATGGTGGACACCCGGGCGCCAGCGACCTACATGCACCTTCACCTTAAACTGAAGAAGCTCCAGGTGAGACTCTTACCTGCAAAAACTCAATGCATGTGCGTAAAGTGGCACCCCAGGTAAATCAGGGGTTCCCGCTCTAAACTGGATTTTTAACTGAAAACATACTTCTTTTGAATGAAAAATAAAACCAAAAAGTGTCAATCCTGATTAGCCTGTGCACAGGCTTATTTTAGCCCTTTGCATGCTGGGAAATTTGTCGTCTGCTGAACTTCTAAAATTAGCATTTTCTTCATTTTTTTTTCATCTGGATCCAAACTGTTCGCAAAGACCTTCAAAATTTGGTTCCAGCACTGAAAGAGTTAGACAAAACTTTACACACATGCATTTAGCCCAATATTTCCAGAGCTGGGCTAAGCTCAATATACTTTAAATGTAACAAATACTTTTCGATGAATGGTCTTATTCCAACTTCACCAAATAATGTGTTTTCTACAAATTTTACCATTTGTAGCTAGAGAGAACATTTAAAGTAAAAATTATCATGACATTCAGATTTTTAACCCTTACAGTGCTGAAACCGAATTTTGAAGGCCTTTGCAAACAGTTTGGATCCAGATGAGACGCCACAAAACGTGGCGTCTCATCTGGATCCAAACTGTTTGCTATTCTGATAGTATTCTTCGAAAAAAAATCGAAGAAAATGCTAATTTTAAAAAATTCAGCAGACAACATTTTAGCAGATGACAAATTACCCAGCATGCAAAGGGCTAAAAATGAGCAGTAACCCAAACATTTATCAAGCCCATTGCCTACAAAAAAATCTTTTAATCATCTTTTATCTTTCTTGCAACTTTCTTTAAATAAATCTTTTGTGCTGAATGAAAACAGAATGTTTTATCAGATATGTATAGCACAATGGAAGAAAGACAAATGTCAATAAAGCAAAATTAAAATCATTCTATATAGAAATACCCTTTGACAGTTTTTCACTTTGAAACATAAGAAAGTAAGAACAATTAACCCTTTCCCAATAAGAAGCAAAGTGAAAATGGCTATGTACAAACAGCATAAAACCATGGTTTTATGCTGTTTGCTGCTCATCAGTATCAAAGAGATGGAAACAAAGCCTTTACAACTTGAATCTTAATTAGTAAGAAAGGTCTTAAATTAAATCTAACTTTCTAAGGGACTACAGATGCGTCAAAATACGTATATTAGTGGTAAAGGTTAACAGTTGTTTACTTATTCAGCCATAACTCTTTATTAGACATGCCAATATCATCCGGACAGACATAAAACTATTGCTGATGTCTTTCAAAAGTCAATCAATATCGACAGCAGTTATGTCTTAATGCTCAAGTGAGATATTCAATAATCTCTCTCGAGTTTCATAGTCTTGGTTATGTATATTGATCATGCTTCATAATTTATTGACTTATTCTTCCATGTATGTCCAATTTAGATTTATCAATATTGTTATCACAAAATGGAACAGCTTGTTATTTCACTTGTTATTTCATTTTGATGCAAATGGTACTATCAAACTAAAACACAAAATGTACTTTATATTGCACAAATTGTGTTGTTTTGAAAGTTGAATATCAAAATTTATACAAAGCAGCATTTTAGAGCAATCAACAAATATTCAGAAACACAATATTTAGGCTTCAGTATTGTGACCCCTAAATTTCACTTGACCCCTATCAGTCCGCACAGGCTTAACACGGATGGCACTTTCCCCTTTTTATTGACCTTTTTCTTTAAAGGAAGTTTTTTCTAAATAAAAACCTATCTAAAGAAAGGTAATAGATATAGGCTAACTAGTTGCAATAATTCAACTCTAAGCTTTATAGCCCAATGGGCTGCTTAGAGTTGCAATGCGCTCTTTCTTGTCCATGGGTGCAAAATGTTATCAACAATGCAAGGGTAAAGGAACACTGAAACTGCAAGAACTTATTAAAATTATCTTAACCACTAACTCATCCAAATGGTACCATTAAAGCAAGAAATAATTGATTTTATTAACTTAGGTTTTGTTTTGTACGCTGTATCCGCCATATTGGAAAATTGCCCCAATATTGGTTAGGTCACAGTACACCAATATTTTGCATGTCAGGTTATGTGCTCCAGCCGATAAAGTCGAGAACGATGTGGTATTCATTACAGAATACACTGTTTCAAATTTAAACATTAACATGTCAGCGAGAAAAGTGTGTTGAAACATCGTCGTGTTTTTATAGGGTGCACGCAAAGGATAACATCCGTAGGTTGCCATTCAGGTAAATTTAACATGTTTATGAAGTTTATTCATTATTTTCCTCAATTTGTCTCAAACGACGTCTGTTCAGTGAAGCGCAGGGATTCGCTGCGCTGAACTGCACCCATGTTTATGAAGGGGTGCATATGGACTGCAAGAGCCGCCATAGGAAAATTTTTCAAAGGCTCTGGGAGTCCGTTTATTTGGACTTCAGGCTAACTTGGGATGACATTTTATGCACATGAATATACATTGTAGCCCCATTTTCCAGGGGTTGGGTCATTTATTATTGTATGATTTTAAAACCATCATATTTAACCGAAATTGCCACTCAGAAGCAAGTGAAAATGGCTTAGTGTAAACAACATAAAACCAGAACAGCCTGCGAGTAATTCGCAGCTTGTACAGGTTTTATGCTGATTGCTGCTCATCAGTATCTTTAAGTTGGAATAAAGAATTTAAAACTTGAATCTAGTAAGAAAGGCCTTTAATTAAATTTAACTTTCTAAAGGACTACAAAGGCGTCAAAATACATATCTAAGTGTTACAGGGTTAAATCTGATATGCCCTATCAACTGATCAATACCATACAAACTGTAATAAACTGTCCATAAATTAAAGTAGATTCTATAAATTGATTCAACAACTCCAGTTCTTATTGCTTGGTGTATTGCTTGAGGTGAGTCTCAAGTGGGAAGTGTGTACACACTTGAGACGTCCCTTCAACGCCTGCTATCGGATTCAATGATTGGCTATTATTTATGGTGTTGACCATTTGTACTGCAATATTAATATGTTTGACTTTCAATGAATGACCACTGATAAGGGAGCTTTACTTTGTTTTTAATATTTGAGCCACGCTATGGGAAAATGGGGCTTAATGCATGTGAGTGATGTAGAATCCCAGATTAACATGTGCAGTCCACACAGGCTAATCAGGGACAACACTTTTTGCTTTCATGGGATTTTTAGTTTACAGGAAGGCTCTTCTTAATCAAATTCAGTGTAGGTGGAAAGTATGGTCCCTGATTAGCATGTGTGGCTTATTGCAGCAAGTCTATGTAGATAACTTAAGTATAGTTGTTGTGAACAAACTTTCAACAATTTCTCAAGCTGAGTGAAGATTCACACCTATTCAAGAGCATTCAAGTGGATATATGCTGTAAACACTGTCTGATAAGCATTTAAACCATTGATTTCAATGAAAATAATTTGACAATTTAAAAGCTTTCCTAAGTTTTATTGCATGGTTTGATAAAACAGGATGCGTTATCAATTGAATTTTTGATCAGGTAGGTTGATTATTGTTATCTCACCCTGGCATTGAAATATGTATAAAACTTTTAAGTACTCTACAAATATTTATTTTCATAATTTTTGCAAATTTGAAAAAAACGTTTTGTTCATGAGTGCTTTTTTAAAATGTATAATGAAGTATGTTTTCAATATCTTAAGTAGGTAGATTTTTGTATTCAAAATGTGTGAACTGTTATTTCGATCCAGGTCTTATAAAAACTTCTTATTTTACCACTCAGCAATTGCAAACGTATTTGAGCTTTATTCTGGAAAAATGGGGCTTAATGCATGTGGGTAAAGTCCAGTCTGCACAGGCTAATCAGGGACAACACTTTACACACAGACTGGTTTGTTTAGAAGAGACTTCCTTGAAACAAAAATTTCCATAAAAGTGGAAAAAGTCGTCCCTGATTATTTTGTGCAGTCTGCACAGGCTAATGAGGGACATTACTTTCCACCTAAACTTGGTTTTTGCTAAGAAGAGACTTCATTAGAACAAAAAATACAATAAAAGTTGAAAGTATCGTCCGTTATAGGCCTGTGCGGACTGCACAGGCTAAGCTGGGACAACACTTTACACATATGCATTAACCCTTTCAGTGCTGGAACCGAATTTTGAAGGCCTTTGCAAACAGTTTGGATCCAGATGAGGCGCCACAGAACATGGCGTCTCATCAGGATCCAAACTGTTTGCTATTCTGATAGTGTTCTTTGAAAAAAAATCAAAGAAAATGCTAATTTTAGAAATTCAGCAGACGACATTTTAGCAGACGACAAATTTACCAGCATGCAAAGGGTTAAGCCCAGTTTTCCCAGAGGGAGACATAGATCTATTATTTTTCTCCTGATATTCTTTTTACTTTGTATCTGTTCCAAACATTTGGAAAATGGTTATTTTATTAATCTTTGAACTAGTCCCTTCAAAGATATATTATTAATTTGAAGGTTGCATTTTTTTACAACAAACTTTATCGCAGATATTCGCTATAAATTAAGTACTTGTAAGTAAATGAAAGGCACTTGTTAATTAATATCATGGTTAGAAGTGTTATACTGTTAAACTTGAAAGCACTTAAAATTGCAATAGCATGAGATCTGAAATAGGGCAAATCTAGCATTTGATTTGCTAAATCTTACATGAGTTTCCTTTTTTGCGTAGCTATTTATTCAAATGCAGTATGAAGAATATGTTTCTAGAAAATCTCTGTTACTTCCTTCTGGAAGCGTTTCAAGAACTGTTCATTTATGAACAAATCGCCATTGTTGAATGTGTTCATATTTTGTAACGAATAATTATATGAAGCAAATTGTTATTTTTACCAGTGACTAAACAGATTTTTTTAATGAATGTTTGCATTTAGTTGAGCTTACCAGGGAGAAAACAGGATATAATGCATGTGCATAAAGTGTCGTCTCAGATTAGCCTGTGCAGTTCACACAGGCTAATCAGGTACAACACTTTCAACCTAAACTGGATTTTCACAAACACAAATTTGCTTTAAACAAAAATAATACAATAACAATGGAAAGTTTCATCCTTGATAAACCTGTGCACAATGCACAGGCTTATTTGGAATGGCACTTTAGGCACAGGCATTAAGCACATTTTTCCAAGAGCATGACAGAATTTAAATGTGTTTTTTTTATTTTAGCTGGAAGAAGAGAGGCTAGCAACAATAGAGCGTGACAACCGTATCCTGCTGGAGAAGATGTCCTACATTATGAGAACACGTGGCCGTGTAGACAACAGAAATAACTATGAATATAAAAGGTACGTACTGGAATTACTTTATATAAATTGATGTATTTTAGCCCAGCTCTGAGAAAAAGGGGCTTAATAATGATGCAATATGTGTGTAGATTGTCATCCCAGATTAGCCTGTGCAGTCTGCAGTGAGGGACAACACTTTTTGTCTAGAATAGATTTCCTTTAGAAGAGACTCCTTTCAACAACAAAATTGTAAGCAGAAAATGTCGTACCATATTAGCTTGTGTGGACTGCACAGGCTAATCTGGGACAACACTTTATGCACATGAATTTAACTCAATGTTCCCAGACCGCACCTGAATCACTTATCAGAATTGATGCATATAATTTATACATTAAAAACATGCAGGGTGCGATGTCTACATTTTCTAACAGCTAAGTAACTAATATTGGGTATTTGAAATGTTGAGAGGTGTATTATGTGATGAAATAGTATTTTTAAATAAATATTACCAACTGTGCATTTATTTAGCAACTGAACTCTTTTATGATAACAAGAACTACAAAATGTAGAATGCTTTTTCACAACATCACGTGAGTGACCTTGTTACAATCAAATTATTATTATTGTTTAATTACTTAAGAAAATCTAAAAATGATCACAGGCGACAAATTTCTCTGCTTTAAATATCAGCATGAGATATTTGTTAGTGTTATTTTAATACCATATTTGTTACTATAATATAATTGATGGGTCTACAAGACTCACATGATTGAAATACTTGGTGTATTATCACGTAAATTGGCAATACTCCTGAAAGGTCACAGGGGCAGGTCGGACCTCAAAGACCTCGTGAAGAGGCCGGTAGGACCTGTAAATAAACTCTGATTTAAAAAAACAAAACAACGTAAATTGGCAAGTAGCAGCTTAATATTTGACCTGCATTGTGGGAACATGGATCTAATGCCATATGCAGCCATATTAACATAACATGATGAATAATGAATTATCCTCCTCTACAGTTTGGATTGTATAAACCCTTTGCATGCTGGGAAATTTGTCATCTGCTAAAATGTCGTCTGCTGAATTTCTAAAATAAGCATTTTCTTCGATTTTTTTCAAAGAATACTATCAGAATAGCAAACAGTTTGGATCCTGATGAGACGCCACGTTCTGTGGCGTCTCATCTGGATCCAAACTGTTTGCAAAGGCCTTTAAAATTCAGCTCCAGCGCTTTAAGGGTTAAGCAAAAATGTCAGTTATTCATTTATCCATGAATAATCCCTGTGTTACAGTTTGAATCGTGAAAAGCAACAACGTCAGTTATTCCTTTATGCATAAATAATTCCTATTTTATAGTTTGAATCGTGAAAAGCAACAATGTCAGTTTTTCTTTTATGCATAAATAATCCCTATGCTATAGTTTGAATCGTGAAAAGCAACAACATCAGTTATTCATTTTTCCATGAATAATACCCGTGTTTCAGTTTGAATCGTGAAAAGAGACAGCGTGAGTTGCTGCGTGTAACGAAGGAGAACCAGTCCATCTTGAAGCGTATCATGCTGCGTCAGCCGGAGTACAGCGCAAAGAAGTGGCAGCGGGAATGGGAGGAGAATCAGTCTTTCCTCGACAACATCTCCCACTTCCCCAAGGACTGGTGGCTGGAAGATAGATCCAAGACGGTAGGCATGCTTTCCCATCAGGCCTTTTTTTCCTTCTATGAGAATGGCTGTTTTTCACAATTTTGGGAAATTCGCGACTGAAATTTTCACAATTTCAAGAAGTTCGCGACTCAAATTCTCACAATTTTAGAAAGTTCCCAACTAATTTTTTCACAATTATGAACAGTTTGTGACTAATGTTTTCACAAAATAGGGGTATGGGGGCCAAGGCCAATTTACAAAAACAGGAATAAAAGCCCTGCCAATATTTGAGAAGAGTTACCGTACTATACTATGTATTACACACAGTTTATTTAAAATAACCCACCTTTAAAGGGGCCGTCCAACAGATTTTGGCATGTATTGAAGCTTGTTATTACATGCTTTATATTGATAAATTTCAACATTTGAACTTAAAATCTCCAGTAAAAAAACAAGAATACAATTTTAAAAAAAGTAACCCCCAACAGGGCTCCAACCACTGACCCCTGGAGTCCTGGAGTAAAAAGTCTCCCGCCTAGACCACTCGACCATCCATGCCCATGCTTAGAGCGGATGTATTTTTACCTTTATAAGCAATCCTCGTAGTTTCCCAAAATAAAACGACAACAACAGAAATTTCCAAATTATTCAATCGTTTCGCAAGGCACGACGCTTTATAATTTTCAGGTTTTCAAATCATCAAAAGATGCATATAATAGATATTTAAGAGCATGGTAAATGGTCAGTATTATTATTTCCTCAAAAATATAATAATAAAAAGATAATTTGCGAATCTGAAACAACTTTTTTTTTCGTTTTGTCAATTTACCAAAACGTGAAATCTGTTGGACGGCTCCTTTAAATTTCAATTTTTAAAGTTTGTGCCATTATAAATTGATGCAATTCTTTTCTCTTTTCTGAGTACTAATTTGTGAAAAATGTACTGTGCTATCTAAATATCCAAATAAATAGACGCCAGGTTTGGTATTACAAAATTTGATGAATGTTACACATGGTTGCACGTAGAACATGGTAAGGAACAGTACTCCAGAAAACCCTGTTTCTGTGGGTAAAAACCAAGCTGACCTTTTAAAAGGTCATGTATTATTATCCATACTTTTTTATGTACGATTGGTTTATAAAACCAGTGATTTATGTATGATTGCTTTATAAAACCAGTGATTTATGTACCATTGGTTCATAAAACCAGTGACTTATTTACCACTGGTTAATAAAACCAGTGATTTATGTACTATTGGTTTATAAAACCAGTGATTTATGTACTATTGGTTTATAAAACCAGTGATTTATGTACCATTGGTTTATAAAACCAGTGATTTATGTACCATTGGTTTATAAAACCAGTGATTTATGTACTATTGGTTTATAAACCCATTGATTTATGAACTATTGGTTATAAAACCAGTGATTTATGTTACCATTGGTTTATAAAACCTGTGATTTATGTACTATTGGTGATTTATGTACCATTGGTTTATAAAACCAGTGATTTATGTACCATTGGTTTATAAAACCAGTGATTTATGTACTATTGGTTTATAAAACCAGTGATTTATGTACTATTGGTTTATAAAACCTGAGTGAGCAATTTGCCTTATGACAATTAAGGTCCATATCATCACAATAAAAAAACATTGCAAGTGTTTCCATGTTGTTTTTAAAAATTCAAATTATGAAGTACTTAAATTGAATACTATAAAATCAATATTATTCGTGGAACCTTAATTTTTGTTAATTTGATGGGTTGACAAATCTGCATTTTTAACAAAAAAACATTTAAGTATTAACCGATTCAAATTCCTTATACATTTTCCAAAATCACAACTCCACAAATGTACATGTCCACAAAGTCATTTTTGAAAATACAACAACACGGAATGATGTTAAAGTATTTTAAATTAAAAAAATCTTTCATATTTGCAAAAGTTCATGTTTTACAATCCTATGACGTACTATTATGGTCAATATTAAAGCTATGATTTAATTCTTGTATTAAAATAAAACAAAAACTAAAGGATTCTGAAAGACATGCAATGTTTGATATCTGTGATAGTAGAAATGTGATTGATACTTGAGTTAATGAGAGTTATTATGTAAAGCTGACAGCAATATCCCAGCATTTTTCTCACAGATTGTTCCTCCTTACATTGTGTTTGTCATGGTAATAGTCAATATGACTTAGTTTACTGACCTGAATTGTTATAATAAAAAAATCTAATATGTTGTTTAATGAACAGTTTTTCATGAATTTATGTTTGATTTTTTTTCGATTCTTTTTTAGCCATCGGTAAATATATGTTTCAACAATATAACAATTATATAATCTAATACTGATAGAAGTGTAGTAGAAGAACTATAGAGTAGATATAACACATACTTGTATTTCTGACTACTAGTAGCCTATATGTTCTTGTCCTGGTATATCCATGGTGATGCATATCTTTGATGCCTTTCATAGTTACACCTATATACTCTAGAAATAATATAGTGACAGACACCTATATACCCTAGAATCACTATAGTGACAGACACTTATATACTCTAGAATCACTATAGTGACAGACACCTATATACTCTAGAATCACTGTAGTGACAGACACATATATACCTTAGAATCACTGTTACGTTACAGACACCTATATACCAAAGAATCACTATAGTGACAGATACCTTTATACCCTAGAATTACTATAGTGACAGAAACGTATAAACCCTAGAATCATTACAGTGACACACCTATATACCATATAATCACTATTGTGACAGACATGTATATACCTTAGAATCACTATAGTGATATACACCTATATACCAAAGAATCACTATAGTGACAGATACCTTTATACCATAGAATCACTATAGTGACAGACATGTATATACCTTAGAATCATTACAGTGACATACACGTATGCACCCTAGAATCACTTTAGTGACTGATACCTTTATACCCCAGATTCACTATTCTCTATATGCATAGTGAATGGTATGTATATATGATCCTCGCCCTGGGAAAATAGGACTCATAGACATATTAGACTATTCTTTATCCTATTACCAGATGAAAATCGATAGTATAACAACGATCGTATAAACGTTACCTTTATACTATCGCTATTTTTAGACCATGGTTTTCCGATCTCTATCTGAAGAACACTATATGTTTCAATGTGACGTCATAGCAAATGATGACGTTAAAGTAAACAAACACTACGGAGTCAACTTGGAAAACCAGCGCTGTTTCTTTGAATTTTAAAGTATTTTTACTCTTTTTGAACGATATACGACCACAAAATAATAGGATAAATAGAATATTATGTGAGTTTTGGATAAAGATCAAGTTTATCATGCTCGGCCCGAACCATGTAAGCGCTCGGCAAGCCTCGCGCTACATCGGTTCTAAGCCTCGCATGATAAACTTGATCTTTATCCAAAACTCACATAATATTCTCTATATATCCCACAATATCCTTAAAGCAGTATATTCCACAATAGCAATATATCTTACAAAGCAGTCTATCCTACAATAGCTGTAAATGCTACTATAGCAATATATCCCACAAAGCAGTCTATCCTACAATAGCTGTGTATCCTACAATAGCAGTATATCAATCTTGTATTCAGAGTCTGACGCTCAACAACAGTAAAACAAGCTTGAATCGCTCTCGTACATTTAACAATGGCGATCGGCAAAAGACTTTTGCTGAAAATTCGCCCTACAACAAGGTAACCCTGCACCACAAGCACTGTGTGCGATATGGCAACACTAATGTGAACAATACCTAGCACTGTTTGTAGAAGATATTCGTTTAAAAGCACCTATACCCGTCATCAAAATCAAAACACTCTTCACAATATGACACGTAACAATTATTGATATATAGTGACATTCAGGGATTTCAATAGATTTTGAAAACCAGCAGTCAAAAACACTCATGCTTGAAAGTTTCAGGGGTCAAATGAAACTTTAAGGGGTAAAAATAATAAAGTTAAGAGTGTTTTTTTCTGCATGTTTGTAAAATAGTCTGTTTTGAATACACTTAGAGAAATACAATGCAAAAACTGCAAGTTGTATGAAGTAAAATATTTATCTGAAGTTCTGGGTAAAATTTGGGTTAAAACGATGCACGGCAGATGATTTGCAGAATTCAAATGTTACTTGAAATCCCTGGACATTATTATACAATTCCATTGTTCACTTTTGTACAATATATTGTGTAACACATACCCCCATTATTATATGCTATTAATTAATATTAAACGATTCTGGTAAAATTTAAAAATGCAAATGCTCAATTTGTTTAAAACATCAGATTTATACCTAAATTTTGCTTAAATTTTTTGGTGAACCTTTAAATCAAATTTTCTAGAGGTACACAATTTGATAAAATCATTGTGTATTTTCGGGTTTATCATAAATACTTGCAAACAAAATCATCTTGCACAAAATCATTCTATTTCTTCTTGTTAAATTAATACAAACATTTTATGTATTGTACATGTATTTTACCTCACTTAATATATAAGATAATAAGTTTCATAATATTAAAACATTCTACATTAAGAATTAACCAAGTTCATGAATATTTCAAAGTAATTATATTATAAAATCATTTAAATCAAATAACCATAGAAACAAATATTCAAAATGCTTTTGGGAAAACTGGACTTAATGCATGTGCATAAAGTGTCATACCAGATTAGCCTATGCAGATCACACAGGCAAATTAGGGTCAACACTTTCCACGTATACAGTATTTTTCGTTTACAAGAAGACTGCACAGGCTAATCTGGGATGACACTTTACGCACATGCATTAATCCAAGTTTTCCCAGACTTAGGCTTGTTTAGTGCTTTTTTTGTCTACTTTGGTGGGCTGTAGCCAAATATTTACTGTTTTTTAATCTTGACAATGGTGGATTGTAGCCTCAGCCAGGCGTCTCTCGTGGGGGTACACTCATTGACAACAACCAGTCCAGGTCCCAGGTAGAACATGCACCATCGCACTCAGCGTTTTTCCTCACCACTTTGGGAATGGTACCGGTACCGGTCAAATTGGGAAAATTAGCAGCATTTTCATCCAAATTGGGAAATTTATTAATTATGCTAGAAACGTTTTAAAACATGTACAAACAATAAGTTGCATATTGACATCAAAGTGGTGAGTGATTTCCTACAAAATAATGTTTCTTATAACACTAAACAATGAGCTTATTAAACTTAACACTCTTACTGAAACCGTGCTTGAGAGTATGAACAGTAAATCGGGACTCGTAGCCTCAGGTTACGTAGGATAGTCTGCCTCTGATTGAACCGCGTTTGCGTCAGTAGACTTGACCATCGATGAAATGCTGCTATTATCAACATCTGACAACTATGCACTGGACTTGATATGCAATACATATTCCCTAATTTTTAAAGTCCGAATTTTATAAATGCGCGAGTGATAATCAGTACCGGTAATTTGTTTGGATGTTTTCATATTACACCAAAATTGGTTAATACTACTTAACGAGCAGTATACGAGGTCGGCTCCAAGGCACTGAAGATGCGAACGATTGTGAATCAGTTTTGCGTATATAACACATTTTCACTATCAATTGGTTATGTCAGTGGCTTTGTGGCAGTTTGTTGGCGTTAATATACCTACCACACTAATCAGTCATTTACAGTGAACTCCTCCACGAAAAAGTCATGGCAGTTACATAGAAGACTGCTGATGGCAACCTGGTGCATTCCTCGTGGAAATTGTACATTTCATGCTTAATATTGTCAAAACATTTATTTCGACACGTGAACGTTTTTACAAATAATTGTTTAATTTATTAATTAAAACTGTAAATGTTTGGTTGCATTCTCAAATTACCGTAATTAAATTGGTAATCCAAAGCAAACTTTTCAATCTTCATGGTAATGCGACGTTATCAAAATCTAATTTCACATAAACATTACACATGCATATTTCCTTTGTCTCAACAAAAGCGCGGGAAAATTAAGCCGCTCATGTAAAACGTCATGTTACCACATGGAAAGCGTAGGCGTATTGATTTTTGCGTAAAAACTATGTAGCATTGAGGCAATTGAAATCTTTTAATTTCTGTTTAAAATTTTGTTATTCATTTTAACTAAATTAAAACAATTAATTTCCCTTAAACATGCTGTATCTTTATCGTAACGGTCTTTTCAATTATTCATTATTGTAGCAGTTATTGTACTCTGTATACAGTACTGAGTAAACAAAAAATCCTGACAAAACTGGATGAAGTATTGGGTGTTGTGAAAACACGCTTAGCCGGTATACTGACCTCATTGCGTAGAATGCGATGTTTTGACAAAAAGGATTAACATGTGCGTATGCAAATCTTCGGCGTTTTTTTTCTGTGACTTGATTTCTTTTGTGAATTGGGATTTTGTATTTTGATAATTGGAAATTTTTGTTTTGAAATTGGGAAAAATAGTCTCATTGGGAATGGTGCCGTTTTACGGTACCAACTTTATATAGAGGAAAAACGCTGATCGCACTGCACTGCAGACATTTAAAGATAGGGAATATGTATGCGAAAGTTAATACTTGGGAATATGAATATAAAATATAATAAAAGGGAATAGTGTTTTGAAACTGAGCATTAAAATATGAATATGGCAATAGTTATTTTAAATATGAGCATTGAAATATGAATTAGGGAATAATGATTAGAAATAGAAGAATTGGAATATGAATATTGGAATAGTGATTTGAAGTATAAGCATTGAAATATGAATATTGGAATAGGTAAATTATATATTGGGATAGAGATATCATATGTGAATATAGGAAAATTAAAATGTTAAACAGCAGACAACAATTTGAATAGTGATATAATATTAGTGTTTGGACTATTAATATCTTTGTTGGGTGAGAGATGCAAATAATTGCTGCATAGTATCACATATATGTATGGAAATGCAGTGCTCTGTGAACAGGAGGTTTAATGCATGTGCATAAAGTGTCGTCCCAAATAAGCCTGTGCAGTCTGCACAGGCTTATCAGCGATAACACTTTCTACTTTTATGATATTTTTCGTTTAAAGAAAGTCTCTTCTTAGCAAAAATCCAGTTAAGGCAGAAAGTGTGGTCCCTGATTAGCCTGTGCAGTTTGCACAGGCTTATCTGGGACAACACTTTAAGCATATCCATCAAACCCCCCTTTTCACAGAGCACAGCCCCTAATATAGACAGTTATGTACCACAATAAAAATAGAATTAGTCTGGTGGACAAAACACTAATATATGGCCTGAACTCACCTACAATTCAATAATAAAAATCTCACACAGGAAACCAGCTGAGCTTAAAAATATGGCTACGTAAAAGAATGCATGGTGACGTCAACTACTACAACATGACATCACTATTTTATTGTACATGTCCATTATTAACAATTTTTAAAATAAATGTGAGGGAGGGGACAAACTTCGAATTGACACATGTAAATAAAAAATTTCTTGATATTTGCTGATTTTATTAGCTCGGCTGTTTTTGTTAAGGTTTTGAACATTGGCTCTAAAATCAAAGTGCTTCAACCTAAAACTTTTTAACTTTATATGTAGCTGCACCTTGATTAGTTCTACATGCCACACCCATTTTTGGGTCATAAGGTCAAAGGTCAAGGTCACTGTGACCTCAAAAAAAATAATCTGACAAGCTTTCATTTATTAAAAACTGCACCGCAGCTGAGCGTGGCTTCCGTTATGCGGTGCTCTTGTTTAATAAAGTTTAGTTTTAAATAGAATTGCAAACATTCATAATACAACTTAAGCCTAAATCGGATTCTAAATTATCTCTTATATATATACAAATTATTGTTTATATCTTGATATGTGACAAAAGGAACAGAACAGTAAAGCAGCCATCGTTTAAACAAACTATTTAATTAAAAAGATAAGCATTTAAGTACATGGGATTGAATATATACGATTATTATAGAAAAACCTTAAAACTTTAGTTCAAGATCTTGGTTCCCGGATATATGCAACTAAAAATCTGAGTAAGCCCAGTCAAGCTATACCTGTGCAGGGCCCAGCCCAGTCAAGCTATACCTGTGCAGGGCCCAGCCCAGTCAAGCTATACCTGTGCAGGGCCCAGCCCAGTCAAGCTATACCTGTGAAGGGCCCAGCCCAGTCAAGCTATACCTGTGCAGGGCCCAGCCCAGTCAAGCTATACCTGTGCAGGGCCCAGCCCAGTCAAGCTATACCTGTGCAGGGCCCAGCCCAGTCAAGCTATACCTGTGCAGGGCCCAGCCCAGTCAAGCTATACCTGTGCAGGGCCCAGCCCAGTCAAGCTATACCTGTGCAGGGCCCAGCCCAGTCAAGCTATACCTGTGCAGAGCCCAGCCCAGTCAAGCTATACCTGTGCAGGGCCCGTATTCACCAAATGATCCTTAGACTTCAGACTTAAAATAAAGAATATTGCTACAACTGTAATGTGCTTATTAAGCTATTTGAAAGCTATGTCTTACATGACAGTTTCAGCACAAAATTACATTTGTCTTCATTCAGAACAATGACTGTTAATGAAAACAATTTTTAGTATGTATAATTTTATGTTCTTAACTATGTTTTCTTGGCTCTATTTCTACTCTTTATTCTTAAGACTTAGACTTATTTTCATTACTGTTAAGCACATTTAATAATTTGTGGGAAATGGAGCTACAGAGGCAGAATGTAGAGCCACACCATGTTATAAATATAACTGTAATATTTGCAAGACTGCAGCCAGCCAGAAGAAACGTCCTGTCAGTAAATCAAACAAGGATGAGGAGGAGGAGGAAATGGAGGCCTAGACTGCGCAGGCTGCGTAGGCTGCCCTCAGATACATGTACACAAAACCGCAACACTGCATTGCATTAGTCCTGTTGCTTTTTTGTTGCTGATACTCAATAAAACACTTAATCGATTAGGGTTACACTCAACTGTGAAAAAGTTGGAACAGTTACACATACCAACCTAGCAACTCTTTGCAAATCTTTTATTTATTCATATGGGTTTCTTGGTGTACTGAATTTTAATTTCAGATCCATTCATACAATATTATAAAATCATTCATATTTGTCGACATGACATTTTGTGGTTTTTCAAAAATGACTTTACTGTTTTCACATACATTTGTACATTTTTGATTTTGGAAAAATTAAATGTGAAGTTTGCCTCAGTCATTTACCGAGGAATTTGTGTTAAAGTTGAAGATCTGTACCCCACAAAATCAATGTACTACAAATAATGATTTTACAGTTCTTTGAAGCATATTTATAAATAACAAAACGATTCATCTCAAATAAATTGTATATGTAAAACTGATATATCTCCAATAGTGTGATTTATAGATTAGCTTCTATGTTTCAACTATTGTTTCTTGTTATCATGTTTCTTTGGTGCTAGATCAAAATGAAACCTGTTCTGGGAAAACTGTGATTAATGCCTGTGTGTAAAGTGTCATTCCAGATTAGCCTGTGTAATTTGCGAGGAATGATACACCCCAAATTTACTGAATTTTCATTTACGGTTAGTCTCTTCTAAATGAAAATACAGTTGATGTGACACAATGCACATGCATTGTGCCTGGTTTTCCCAGAGCTTGGAGGCTCAAATGCCCTTCATTGCATCTGAACACTTTGGCTGGGTATTGAATGCCCGTCATTACATCTGAACACTTTGGGTGGGTATTGAATGCCCATCATGACATCTGAACACTTTGGGTGGGTATTGAATGCCCATCATGACATCTGAACACTTTGGGTGGGTATTGAATGCCCGTCATTACATCTGAACACTTTGGCTGGGTATTGAATGCCCTCCATGACATCTGAACACTTTGGCTGGGTATTGAATGCCCATCATGACATCTGAACACTTTGGGTGGGTATTGAATGCCCGTCATTACATCTGAACACTTTGGCTGGGTATTAAATGCCCATCATGACATCTGAACACTTTGGGTGGGTATTGAATGCCCATCATGACATCTGAATACTTTGCCTTGGTAATGAATGCCCTTCATGACATCTGAACACTTTGGGTGGGTATTGAATGCCCATCATGACATCTGAACACTTTGGGTGGGTATTGAATGCCCTTCATGACATCTGAACACTTTGGGTGGGTATTGAATGCCTGTCATTACATCTGAACACTTTGGCTGGGTATTGAATGCCCTCCATGACATCTGAACACTTTGGCTGGGTATTGAATGCCCATCATGACATCTGAACACTTTGGGTGGGTATTGAATGCCCGTCATTACATCTGAACACTTTGACTGGGTATTGAATGCCCTCCATGACATCTGAACACTTTGGCTGGGTATTGAATGCCCATCATGACATCTGAACACTTTGGGTGGGTATTGAATGCCCATCATGACATATGAACACTTTGGGTGGGTATTGAATGCCCGTCATTACATCTGAACACTTTGGCTGGGTATTGAATGCCCTCCATGACATCTGAACACTTTGGCTGGGTATTGAATGCCCATCATGACATCTGAACACTTTGGGTGGGTATTGAATGCCCGTCATTACATCTGAACACTTTGGCTGGGTATTGAATGCCCATCATGACATCTGAACACTTTGGGTGGGTATTGAATGCCCATCATGACATCTGATCACTTTGGCTTGGTAATGAATGCCCTTCATGACATCTGAACACTTTGGGTGGGTATTGAATGCCCATCATGACATCTGAACACTTTGGGTGGGTATTGAATGCCCATCATGACATCTGAACACTTTGGGTGGATATTGAATGCCCGTCATTACATCTGAACACTTTGGCTGGGTATTGAATGCCCTCCATGACATCTGAACACTTTGGCTGGGTATTGAATGCCCATCATGACATCTGAACACTTTGGGTGGGTATTGAATGCCCGTCATTACATCTGAACACTTTGGCTGGGTATTGAATGCCCTCCATGACATCTGAACACTTTGGCTGGGTATTGAATGCCCATCATGACATCTGAACACTTTGGCTGGGTATTGAATGCCCTTCATGACATCTGAACACTTTGGCTGGGTATTGAATGCCCTTCATGACATCTTATCACTTTGGCTGGGTATTGAATGCCCTTCATGACATCTGAACACTTTGGCTGGGTATTGAATGCCCTTCATTACATCTGAACACTTTGACTGGGTATTGAATGCCCATATCATGACATCTGAACACTTTGGCTGGGTATTGAATGCCCTTCATGACATCTGAACACTTTGGCTGGGTATTGAATGCCCATCATGACATCTGAACACTTTGGTTGGGTATTGAATGCCCTTCATGACATCTGAACACTTTGGCTGGGTATTGAATGCCTGTCATTACATCTTAACACTTTGGCTGGGTATTGAATGCCCTTCATGACATCTGAACACTTTGGCTTGGTAATGAATGCCCTTCATGACATCTGAACACTTTGGCTGGTTATTGAATGCCCTTCATGACATCTGAAAACTTTGGCTGGGTATTTAAATCTTCTCAGTCAGTTTTTGTTGTGGTTGGGAAATATGGCTGTTGAAATATTTATATGTGTTATATGTAATTTATGAAAAAAAAAAATATATTTAATTCATGCATTTCTTCCCCAGTCATTGCTTTATATATAGTGACATGTTATGCTTTTTATCCTAAAAAAGATAGATAATTGTTAATGAAATAATACAATTTGTTTACAATTTTAAAAGTCCAAATAAGGATATTAAGACATGTTGAAAAGCAGTGTCTTAGTTAGTTGTCAACTGTTTTAGAATACTTACAAAATAACTTAAATAGGTTGCTGATTTGATTTGCTGAGGTTGCATGATATCTTCATTTAGTGATCTGCACTCTATATGAATACCATACTTAACCATGTATCGTGTTATACATACAGCGCTATTTTGAGTGCTAATTTGTGAAAAATTCATTTGGTTATATTAAATATATATATAAAAGACACCAAGATATAAAGTACGATAATGTAAGCAAGATTGATACATCGATTGATAGTTAGCATCTCTAGACATCAATCTGTTTTTCTTTTTCAGAAACCGACACCTGTAGAAGACAAACCTGACGACAGTCCAAAAGATCGACCTGATGATAACCCGGAAAATTAAAGAAATAACTGCCTTATTTGGTTCACTGTTCATTCTGCATTCTGATTGGACACTAATTTATCAAGCTCCATTGAATCAATATGTGAAAACTAAATTGTGGATCATGCAATATTTTAATGAGTATTTAAGCTAGGTTGATGACACTTGATTAAGTTCTATATGGGGAATATGTACGTAAATGTTTTGTTGTTGGGACAAATATTGTGGTTTCTATGGTTACTGGAATATTTGGAAAGTTAATCTGGTTTTTGGAAGGACTCAAAAAGTACTTAGAGGGCCACATACTGAATAATTATGTACATATGGGATGGTTTTTTTTTGGCAGACAAAATTGTGTTTGCTATCATTACAGAAAAAATAGAAAATAAAATCTGCATATAGGTCAATGTTACTTATGGAGGTATTTTTCTAACTCCAACAGCATTAAGTCAATATGGGACAGCAGTTTTTTCTATGACAAAGATTTGTCTGTGACAAAGCTCTTGGTTTAATTGTTGTCTCTCATATATAATTATCTATATATTTGATCATTTTATACAACCGAGGTTCAATTTGGAATTGGATTGGTCAGGTGGTATACAAATGTGACTGTTTTCAGTTTGACATGCTATCTATAGAGGCTAGAGGATCTTAGGGAATATACAAGCAACAAAAATCTCTTTATTGTCTGTGATTAATAAGATTGTGATCGTTTTTTTAACATAATTTTATTCAATTGTTTATTGTTAGGGCATATTTTTTTAAACATGTTGTGCATAATTAACATTTGTACGTACACATATTAACATCAGTATTATAAACATGGAAGAATGTGAACAAAAGTGTGTAAATAAGATTATGTTTATATTCCTATAATGAGTTAATAACCTTTAGATGCATGACTGTTAAACAGATCTGACCATAAAAAAAAAAAAATCTATATTGGGAGTAATGCATTTAAGGGTTTTCGAAAATAAATAAATTGATATCTAAAATGCATAGACTCCAGGGGACCGTTTCAATAAACATCGCAGTACACATTTACGATAAAAATCATTTTTCAAATGTGCATAATTGCTTAAGTCCATATCGTTTGATTATAAATTTTCATTACTTTATTAATTTTCATTGGCATCTATAACGACGTATACTTTTGATGAACATAGCGAGTTATCTCGTCTACTTATTTCAAAATTCTTTTGTAAGTTAAAATTGTCGTACGATTGTTTATGAAACGGACCCCTGTTTTATAATAATATTATGGGAAGCCACATTTTGAGAAAACCAAAGAATGTTTTTATAGAGATGTTTTTCAGTATTATAGCAAAGTATTGTTTTGATTTCAAAATGTGTACTGTTATTGTTCAGTGAGCAAAACTTGTTGTAGATTTCATTTAAGATTTGTAGAAATATATAGATGAAATTTAGGTGCTAGACTTTGTAGTACTTTCAGCTTTGATATCTAGCAAGCTAATACCCAGTAAACATGCTCACAAACTACACTAAGGCCAGCTTATTGCTGCATGTTTAAAATAAACATTCAATTGTTAAATTGATATGTGGTCTAGAATCACAAGACAATTTTGAAATGAAATTAATGTTTAATCTAATCAATGTCAGTTAAAGCTTTTTAAGGGTCTTGTTCACAAATTTTGGTTCCATTTTTAAACTTAATCGTAAACTGCCACAACTTAAAAGATTGAACAGAATTTAAGAAATTTAGTATCAACAAAAATCTTTGAAAATGTTAACTTAAGCAGGATTGGATCATTGTTGTCTGGATTAAAAAAAATCCACTTTAACCTCTAGACCATCTTAAAAGAAATAATTTAAAAATTCATGGATACATAAAAGTATATATGCAACCCACCTGGTGACACAAATGGTTAAGAAAAATACAGAACAGTTAATTAAATTATTAAATTGTTTTTTGTTTGTTATTTGCTTACTAATTTTTCCAATTTCCAGCGATATTTACTCATGAACGCACTATTTTTTAGGTATAATTATGTTTATGTCAATGTTGTTATTTTGTTCTTTTTAAACGCTGTTCTTTAATTTTTAGATATATGATAAAAATTGTGAAAAAATTGTCAATTCGCAAATCTGTGAACAGGTTCCTTTAATATTGTGTTTTTATAGCTAGAATCTAATGATTTTGATCAGAGACCACTGATGTTAACTAGAATCCACTGATGTAAACTAGAATCCATCAATGTTAACTAGAACCCACCAATGTTAACTAGAATCCACTGATGTTTACTAGAATGCGCTGATGTATTTCCTACATATTTTTCTCACATCTTTTCATATTAGTTTTACGAAATATGATCATGTTTGAAATTACTAATGAATCATATATAGTTAAATAGTTTTATGTATATACATGACTGTATTTTGTACTGATGAATTTATTGAATTGATATTTTAATGTTTTGTATATAATTTGTATATCTACACTGTTTTATTAATTTTGAACAAACTGAAACACCCTTGAACGATCTGAACTCATTTCTGTGATGTTGCAACTGTTGAACTCATGTTTTCTGACTTTACTGTGTGACTGCTATATTGTGTACCACTGTTTTCTAATAAACTTCATAAGTTTACGGTGTTGAACTTCTAAAAGATAACTCTTGCTGTATTATTGCGAGCCTGTCTCGAGTGACGTCCCTTGCATTAATACTTATCTATTGCATAGGTTTCAAATATTGGTATACTGTAAAATCATGTATTTTCGTCGGCATGAAAGTTTGTGGTTTGTCGGTTTTTCAAAAATAAAAAGAATTTTCCATAAGCTTGTAAAATCCTGGATATCGGATTTTAAATAAATAAGGACTTGAGTCTGTCATTTTTTATGTTTTCATGTGGAATTTGTAGATTTAAACCCACGAAATCAATGACAATTTTCAACGAATAATAATACTTAAACAGTATTTTCAGATTCGCCAATGAACATCATGTACCTTTTTCTATTGATAGAGAGTACATTATCACCCCACAAATAAACAAATGCACACTATCACAAAACATTCCTTCGGTGTGTTTGAAAACGTATTTTCATTAATGTATTGTTCTCATTTTCTAATTTCAAAACAAATTATAATACGACTTGAATTGGATCAAATCGCATGAGACCCTAATCATTAATACAACACTCGAAGAATAGTTTGATATACCGACATGAGGCTATATGAGCCGTGTTCTGTGAAAACTGGGCTTAACCCATTTATGCCGAGTGGACTCTCCCATCCTTGTAAATTGGATAAATTCATTTCCAAAATAAGGAATGTCTGGTATTTTTAATTTTTTTGAAAATTTCTTGCAGAAATTCTTTTAAGCAAACAGCGCAGACCCTGATGAGACGCCGCATCATGTGGCGTCTCATCTGGGTCTATGCTGTTTGCCAAGGCTTTTTTTCTAGACGCTAGGCATATATGGGCTTAAATATGTCCATAAAGTGTCGTCTAAGGTCAGCCGGTGCAGTACGCACAGGCTAATCAGGGAATTATTCGTGAAAATCAAGTATAGGCGGAAAGTGTCATCCCTGATTAGCCTGTGCGGACTTCACAGGCATATATGATTCCACACTATACATAAATGCATTAAGCCCAGTTTTCCCAGAACGAGGCTCATGTGATATCACTTGTATGCAGTTAATGTATAAAGTTCATACTACACACAACTAATGAGCCCATTTAGTGGACCAGCCAGTTGATCCGGAAATTTTAACAAATGTGTTTATCTCTTTATTTTAATCTTGTGATTGAAAAGATTTTTAAGACCAATTTTAACCCATTCATGCCTAGCGTCCTGAAAAAAGGACATTGCAAACAGCATAGACCCAGATGAGACGCCGCATGATGCGGCGTCTCATCTGGGTCTACGCTGTTTGCTTAAAGGAATTTCAGTAAGTAATATTCTAAATATAGAAATAAATATACTAGACATCTCTAATTTTGAAAATAAATCGATCCAATTTAGAAGGATGGGAGATTCCACTAGACATAAATGGGTTAAATGTGATTAAACGAGATGCCTTTATAATGAAAAGAAAGTCTCTAAATATTTTGAGTTTCTCCCAGTGTTCGGTAAACTTTGTACTCGAATCAACGATTGGTTATGTCTTAAAGGTTTAAACTTATAAATTTCACACAGTCGTTGGAAAGAGATCCACCCCTTAAGAACACATTTGACCCCTCTTTGCAATTGGAAAATCGGTCGCCGTTGCGTAGTAGACATGATTCCCACAAAGCAACCGGGAAATAATGGATTCGATCCCCTATGTGGGAGATATCTTCCAAAAAATTTACCAAGTATGGGCCATAGAAAATAAATACCTAGATTCTCATCCAAATTTTAGTGAAAATTGGGGCGGGTCGGTGGATTTTATTTTTTATTTTCATTTTTTTTTGTGTGGGACCTATATATAAGTAATGAAATGTTCACGAATTTGTTGGTATATATGCATAACGCCTGTATGTATGAATGTAAAATTATATAGAATAAAAGAAATACATTATCAAAATTTGACTATTGTGTTTTTTTACCCTTTTAATATCATGTTAAACATATTATCAATATTATTTTTAAGTTTTAAACTGTATTGACAGTAAGAAGATAATACAAACCAATAAATGGTGTAAAAGGTATATATTTTGCATTCATATATAAATTGGTGGAAAAATCCCACTTTTTAAACAAAAGACGCTAATTTTCCCCCACCTGAGGCTACATGTACTGTTCCCCCAGACCAGGCCGAGACCCCTGTTATGACATTCAATAAAACATTGACTAGACAATTTCACAAAACATTGACTAGACAATGTATTAAAGAAAATACATATCTGTAACAGAACCCTTTACATTATTTTTTCAGTATGACTATATCATATATCATTGATTAAAACATGGTATGCATTCAATAGACAGCATTTCCTATTTCAAGTTCCGTTTGTATTAATTGGATGAAGATGTTGAGAATGAAGATGATACACATTTAATAAGGAAAGTTCAGGGGTGTCTCCAATACTAAAGTCAATAAAATTTCCTAGATAGCCAACAGTTTGACTAACTGTAACATCGGGTGACACTGTGTCAATTCTAATTTATTTCGGCCAACGAAGGCACAGACTATTTTCGGATGGTCAACTTTCAATGATGGGGCTTGATCACACGAACCACAAATCGTACAGGTCCGCTAGAGTTGAAGTTTCTGCACGTTTTGACACCCAGTACCAATCTTTTACGGTTGTAACGCCGTTTCTACACATAAAAATAAGAAACATTTTGTTGTTGTTTTCGCTCGATCACTTAAATTTCAGACGACGCTCGTGCGCCGTCAAAAATCGATAAGCGTCTCGGGGACATAGGGTATGTAAGTCTCGTCATGTGACCACCGATATTTCACGAGATCTCCAACTTCCGGGTACAAACAAAAAATCAGAATGGCTATATCAATGTTCTAACTACGTTGAATCGCATGTTAAATTAAGTCGAAAGAGTGAAGCATCGGTTGAAAGTTGCCCTTTATAATTAAATGTAAAAGCGACAGTTTTAAGCAAAAATAAATGCAACATTTTGCACAAAGAGACCCATATAGCCATACCTTTTCTTAAAGGCCATTCTAAGCGGAATCGATTTATGCAATAAAAAAGATATGTTATGTTCAAACCAAGAACGAACTCGACACAAATCAAAATCAACTGTTTTTTGCAACTTTTGTTCCTGCCGTTTCTCAGTGAAATGTAACCTTTTCAGTGCAATGCTTTACTATAGTCTCTCACAATCGTGATACATCGGCTATCTCGGATTCCTCCGTAAGATTGATTTATGAAATAAATCGTCTGCTGATCCAGAGTGTAGTCTCTCATTCTATACATAGATGGTGACGTCACTACGTTATTGTCAGTAAGACCGATGTGACACAATGATAGTCTCTAAGTTTGTCATATTTCAGAGATTCAGTAGTGAATACCTTTTCATGCCCTACAACTATCTCCAAACGATAATTTTAACCCGAACAACAGTTTAAAGTGTAAAACATGCCTTCGAGTCAACTATGATATTTTTAAGAAAGTACAGCCCTACATGAAACGATTATTTAGTATAATGTAACCTACAAACTAAGACCGATTTCCAGTTCATTTTACACTTAACTGAAAGTAAATTAACTGTATGTTCTTACCCAAATACCACATTCGAAAATAATTAAAATATCATACAAGCTATGCCACCAGGACTTAAGGCGGTTGTTATCGATTGCAAGCGTACTTCATATGTTTCCTATGCAATGTTATTTAAATATTGACATAATATGTGACCAATTATACTGTTTGTGCTAACTGTTTATGCCAAAGACCTGTAGAATACATGTTATCTATATGTCTTTGGTTTATGCAAATCATCCTTTTCATTTATTTGATTTTACCAAGAAGCATCTGGGTGTTGTGCTCCAATTATAAATCAATAATATGTTCGCGTGAAAAGTTAACACACCAAAATGAGAAATTCTTAGAATGGGACGCAAGGTCGCGATAATAAAAGTAATAATATTTGTGCAACCTCACATCGTGATTTCGCTGTGCTGTATCCCTTGTTCGCGTTTTCGCTCTCGTAATCAAGCGGGCGAAAGTGAGAAACAAGGAGTCTCTCTAATAATGGATAACAAACACATCGGATTTTTCAATATTAATATTACACTTTCTATAAAACAAAACTGAGAAAACAACGAGAACAAGAAACACGGCAGTAATTACTCGTGTTACCTATTTGAAAAACTACACCTGGCAAGCCTTGGTAGGAATGTGTCAAATTAACGCTGTAATTATGGCTTGACTAACCACATTGTTCCCAAGCAACATCAGTATAATCAAATTGCTTGACACAAATGCTATATAAGGAAATTCTTATTAATAAGATAATGCCATTGGATGCCACGCGGGCGCATGGTTAAGTTTCATAAGGGACTAGATGATGTGCGGTATACAGATTAAAATGAAAGCTCAAATTGTATTTTGCATTTACATTAAAACAATAATAAATTCAACTTCTGCAATAGATATGATTCGTAGAGCGAAGTGCACCGAACTGCTGCAATAGATATGATTCGTAGAGCTAAGTGCACCGAACTTCTGCAGTAGATATGATTCGTAGAGCGAAGTGCACCGAACTTCTGCAGTAGATTCTACTTGTGAAGCTCACATGTGAAGCTTTTAGTAAATGCATATTAAAATTGACTGTATTGAGTTAAGATAACGCATACATATATTTATATGAAAACTTAATAAAACATCTTTTAAATTACCTGCGTAAAACTATATTTCAATGATGATGAAGAATCTTAACCTGTTGTTCATTTGCATGACAATACCAGGACTCATTTTGGAAAATGTTACCGAAGATCAAACGGCATGGAGTTACAGTGCTGAATTTCAGGAGAAGGTCCTGTCTGTGATGCGAATTCACGGAGAGACACTTTGCCATCACACCGACGTGTGTCAGAAGAACAGAACCTCATTGGCTGTTAAATATCATACCGCCGACTGGGCATCGTGCTGTGAAGGTATTTCTGGACTCGTATTTAACACTCCTTTTTCGACTTAAGACATCATCATCGTCGTCATCGTCGTCATCGTCGTCGTCATCATCATCATCATCATCATCATCATCATCATCATCATCATCATCATCATCATCATCATCATCATCATCATCATCATCATCATCATCATCATCATCATCATCATCGTCATCATCGTCATCATCGTCATCATCGTCATCATCGTCAACATCGTCATCATCATCATCAGCAACAGCAGCAGCAACAGCAACAACAACAACATCAACAACAACATCAACAACAGCAACAACAACAAAATCACCACAAACAGGTACACAATAATTACTATCAGCAGTATTGGCATCAGAATATTCACAGTCAAAATCATGTTATTCGGCATGTTTAGCAATATTTTTCAGACTGTTCGTGCGATGCGGATTGCGAGTTCTTTGACGACTGCTGTTTTCGTGACACCCGTATACGTGAATTTCATGAAGACGAGGAATGTATGTACCCGTTGTCCGATCAAACCTTCGGAAAGGTGGACACCCATGTAACGTTCTACATGGTTTCCACGTGCAACGGAACAGCTAATTGTAGTTCCTTTAATGTTTCTCCTTGGGGATCCATGATGCCTGTTTATTCTCAAAGTCGACATAAAATATACATTAATAAGGATTGTGCCATATGCAATGGGGCCGCGGATGCCAAAGAATGGAAGGTGAAGATTGTTTGCGATAGCCGTAGCCCATCTGGAATTGAGTTGGTTCATACTGCTTCATTCGCGTCATATTTTTCTAAAAGTTGTAGAGCCGAATTTATCTATAACAATGAAGATCATTATTTAGTTGTAAAGAAACAATGCTTCAGGGAACAAATTGAGTCATGCCCAGGGGTCCAAGCTTCAAATGGCGCTGACCCGAATTATCAACTTTTACTTAACAATTTAGGACTAGATCATTATACAGTGAAATCGTTGTGTAAAGGTCCTTTTTATTCTGTATATTTGAATCAAAATGCATTTGGAAAAATTGTATACTATAAAAACATATTTTGCTTCATTTGCACTGAACAAGTATTTGGATCTAGTCAGTGTACTTATGCAAGCAAATACGATTTTCGGGGTATAGGAAAAGGCGGCTTCGCAATGTTGATCGACTGGACAGCGATCACAAGAAACAGAGGCGGTCCTCCTTCTCTTGCTTGTAGGCTTAGACAGAACAATACAATGGTACGTTGGAGTCATTTTGACATTTTAACACATATTATTTATAAATAAATAAATAAAATAATAAATAAACACACACACACATATATATATACTGGCAATATGTGTGAATATATATAATACATATATACATATAGTATTATTAGTGTTTATAATACTATGTTTATATATATATATATATAGTATTATTAGTATTATTAATGTTATTATTATACATTCTATATGAATGTATTAACGTTTCTTCAATCACTGCTATGAAAGTTATGTTTTAAGTACCGGGTAATTAAACATAGCTTTGACGACCAACAGAAGTGTTGATTTTGCAGTTGCTATAAATAGGATATCTTGTATTGGTAAACTAAACTCATCGAGTCAATTACCCCAGTTGTGATCCTTTTTTTTATTTTGTATGCGCTATTAGTATTAATTGTCATTTAATGCCAGTTGAGTTGATCATTTGCCTTAAACAAAAACTTCCGAACACAAATTTTTCTCCTGATGGTGTTTCTCGAGATTTAATATTTCATATTCCTATACATGTATGTATGATAAAATATGAGCATTTCGGAGTATCGACTAAGGTCATTCATATTCAAATAACTATTCGATACTGTGCATAATAGCATAGTGATATCACGTGTTAAGCGGTTCATCTAAGTCACACGCCAGTCCAAGTGATTATTGTTTTGTGTACGAACACTTAAGGTAGAGCACCTCTAATGAGCACATATCCGAATATAATCTAATTAATTATTTTCTTAATCAGCATCATTTCACTGAACTACATGCAAATTTGTAGGTAGGCTTTCCATGCTTTTTAAAAAAATATACCGATTTTTTCAAAACCACCCCCACGCTCGGCTTTTGTCCAGGTTATTTTCACCCCTGGGGTATATAAAAGTTCCATAATTCATTCAAATTTCCAAATATGGGCATGCAGTTGGTGTGTACAGATGCTGTAAAGGTGTTTAAAGTTTAAACAAGATGAAATAAGTATTCTGTTACAGACATTTATTTTTTACAAATTTTTATCTATGGAAGAGCGCCATGAAATGTAAGTGATTTCAGCCAAGTAAAAATTGGGTCGGTTAAAAACAAAGTGTCATAAAATTCAAAATAGTATCATTTAAGTCATATTTTAAACTTAGTTTTTATAGAAACACTATATACAGCAAAAAATACCAAGAACTAGACAGATTTACCGTTTACTTTTTGAAATAAAAATAAAAATGCAACATGCATGGTTCGTATTTCCAACAGTTAATCACCCAATTTCGCCATAACGTTGTTTTAATTTTAATAATTGAAGAATGTGCATAAAAATTGCAACATATTTAACAATAAATATAGCTTATGTGCCATATTAAATCAAATTACGTTAGAAAATAAATAAAACGCGTCGCAAAAAAGTATACGTCGTCGACAGGATTCGAACCTGCGCGGGAATATCCCAAAAGATTTCTAGTCTATCGCCTTAACCACTAGGCTACGGCACCTAATAGTAGGATCTTCAACCTTTGAAGAAATCGCGGGAAATCATTAGAGGTGCGCTACCTTAAATTACATAGCGCCATAACTGTGTTTGATTTCAGGACGACAGTGACTGCAAGATTGTGCATTGCCCAGTTGGACAAATTCGAAATTCATCTGGCGTGTGTTACTACCCGGCACTGAGATGGTCGGCAAGTGGATTTGGATTATTCGCTAAACTGATATTAAACGAACCTTTTATATTTCCATCGGAAATGACCTCCCGTGACGTCAAATCATATTTTCAAGGCGTTCAAATTATCATTCAAAATAACCTTCATTTCGCACCATCTACCGTATATACGAATTTTATAAAAGACGCTAATCAATCGAAAGTAGAGTTTTTTGCTGTTTATCTGAAACTTAAATCATCCCAATTTGATCCAAGCACATATTTTGGTATTGTCAATACATTTCTGCGTCAAAAATGGACAGTTTTGTTATATAACAAAACCAGAGAATGTATATTAGAATTCATGCCATATAATGTCAGCAGTGTGTCGTATATATGGGAAGAATCGTCAAAAAACAATCTTAATGTGATGGATGGTAACTATAACATGATCCGCATTAGTAACGGTCTTGTGTACTACGACCTGAATTCGGTACCAATAACCAAAACGTTTTTCTGTAACATGCTAGAATTTACTGGAGATGAAATCAACATGCTCTACTCGGGATCCGTTTTGTATATAAAAGAGTTTGAAAAACACTTCGGGGATATGGAGTTTGTGACATCAAGAGATTCTAATGGCTTCGCCACAGTAAAGGTTTGCATAGAGGACCTTCCCTTTGGACTAAAATTGAAGGGAGCTTCTGCTGAACCAAGTTACAATCGTATCATGTTCGTGCTAATATTTTTGCTTTATTTCAGAAAAATTTATTGAATACGTGCTCGTATGACACATTTTAGAATTACTTGTTGCTTCTCAGAATTCACGTTTTATAAAATTGTGTTTTATTCGCTGTCGTATTTTAGATTGAACTAGCGGGATTTATTGCGAAGGACGACAAAACAACACAAACACAAACAAGTACCAGTAATCTTACATTCACCAATCCATGCATGTAGGAATAGTTTGGCTAGCTAACGGAATCATTCCTGTAAAAAATTTGTTTTAAAAGAATGTTTTCATTGAGCACCTCGTTTCAACCACAGCTTCTATTTAAATTCATTTGGCTTGCGTTCTTACTCACCATAATCTCTTCAAATAAATGCATATAAAGGATTTCTTTTTCTATTTTCGTTTTTTTACCGTTAAAGCTACGTGTCTATCACATTATAAATACATTTCAAAATTATGTTTATTAATAAACTATGTTTGATGTTGTATCCTTATAAAGAAATGGTAATGATCTGTTAAAAATAATATAGCCAATGATAATAATATCTGTTACAAGTTGATGATGACATGAACTATACATTTTAAGTTAACTTATTCTTTTACTAGCAATACGCTAAGTTTCAAAGATACACATGAATACATTTGTGTGTACTTTAACATTGAAGCTTATCGCTGATATCAAGGCTCTATGTTGTGGAGACTTCATGAAAGCATGTTAATTTGATCATCGTTATGCCCTTGTCTTACAGAGTCCCGGGTCGCCGCAGAAACGAATTAAGATCAATAGTACACAGTGACCGGGATACAAAATCGAACCTTATTTATTATATTTCTATTATTCATTGACTATTGTTGCAGCAAAATGTTAACATAAGGCAAATTTAAGTTATGTATATACTTACTGACAATTGAACACATTTGAATGAAGAGCAAAAAAACATCAAAGATGAAAACGCTTTAATTTGTATGCAGATGTAGGCAGTTTGATAACATCGAAGTACATGTATGTTTCCTCCAAATTGTTAAAATCGGTTATTTATCATTAATTAATAAACATAATTATCCTCATAGCTCTATGTTTAAATATACGTTATGTTTACATGTCAAAAAGAAAGAATTTCGTATAGTTATTTGAACATTCTTTCGCACTATAACACTTGTATTTAATTGAAAAGAATATGTTTCTATATTTAAATGTTGTGTGATATTGTTGAATCGACGCCTAGTAACTCTATAGTTCATATGTCATATGGGTCGCTTTTGTATTGTTAAAATAAGGCGCAACCTACGTCATCGGTAAAAATCACGTTTCAAAGGCTAGTTTTAATTTCTTATTTTTCCCCTTGTCTTTCAACGCGGGAAAACATATATAATAATACTTAATAAGATGGCCATTACGTCGGTAATTGGCCTGTTACAGATACATGTATAAAACATTGCCGAAGTAGGTGCGATAATAGGTTTGATATTTTTCCGATGGTTGTTAAAAGACAAATTGTAAATATAATTGTTTTTGTAATTTACAAACTTTATTTTATTTTCGTTGATACTGGTTCATGTTTGTCTTAACACATTGCTTCATTATTGCATCTGTCAGGCTGCGCAATTAACGGGGTTTATGTCATAGTCGTGGGCCGTGGGCAAGGAAGCGCAGTCAGGATACCATCCTCTGGAATAGGCTAAGTGTAGTCAACAGTCAAACTTACAATAATAGACCTATAAAAAGTCCTGTCTCTAGCAAACACTAAGCCAGCCGGTATGGGGTTACTCGAACGAATATGACGAAAAATATGGCTTATAGAACATACACAATTGTTTAACAAAAAGCCATTCTGGTACAAGGAAAAGTGAATGTTAAATGCACTCGCGGCTGAGGAGGCTCGAGTTCTTGTTAAGCACATTGCTACACTCACGGTTTGGTATCGGTAGATTGGCACAACAATTGGAGGGGAGCAAAATGACCATTGGCAACGTCACTGCGTCCGCAATAAGTTGTTGGCGTGTTGTCTTTCACGTTGTTGTGACTTTTGCGTTTATGTCGTCCTCAGGGCGAATTTACTGTAATATAGCAAGAACGCCATTACAACGTAGGGACTCTGCTTTTACTTGGAATATCTCCAAAGTAGTCGCCGTAGGGTGGCAACCTTCCAAGTTCTTGGGGTCGGGACACCGTTCTAAGAACGACCCTACGGCGTCCCAGGTGATTCTGCCGAGTCCCGGGTCGCCGCACAAAAGAATAAAGATCGACAGTAAACTATGACGGGGATACAAAATCGAACCTTTCTATTATTCATAAGTATTTTTGCAATTGTTTTTAACATAAAGCAAATTTAATTTATGTATTTACTTATTTTATCTATTTTTAAAGTTATCAATAATAAACAAATATCAACTTACTTGTGCAATTAATGTTATCCTGTATTTCTTTGATATCATTAAGGTATTTGCTCATGACGCCCCCATTATATTATATTATATTATATTATTGTCTGCTTTTTTGGTTTCGATTCGTCTGCATTTTAAAGCCATGTCTATACACTACGCGCTTTCTTACCATATATAATTTATAATGGCCGTTTCCTTATATGTGAATATCGTATCGTTTTAAATCTTTTTATATATCGTATGCGTTTTCCAACTATTTGTCTTTTATCTGCGTTTTCCAACTATTTGTCTTTTATCTGCATTTTACAGCTATTTATTTGTTGTCTAAATTTTCAAACTATTTTCATTCCACCTTAATTAGTTTCTGTTTTCATATGGTCTGCTTTTTCATAATCTGTATTTAAATCGTCTTAAAAATTGCCAGCGTTATAATATATTTAATATGTAATGTGTTGTACCTTTTTTTTGATCAGTGTTTGAATGATTTGTAATTGATATACCGGTACTCTAACATCTTATTATGTTTAACAATACCTTAATGTTTTGACACCGGATGCGTTCTCTACTGTTTCTTCGCGTCTGTATTTTTCTAAAGCTGCTCTACCATTAATAAAGGGTGTCTTCATTTGGTGCCTCTTTATCTTATGTTTGCTCTAGATGTACACATCGTTTGCGTTTTGTTTAAAGATCATATTGAGTACATCTGTTTTTCTGCTAAGTTAATCCTGTCCTTTCTCCTAAATAATACAGTAGTACTATGTATAACTGCTTGCGGTATACAGTTTCAATTACGTTTCAATTACGTGATAACATAACATGTTTAAATGCCTGTGCATATAGTGTTATGCGAATGAGAGCAGCGTTCTGAGAGAAAAGATTCGCAATTAGTGCTCAAACAATAATGTATTTATACGAACGCAAATCATCGCCGTGCAACATTCGCAAACATAATATAATATCGTGTGTAACGCACGCTTTGTGTTACAAGGTGTGGTTGTTTCTCCTTTTAATGGATATGCAATAAATGTCCATAAGCCCGTTGCTCTTGATAAGACTACAAAGTATATTCAACTGTAAACTTATTACTTTTCGAAAAAATAACATTTTAATATACCAACACAAATTAAGGAATTAAGTTTTAATTGTTATTCGTTTATGCAAAACATATAGAGAATACCATGTAAGTGTGATTGTGTACTTGAATGTATCCGACAAGTTGAAGAAAGGTTCACAAGGCGAGGCTTGCCGAGCCGTGTAAGCCTTTCTGAGACGACATAGTATTCTATTTATCCTACCCTATTCTTATTAATTTGTTCCCAATGCAATACAAATAAGGTCTTTAATTGCTAAAACTATAGCAAAACAGATTAATTAAATTTACTGAATCTAACCTTGCGTAGTAATGTTACAATCGTTTGTGATCGTTGCCGTTTCTGCCACTCGAAATAGTCCCCCCAAAATATCAACGCAAAAGCAGAGTAACAAGACTGAATATCGCTTTATGCCTCGATATAAATTTAATCAGCATTCCAAATGTAACACACTCAAGTAGAACTAAGGCGATTTTGTTAAAATTAAAATTCTAGTTTCACCACTGCAAAGCACAAAAATGCTTCCATTTTTAAATTACCCGTCAAGCATGATTCAGCATTTATCCCCGCCAATATTGTTAAGTTTTGTCTATAAACAACTCTTTTTTACACCCTTTTACTAACTGGCATAAAAATGTCAAACATCTACTTGTTCTTGTTCTACTCACCAAAATTGTGTAACAACCATGTTTGTTTTCTTCAAGTTTTGTTTGCTTCCAAGTCGAGAAAATTCCATGAAAATTCTGCACACATTTACCTATTAAGGTAGCGCACCCGTAATGATTTCCCGCGATTTCTTTAAAGATTGAAGATCCCTTTTACCTGTTTATTTATGGATATCTAATTTAAGCATATACTAATGAGAAGTTTTCGTGGCCGAGTTGTTAAGGCGATATGCTAGAAATCTTTTGGGATCTTCCCGCGCAGGTTCGAATCCTGGCGACAACCCATACTATTTGCGGCGCGTTTCATTTCTTTTTTAACGTAATTTGATTAAATATAGCATATAAGCTACGTTTATTGTTAAATATATTGCAAATTTTATGCGCATTCTTAAATTTTTAATTGTGTGATTTAATGCTGAAAATACGAATCATGCATGTTGCATTTTTTTTATTTCATAAAGTAAACAGTAAATCTGTCTATTATTTGGTATTTTTGCTGTATATATTGTATCTATAAAAACTAAGTTCAAAATATAACTTTAATGATACTATTTTGAATTTTATGACACTTATATTTTTAACCAACCCAATTTCTACTTGGCTGAAACAACTTACATTTCATGGCGCTCTTCTATAGATTAACAAGTTATAAAAATAAATATTTGTAAAAGATTACTTATTTCATCTTGTTTAAACTTTAAACACCTTTACTGCATCTGAACACACCAACTTCATGCCCATATTTGGAAATCTGCGTGAATTATGGAACTTTCATATACCCCAAGGGTGCAAATAAACTGGACAAAAGCCGAGCGTGGCGGTGGTTTTGAAAAAAACACACTATTTTGTTTAAAAGAAAACCGAAAGCCTACCTTAAAATTTGCATCTAGTATAATTAAATGATGCTAATTAAGACAACAATACATTAGATTATATTTGAAAAGGTGCCCCTTACGGTTGCGCTAACTTAAAATGTACATTTCTTCATCGTCATCTTTTCCATTTTTAAAGCACTTAGTGTAAGCAGACAATTCTTTGTGGATAGTGATTCTTTGATAGACTGACAATAGAACGACTTAATATTCATTTAAGAAATTACTCTTTAAAGTCAACATTGATTTCCTTCGAAAAGTTGAAGAAAAATTCACTGACACTTTTTCTGAATCCGTCAATCTACAAAACAGCGTTATATATTCGAGTACATTCGAAATTTAAAGAAATCAAAAATTCAATCTCACCGGTTTCATTCGGGCATCCCTTACTCTGATAGTATCGGTCCTCCCCGTAGTATCGTGCTTTAAACGGAAATCCCTCAAGAAGTGCTGAAAAGTAAATGTTGTTTCAATTTTAAGAAGTTGTAATATATATGATAGTTATCCATGACTATAACGACGATCATTCTCATGATTTCACGTGTTTGTTGGAAAGCATGTCATGTTTATTCCAGGGTGATGCTTTCATTTTTAAATACGTAACATACAATTATGTAAGTTTGTTTATGAATTGATTGTAGCCTTATCAAATGTTTTATATGCCGCTTATTTTTGAATAAAATATAAAAAAAATATTTTAAGAACAACATGAGCAAGAGCTTTTCCATTAAATTCCTTTTTGGAGAACAAGCACATGCGTATAGTAACAACTTTCAGCAACCAATCAGAAACGCCGATACTATGAGACAATTGTACATGAAACAGATTACTACAATTAGCTAAGTCTCGTCAGTATTTTGTCGAAACATTGCCGATTTAAATGCAGTTTTCGTTGTTAAGTACAAGAATTCACATTTACCTATGTACTGACTTGTATTTGCTCATTACAAAAATTCGTATGCATTCATCAAGTAGGCCGATACTATATAGACATGCTAAAACATGTATATTCCAACACTTTTAGTCACATTGTTTATAATAATACATCGTAAACACTCGTACCAAATGCAGACATAAACGTCCTGGGCCACATGGGAATTGAAGAAAAATACTTTACATACAACAAATATATACAAGTGATACAAATGTAAAATTTCCAGCACAACACCATAGTCTGAACAAAAGCAAAATAATCGCTTCCAAAACTGAAAAGCAATAATTGCAACCAATAAACTGTATAACAACAACCAAGACATTTATTTTTCCGAATATAACTATCTTTATAGAAGTAAATGTGTAAATAGTTTTGTTTTAAACTAAAGTTTCATGAAGAACTATAAAATTTTCGAACTTGAGCACAGGTGTGCACAACCACTTTGACACATTTTGTTCCATAATTTGATAATAGTGAAAATTGGTGCAAATTTTATCTTGTTTTATAATCCAAATACAATTTATGAATAAACGTAAACAACTTGAATGATGATATGTAATTGTATATGTGTAAAAACACCGTAAATAATACATTGTTTACATTATCTTCAATCTTCAAGCTTGTGTATGCAATTTGTTAATAAATGTAACATGGAGCGCGATTGGCTACCTGTTTACTGCAGTGGAGAATTAACCATTCAAATCACATGTTTGAAATACATGTAGTGTATTATCCAAAATGAAACTTAACTATTGTTATTGTGACATTGAAGCGGTTTTATACGAATTTTGAGAAATAAATCACATTTAATTGTAATTGTGGTTATATTAAACTATTCAAAGAAACAAGCCAATGGATATGTATCTTAAAAAGAGGTTAATTTCAAAGGAATATGGGAATTTACAACGAGAATTATCAATTATCAGTTTTCAGGTGTTCACACTTGTGTCCAATTGAGGATTTCGAGCTTTTTTGAATGAAACGATTCGTTTTAATTTAATGAATGATCGTATTGTATTGCCAAGTTTATTATTTTCTGAAAGATAAATATCTTGGCTTTTGGTATACCGTTTTATTGTGTAATTAATGTTTGTGGAAGCGATTGTTTGGCCTTTGTCTATACCATCGTGTTGCGCAGGAAATGCGACAGTTGTATCCCGTGTATACTGTTATAGTACGTAGAGTATTTTTCTAAAACATCCCTGTGTTCCGGACATGAAAGCTGCATTCAAGTGATTTCGTCAGCTGTATAGTAAAATAAGGTCTTGCTTTGTAGTAAAATACGCTCTTTTCAAGACTTGTGTAAGCACAGCATGTTGAACACAATGAAAAAAATACAAAATACTTTGCAAACATTGAAAAACGCAGAAGCGAACAAAAAACTGTGCACAAACTAGTTGTCAATGGAAAAGACCTAACAAATAGAAATCAAATACTAGAAGAACAACGCATATTCTTCGAAACGCTCTATAAACGAAAGAATGTCGAAACTAACACCCAGTTTAAAAATACACATCATGCTTTAAATGAAGAGGAAAAACAAGTATGTGAAGGATTACTATCAGAATATGGATGTGGACTGGCTCTTAAAGAAATGCAAAATAACAAAAGTCCGAGATCTGATGGCATCGCTACCGAGTTTTATAAAATATTTTGGAACGATATAAAAACACATTTAACTAATTCACTAAATTATTCATTTAACAAAGGAAGTCTAACAACACTTCAAAAACAAAGTATAATTGACTCATTCCAAAACCTGGATTTTTTTTTAGAATCCCTGTCAAACTGGCGCCCGATTAGTTTACTGAACAATGATTATAAAATAGCAACTAAAAGCATAGCAAACAGAATTAAAAAAAATATTACCATTAGTCATTTCAAGAACTCAATCCGGTTTCATAAAAGGACGTTACATTGGTGAAAACGTTCGTTTTATACAAGAATGCACTAACTATTTCAACAATTCAAATAATTCTTGTCTAATATTCTTTGCAGACTTTGAAAAGGCATCCGATTCACTTGATCACTCGTTTATGTTCTCTTGCTTAGAAAATATGAACTTTGGTGATAGTCTCATTAAATGGGTAAAACTGTTCTATACCGACATTAATAGTATAATTACTAACAATGGCTTCTTCTCAAACAGCTTTAACATTGAACGAGGGGTTCGACAAGGGTGTCCACTTTCATCATCGCTATTTAGTATATGCATCGAGTATCGATCACATCATATCCAATCAAATAAACATATAAATGGCATATCAATAGAATCTGACGTAGAAATTAAACAGTCCCTATTTGCTGACGATGCAACTTATTTTTTAAATGACAATTAAGATTCTTTCCATAACCTAATAGAGGCACTAACCCTTTTCGGAATGACATCGGGTCTTAAACTTAACAAAAGTAAATGTACTGTGCTACGAGTAGGTAAATTAAAACAAAGTAATGTCCATTATAAAAAAGAAATAAAACTTAACTGGACATCCGATGAAGCCACCACGTTAGGAATTACATTTACAAATAATGAAAATGATACAATTCTAAAAAACATACTGCCTAAATAACAAAAATTTAAAAACTGCTAAAAATCAAGGCAACACCGTAAACTTACACTAATCGGAAAAACACAGTATTAAAAACGTTTGCACTTCCTAAATTAATTTATGTATTAACAGTTCTCCCAAATCCACCAAATGACATTATAAACGATATAAATTCAACAATATTTAATTTCGTATGGGACGATAAACCTTACCAAATTAAACGAACTCAGTTGATTCAATCCGTAGAAAATGGAGGTATCAAATAAACGAATATTGACTCATTCGTGAATGCAATCAAATGCAGCTGGATTAAAAAATTCTTAGATAGTACCAATACGAGTAAATGGAAACTATTCTACCAGAAGATTTTAAAAAAATATGGCGATTCCTTACTTTTTGAATGTAACATCAGCAATAATATCTTACATGAAATTTCAAAAGAAAACATATTTCTATCTAATGTTCTATCAGCATGGAGTAATGTTATCCATAACCTAGAAACCCAAACTAATAGTAAAACTATTTTATGGAACAATAAAGATATAACTTCAAACAATAAGACGTTTTTCTATAAAGATTGGTTTGAACGAAGCATAAAATACGTCGACCAACTATACGACTACATAATCAAGGACTTCTACTCCTTTGATAATATATGTTCTTTCCCCTGTGATCAGTTATTATTTAAAACAATTAGCTTTGCATTATTGGCAATACATGTTGTTATAAATGTAATAGGCACAAATGCAGTACTTATTTTAACTAATTTACACAAAAAATCACCACTATGCAAGATATTCTTAAAACAAAAATATATAAATTGATCCGTAAAATAACGTCTCCTCCCATAAGCGAAAAAAAACCGCATTACATACTAGTCGCTGCACTCCAGTGCGACGCCAAGAAGAAAAATAATTGAAACTTCACCCTATAATGGTCAGATTATAATCCCTGAGATGTCCTGTCTACATTGAATATGCTATGGAAAACAAAATCATGATCATATTCCAAAAGGGATAGGAAAAATTAAGCAAATTCGTTTTTAATTTACGTCAGTCTAGAAATGTTATTATTACATGCTTTATATAACAGTATTCAACAGCGAATTTTGCATTTCTGGTTCGCTAAAAATTGGTTACTATATCTGTTAAATGTGTCGGGTTTATATCGGTAACAGAAGTGCCATTGTAAATGAGTTAATCGGCTAAAGAAGTGTCGATGAAAATGTATCATCCAACTCTGTAAAATTTGAAAATTCCTCAAATACCTCAGTGAACTACAAATTTAAGATGGTGTAACATTAATAGAAATATTGATATTGTAATTCGAATAGTGAACACGTTCTTGATTTATTTCTAAGTATTTTATTTAGTTGAAATATGCACTTATCATCCACTTCATGCTGATTTTAGATGGAATTGTATCGTCTTTTTTCATATAATAAATCGTTTTTTTTTCGCAAATTTATTTCTTCGCAATACGTAGTGCTACACCATTAGTCGGCCCAACAATGTTCCGTGTCCGAAAACCCAATAAACAGAAAATAAATGTGAAAAAAACTGAAGAACTCCGCTCTCACGCGTGGCTTTTGTTGTTCTCTGTTATCAAAGCCGTCCGTTTTCAAAGTATCCGCATTACCGGCGTGTTTACGCAAATGTATTACACCCCATTTTCACAGAGCGCGGCTCATTTTTATTAACACTTCTTAAGTATTCATGTGACATTTGGTTGTATACCAAATGCAAAGAACTAGAAAGAATTTACCATACAATTTTGTTAACGATTACTAAGGGTAAGAACCAGCGCATGCTGCAGTTTATGGTGAACTGGGCAGATGTCGTTTTTATATCGCCAGTTGCTTTTGAATAATTAAATATTTGGCTTAAAAGTAAAGACAATGCTCATATTATACTAACGACTATAACAAGGCTCGTACAGACTGTTTTGTGGGGAGGGAAATTGAGTCAAGAATACACAAATTCAAGTTTGATCATTGACAGTATGTAAATAATAACGCATTTCGCAATGAATTAACATTGGTTACATCCTCTTGAAAGTTTGATTTAAACATTGTACACAGAATCAAAATATCATTTGAATTTGCTTTTGTATGTCTCTTACCTGAAAGTTTCAGATTTTACTTGTGTAGATTATGAATATCAAGTCATCCATTAAGAATTCAAACGAGTAGGTTAAGTTTTAATCCAAATGCTAGAAAATCTCTCCTAGTTTTTATATGAGCCGTGCTCTGTGAAAAGGGGTTAATGCATGTGCGTAAAGTGTCGTCCCAGATTAGCCTGTGAAATCCCCACATGCTAATCAGGGACGACACTTTCCACCTAATCCCGATTTTTGCTAAGAGGAGACTTTCTTTAAACGAAAAATATCATAAAAGCGAAAGTATCTTCCCTGATTATCCTGTGCCGTCAGCACGTCTGGAAATCGTTCCTGAAGTCCTGAATAGGCTACCATTGTTTTCCAGTTTGCTTTTTTGAATTCAGTTTTATATCGAAATGCATTGTGCCATAATTTACTATTTACAACTTCGCTGTTGTTGTACTCATTCAGCCGTTTCGTCCTCAGTATATTGCGGCTCGACTTTTTTTCACGGATTTAAGAAAAAATAAAACATGTTCTGGCGGGATGAGAATCTAGGAATTTATTTTCTATGGACATACCGGTTCGTGTTATTTCAAAGAAACGAACTTTAATCCAATCGAGTCTAAATTTAAACTTAATCGAAAAACCATTGATTGAAACAGAATCATTTGGCATTGTGAAGCAAAATGAATTTCCTTCAGTTGAGGAATACATCAGAAAATTGTGTTAGAAGTTTAAACTGAAAGCTTTGTGTAAAAATAGCCTGGTCGTTAACACGCCATATCAACGTTAATATGTCTACTACTATGGCTCGATTGGTCATTGTTATCTCAGATGCTACTTAAATGTATCCAGTACCCGGGGTCCGGAAAAAAGTACCCGCGAGTACGCCTTTAAGCATATTTTCCATACCCTGGTTACATGGTTGTATAATTAAAAGTTCCCATGGTACTTTTCATTAGTACCTGGGCCGACGACGACCAATTTAGCATTATTATGTGGATTGTTTTTTGAGTTGACAGCGTTAGTGCAAATTATTGGATGTTCCCGGCCTCTTTTTGACATTAATAAAGGAAGAAAAGCAACTTGGATACGTATTTTGACAAATTGTAGTCCCAAAGAAAGTTAAATTAAATTGAAGACCTTTCTTACTAGATTCAAATTTTTAAGGCCTCATTTCCAAGCCTTAGATACTGATGAGCAGCAAACAGCATAAAACCTGAACAGACTGCGAGTTTCTCGCAGGCTGTTCTGGTTTAATGCTGTTTGTACATAGCTTTTTTCACTCACGTTGCTTCTGAGTGGAAAAGGGCTAAAATACTTTGAGCCTCGCTCTGGGAAATCGGGGCTTTATGCATGTGCGTTAAGTGTCGTCCCACAGGCTAATCAGGGACGACACCTACCTCATAGACTGGCTTTCGGTTTAGAAAAGACTTCCTTTCATCGAAAAAATCCATAAACGGACAGTGTACTTTTACATAATGTGAGATGTCTTTCTTCTCGGAGATTGAACAGTATTGTGTTGTGTTTTTTATGTTTCTGTCTTGTTGTGTCATGTCGTAGCGTATTGTATTTTCGTATCTTAAGTTATCGTATCGTATTGCATCTTATAGTAACGCTTATCTATAAGTCAGGTTATAATAACCCTGCAGCATGAAGTTAAACATTTGCATCAATTGTTTGAATGTTAATTTATATATTCAATCGTATGATTATTCATTCGTTTTCAACATTGTGCTCAATTTTACCTCGACCTTTCGCAGAAAAGGCAAGCTATTTTACTCAAGCCGGCGTTTTGCTTTTCTGGGAAGACCACATTCAGCACTATTGTTCGCGACAACATCATCGAAAACACTCACAACATAATGCTGAATGGACACCGCTGACTCATACTCATGGCGATGTCCGAGATTCGCATATAGACATAAGCACTGGTGGTCAAAGATTTTCCTTGCCGGAGAATATGAACTATAAAGGAATAGCCGCCATTGATGCATACGTCGATAGTTACACACAAGAAGTGTTAAATATGATTACATCGCCATTGAATTGAACAGTTCAGAAGGTAACTGAAATTGAACAAATACATATTTGTCCTTCGAGTGTTATGAGACATTATGTTACATATAACTCAATGATAAATATAAATAAGCAAGTCAACAACAATCGTGAATCGTTGAGATTTTTTAATCATCTAATTTAGAGATTGATGGATCCTTTCTGAATATAAGATTTCGTGTTGTCTTTGTTTTGTTTGTTTACTCATTTTTTGTTTTTATATTTCTATATTTTAAATTAGATGTCTATAACGAAAATGTCATGAACCAATATTTGCAATATTAGTTGATATTTGGTACTCTGGGTATTTGTTGTCATGAATTCAACCATTTTTGTTTAAACGAATCTGGCAAACCCTTATCTATAAGCAACAGAGCGTAAATATGCGCAATTACTTCTCGCCTACACATGAATGAGTACAATAAGATTTTTAATTGGCGCAATTTGATCATTACTTTCTGATATGATTAAATAAAGATATTCTACGGCTGTTCGAGTAGTGGTGAAATTAAAAGCCTGTTTTAAAATTTTCACTGATATCCAAGAACTACACATGTAACTAGAAATATAATGCGGAAAACTATGGACCCACTCTGGATCAGCAGACGATGTATTGCTTAAATCTTACTGGGGAGTCCGGAGATAGCCGGATGTATCACGGTTGCGTCGGACCACGAAATAATGCAATCGGGAACCCTCGGACAATTCCGCCATAACGGCGATCGTCTCTCGGGTGTATTTGGTGGAAGGATATGTCTAACGCCTCTAGGCGGAAGATCATTGTGTTACAATCACGTAGTGACGTCACCATCTATGTATAGAATGGGCGGAAGATATTACCGGTACACCGAAAATACAGTTCCGGTTACACACCATTAAATTTGCACTAAATTAACCGATAATATAGATATAGAATGACCAATATCTCTGAGGAGTAAAAAAATAGAATATTTATTTCTGTTATTGTTAAACATTAGTTTTCGTTACATAAAAAATATTCAAATGTTAATTAAATGTTTAGAAAGCCAATTAGTTGTTTCTTGAAGTGAAAACAACACCATTATTCAAACTTAAAAGAACCAGTATTTCTTAAATTACATTTATTACAACATTGCGGATGTTCTGCAGGGCGAGATACTTTGAGACTTAATCCATATGTTTAGGTTCTTTACCATAAACAATCATACAACACTGTACAGTGGTACAGGGAAAATCTTTGGTGTACTATAAGAAATAGTAAACTCCACTTTGGTCCCAATAACAATAAAGTGACAAGCCAGGCAGTCACAAACTGTATACGGACAGAAGCCATATGGCCCTCAGTGGGGTTTACTATTAACAGTATTTAGACACCTAAAGGGTTTCGCGGTATGGAATAAGTGGAGAGCTCGATTGAATTTGAAAAACGATTCTTTTTCTGTGCACTTGATGATGTCAACCATACTGTACTTCTGGCAGATATTTGTTTTATATTTTAGCCTAGGCAACTTAAATCCAGATGTTGTTATTCCGGCCAGGCCGATACTCTTTAGCTGGACAACAAAAACACTAAATATGGTCAACCGTGCAGGCAACAATTGTAACTAGAAGTGGCGCGTATCCGCACGCTGCATGTTTGACCTAGGGGCGCCCCAGGGTTTGTAATGTGGTCAGATCAAAATTCCAAATAGTTTTGGGTTCGGTTTGCTCATAGCTACAATGTGTGTACGTTTCAAGGTTCTAGTGCTAATAGTGTAGGAAGAGATAGTGGCCAGGATGGACAGACGGCGGAGATGAAAAAAGATTTTAAAATCTAAGGCGGACCCTAAGTTCAAGGTCTAGGTTACAGGGGTAAAAAATGTATGCGCATGATAAGGTCATGTCCAGATACACATGCGTACCAAATATGAAAGCAATATCTGAAGGGACACAGTAGTTATGAGCCTTTTTCGAATCGCATTCGCAGATTTCGAAACCTGAAAACTGACCCAAGTTCAAGGTCATAGGGGTAACAAATTGTATGCGCATGGATAGGTGTTGTCTAGATACACATGCATACCACATATGAAAGCAATATCTGAAGGGAAACAGTAGTTATGAGCCTTTTTCGAATCGGGGTCGCACGAAAATCTCTGACCCGTCCCCACACCATCCCCCATAACTTTTTACCAAGGGGTCAGATCAAAATTCCGTCGCTGTCACCACCGCACATATGCTCATAGCTACCATGTTTGTATGTTTCAATGTGCTTGTGCTAATAGTGAAGTAGGAGAAAGCGGCTAGGACAGACAGACGGACGGCTGAGATAACTACATAATCCCCACTTTTTCTCCAAAAGGCGTGGGGATAAAAAGTTAGTTTCCATCCCTGACTGCCATTACTGACATGAAGTAATTTAACTGTAATATGTCTGGCAACACACTGTTGTAAAGAAAAATAATTAAAAAAAAACACTAATATCATATATCAGTGTTAAGGCATTATGAAATGGATATGGGTGTGACAGGTAACAAGAACCATACACATTTACATCACAGAACATCTGAGATCTACAATTACTGGACATATATGTTGAAAGTTAATATAAAGTTAAGAGGGCAATACAAAAGAATATGCAAAAGTAGTAATAAAGACAAAACAACCGGTTTACAATGTTAAGATCTATGCAGTTGTTGGCAATAAGTTCTAACAATAACTAAACTTTGAATTTTGAAAGTGTTAATACAAGTATGTAAATCAGAACACAACATTTCTTTCCCGGTCACTTTGAGCTATATAAGTGCCCAAAGTTTACACTCAATAAATTTGTAAAACCATCTTATATGTGCTTTCAAAAATGACATATTAAAAATCCTTTCAAGATCATATATCATCAGTAAGCATTTGAATGAACCTGGTGGTGGATATAATGGATCAGCCCTGTTTTAGCCTTAAGTGTAAATTGGTTATTCCAATACTGTGAAGACACCAATAACACATATAAAAAATTTCAGAATACAGTTTTCTATGCCACCCTACTTTTTATTCCCCCGGTAGGGTGGCATATAGTTTTTGAACTGTCCGTCTGTCAGTCTGTCCTTCCGTCCAAAAACTTTAACATTGCCCCTAACTTTTGCAATATTGAAGAAAACAACTTGATATTTGGCATGCATGTGTATCTCATGTAGCTGCACATTTTGAGTGGTGAAAGGTCAAGGTCATCCTTCAAAGTCAAAATTATGGCTTCAAAGCAGCGCAATAGAGGGTATTATGTTTCTGACAAACACATCTCTTGTTTTTAAATGAAAAACCAAATACATTATTGGAATTTGGCATATTTAAGGCATCGTGTATACATTTTCAACTTAATTTTCCACACTATGAAACAACTCTTTTAAAAGGCACCAATAAATGCTCCTCCATCCCCTATGCACGCTAAACAAAGAATCACTTTTTTATAAGAATCCTTCAAAATGGGCTAAAGTCAGGGGCAATACTGTCAAAATGCCCTTTAACAAGTCTTGTCCAATAATGTTGTCCAATAATGTCGCTTTAATGGAATTACCATTTTTATTCATTTGCTTCTTAATATTAAATCACCTTAACTTGTTTTATTAGTAGCGCAGCCCCATTAATATTTTTATTTAGTACTGCCCCTGGAATTTGTTCACGTCATTATGTCATTATGGATTTTTGTGACGTCATACGACCGACTTTCCCAGTTGTAATCTACATGCATAGGTCATTGGGTTTATAACGTTCCATTTTATTTATATTTTCTCTCTGATAGGCGTTTCTTGTTTGATTTAATTATTTTTATTTTTTTTTAGCAGTCTCATAAACAACCAAGCTATGTAATATGGAATTTTTACACCCATTATTGCTGCTTCTTCATGTATTCGCGCGATGATTATCTGATATATTAACTCTATGATTCTATATTCTCAAATCTTTTCTATAAAGAAGGAATGTAGTTGACAATTGTTAATAGTTTTATTTGATCGTTCGTCAAAAAGTTGTAATTCTGTTACTCTTGTATCTTCAATGTAATTGAGTAATTAAATAGTAATTAAATTGAATGCGTTTTAATTCCCTTTTATTATTGTTTAATTTGAGTTACAATGCTATGACGTTAAATTTTATTTACACTTAAATGTATTATGAATATTGCTGGGCCAAGTGTGAGGTTGAACGCTCTATAACCAGGTTTAAACCCCCAATGCTTTGCATTGACCGTTCCAATGCGGTGACCCCAGCTTTATTCATATTTTGTGTTTATGTTGGTTTGTATTGTGCTGTATTGTGCTGTTTTGTACTGTTTGGGCAATCGGTCACTTGCCTTAGATACAGGACCAACTAATTGTTTTTAATGAAAATTCAATATTGCTCCAGCAGCTGGAGATTCACTTCTTTATATTGTGACATGCGGCTGAAGTCTATTTTCTCTATATTTTTTTTTACAGCGAAACACATAATGTCATCATCATAGATGTATAGTTTAGAATTAAGTTTATACTATATAAATGTTATGTGGTCTTATTTATACAAAATAACCTGGATATTTATGAAAACCACCATCTCCCTGTAAAGAGAGAAGGCATTTGTTCACCAGTAACATTTATATGTTCAGTTTATTGTAAGCAACAAACATGAAAAAATCAGTCCCCCAGTCATCGAGTGTTTTACGAGTTCAACTTTGCTTAAGTAATAATGCATTCTAAGGAAAAAAGAATAATCATTTATGCCTAAACAGTTCTGCTTTCCAAAAGCAAGGACGTCAAACACAAGCTTTACACCAATTATAGTTTTAATTACCGGGTATTTAAAAATCTAAAATGAATGTCCATTCTAAGTTTGCTGTCGTATTCTTCCCTCAAATTATACATGTTTCTTGAATAATTGAATGGATCACAATGTATATAGAAGCTAACATTATTTTGAATTATTTTTCAGTTATTAGGTTAAATTTTGGATATAGTAAAGCAAATATTACCATTTGTCTAAAAAAGAATCATCGTTTGAAGCCCCCGCTGGGAATCAAACCCAAACCTATTTCCTCTGGAAAGTATTCTATCTTAAAATACAAGGGCATGTAAGAGGAAAACTAGCAATATCAAAGGGATCATTTCACATATTTAGACATGTAATGAATTTTGTTATTAAATGCTTTAAAATTGATAAGTATACATTGGAACTAAATACCTCAAGAAATAAAACAGGAATAAACAAGAAATATCTTTAAAAAAGATATTCGGCGTATATCCTGATTTTGTAATATAGTACGAAAACTAACATTTTTTATTTGATTCTGTAGTAGAAACAAAGAAGAACCCTTTTCCTTTCGAAGTAAAAGCTTTATTATTATGATAAATTGCCAGGACAAAAAAATGGGCCTTTGTTTTTGACATCTGATATCTTGTGAAGCTAATAATGGTGCCCTAATACGAATGATACATGACATGAAGTAAAACAATTTTTACTGCGTATGTGTGTGTGATAGAGAAAATTATCAAAACACAATGAAAATTTTATTTGCATATTAAATACCACACACTTTGACAACAAAAAATATTGTTTGTATAATCAATATGAACAAAATCTAATTAGCTGCTAATATGGGATCCCCACCAGGATTTGAACCTGGATTTCCTCTCCATATAGAAAGGTGTGTTTGCTTACACTATAAGGATGTTCCAATTAACAGCAATAATATTGGTTACAATTAATTCTGTCAACAATATTAATTATTTAATTAAGTCTTGACACAAAATGTGTAAATACACGTTTGAATCTTTTTAAAAACAATTTATTCTCCATCTATTTTTAAGGAAGATGTCACATTGATAATTACATATATCATAAGGGCTCGCTTTTAAAGCTTCTCTGGATCAGGAACTCGTGTTTTTCGTCCAGCACTGAACCTGAAATCAGAAAAAGATTATTTAAAACCACGTTTTTCGTTATAGAAACAATTAAAAGCCTTTTTTATTTTAATAGATTATTGATCCCCATAAAAATCTGGACACATAACCCAACAACTCGTTGAAAATGTGTTTGCTTATTTACATCTGTGAGTACATATGTTGGTACATATGACAGTAAGGCGGTAAGAAACTGCAACAACTAAATCGAAACAAATATTCAAATAACTGTTTATGTACGAGATGTGTCGCACCGGTAACAACACAATTATATGACGCAATAATTTGCTCATAAAATGTCCATAATCAAGAATTAGGTCAACATCGTGGGCGGTCAATCGTTTGGCATATGGACGTTTGAACTAAATTGCAACCGATAATCAAAATGGCAGCAAGAGCTATTGATGACCCGCAAAACTAGATATAATATGCGCTTGGTGAAATCTGCGTTAATTATGCTCACCATCTTGAAATAAAAAGTTCTTCAGCAATCGATTCTTTCTTGGGTCTAATGCGCAATACACAACCGGTTGATTATTATGCCACTTGAAGCGATTAATTTAATAGTAATTACACATTTAATTAATATATCAGTGAACTAAATCTTGCAATAGACAAACACTAGTATAAATTATTACATTTTTTACTTGATACGTTGACGTGTATAACTATGCTGTTTACAAATTTACATCACTTATAAGAGTGGGTCTCACTAAACTTGAACTTTGCGTGCATGTGTTTGACTTTGTGTATCTTTGCTACACTTTGTGTGTTTTTGTAGCGTTTAGTGTGACCATTACAGCATGTAAACAATAGCTTCTTTTAATTTTAGAGACATGTGATTAATGCTATAATGCTTCTTAAACTAAGGAAAAACGTTTCGGTGTAATATTTGGAGAATGTTTTTAATCATGACAGTTTTTTATTTATTGTAATTTACAATATATTCATATTTCTGTTCAAATGATATGCATCCAGTGATTTTTGTATTATAAGCCAAAGTACAATTCCGATTTAATCATACTGGCGGCAATTCTTATATGGATTTTACTGGTCATGATTAAAGGTAAACTAAGGTCAAAAGTGACGTTTAACAGCTTTGCCGAAAAAAAGAAAGGAAGTCTTCCTTAACTAGGCTCGAGCAACTGACCCTTGGAGTAAAACTCAAGCGCTTAAACCAATGAACCATACGTGCTCCCATAGTAAGTGGTTTATTTTATACTTTATATAAGCATTCCTTGAAATGTCACACTATCAAACTATAACAAAAGAACTCTCCAAAATATTTGTGTCATTAAATGCTATATTGATAAATGTAAACATCGGATCCAAAAAAGCTCCAATAAAAAATACAAATAAAATAAAAAAGTAACCCACAACTGGGCTCGAACCATTGACCCATTGAGTAAAAGTCTACCGCTTTGACCACTCGGCCATCCAAGCTCATACAATGAGTGATGACTGATGTATTTTATACTTTATGTAAGCAATCCTCGTAGTGTCACCAAATATAATGAAAACAGTCTATTTAAAAGTTCCTTTTCACAGCTTTTGGCATGTATGAAAGTTTGTCTTTAAATGAATATATATGATAAATGGATCTAAAAACAATCCAGCTATAAATCAAGAATAAAATTAAAATTAGGAAAAAAAGTAACCCTCATCAGGGCTCGAACCACTGACCCCTGGAGTCCTGGATTAAGTCTTCCATTTAGACCACTTGACCATCCGTGCTTATTGAATGAAGGATGTATTTTATACTATATATACATGTATAAGCAATCTTCATAGCTTCACAAAATATAACGACAACAACAGAACTCTCCAAATTATTCAATTGTTTCGCGTTGCAACGCTTTATAATTTTCAGGCTTTTAATTCGACAAAAGATGCATATAATGGCTATTTTAGAGAATGATCAATGTTCAGTATTACTGTTTCCTCGCAAAGGTCATTACTTAAACCAAAATGTTTTTAAATTTTCTCAATTTAACAAAACGTTAAAAGGCTGCTTTAAAATTAACTCAATGTCAAAGTCCAAATAATTAGACGTAATCTACCGATGTATACATGTATCGACCTCATATTTATAGGATAGCTGAAATAATTCGCGTTCAAAATAAATCTGAGCCAAGAGTCTGCCAAAACAGAAATCATCATAAGACTATAATTTATTATTGTTGACTCAATGTCAATTCTAGAATCTTTAAATTGTGTAATTATGTTTTTGGTAATTCACAGATCTACACTTATTATTATTTAAAGAATTTAATCTTGAAACAGACGAGCTACAAACAACACATTTTAATTTTTCTTCTTTACGTCAGCTTTGAACCGTGAGAGCCGCCATCTTGTTTTCAAAAGTAGTTCCAAATCCAATATGACGGCCGCCTTCGTACCTCAGAGAGACGGTGTGGTGTAGCCCACTGTCTGAAGCGCTCAGATTGGAAATACTGATACGAATAATGCCGAGTCGTATCCGTTGCAAATGCGGTGAAAACCCACTGAATGTGTGACCTGTGTGTAAGCGCACACACTGTGCATAACATTATTTCATTAAACAAATCAACGATATGCAAAGCTAAAATATATTTATCGAATATCTTCGTATCATTCATAGCAAGTCAATATCATATACACCTTATCAAACAAAGGATACATGTTCCATTTTTGAAACAAGCATTTTTGTCCTTTGAAGGTTAATGAAACACATATAGTATACCAATCTCACATATATGAAATATAATACAATACACTATCTTAAACATACAATCTGGTGATAACATGTATAAATATACAAGAATATATTAAGAAAACGACGTTTACTCAATAAAAAACGTATCATGCACAAACAGGAATGTAAACTTAGAATATCACGTGAATTTTTTTCATGTCAAGTAACAATTGCGACAGTTTGACATACACAGATTAAAGTGAATTGAAACACGTGGTCAAAAATGTTAAATATTTACCAACTTTACACAAACTGTTAATTATATACAATTTATACAACGTGTACAATATAAAGTCGGTTTAGCATTCTGATAAATGCTAAATATGCTAACATATTAAGCGTATACATGTGTGTACATGCAATATTTATGTAACATATTTATCCGTGTACATATAAATGCCCAAAACAAACTATATGCTCATGAATATTGTTGAAATTGGATTTAATGTAATTTTGGTACAGACACAATCATATATAAAAAGAAACTGTCATCTTTATGCTTAACGACACACACTGAGATGATTTATATTTTGAAAACACACAGTTCCCGATGCAAAAACGTTCCTAAGACACGTTCCCCGATATTATGCATATTACGACATAAAGCAAAAGAGTGTTACATAAAAAATAATGATAAGTGTAGGTTTAATTGCAGGAAAGAAAAAAGGTGGACTTATTGAGCAATCCTATTCATGGCTTTGAACCAGTGTGCTGTACTGCGATTGTTCATTTCCCCAGTGTGCTGTATTGCGATTGTTCATTTCCCCAGTGTGCTGTATTGCGATTGTTCATTTCCCCAGTGTGTTGTATTGCGATTGTTCATTTCCCCAGTGTGCTGTACTGCGATTGTTCATTTCCCCAGTGTGCTGTACTGCGATTGTTCATTTCCCCAGTGTGCTGTACTGCGATTGTTCATTTCCCCAGTGTGCTGTATTGCGATTGTTCATTTCCCCAGTGTGCTGTATTGCGATTGTTCATTTCCCCAGTGTGCTGTATTGCGATTGTTCATTTCCCCAGTGTGCTGTACTGCGATTGTTCATTTCCCTCTGTTTGACCTAGATCTTCGTAACGACCGCTTTCCATCTCCGTCCTAAAACAATGCAAACGACATACACGACACATTTAACGTTTCTGTTGTGTTTGAATATAAGGTAACTTTCAATTCGGAAGTCATGATATTGCATTTTGATCCATGATTATTTGCGTTTAAGCATTCAGTAAGTGTTTTTTTGGTTGTAAAACATCACATTATGTAACCAAATAAAGAGTAAAATGTATGCATAGATATACTATAGAAGAGTAGAATTGAATTTTTGTATATGCAATAAAATAAATTTTGATATGACATGAAATCTTTGAAAGCAATAACTGGTTTTATTGAACGCAAGCCTTAGTTTGAATTATAGTTCAAAGAAAGCCAACAGCATAACGGTAAAATACAACAATATAAAACTGTAGTAAGTCTGTATTTAAATTCCTTGAACATGTTATACATGCAATATCAGCGCATTCAACAATACCATTGTCGATTCCATTATCTATTACCTTTGACGATATACAATCTCTCGGCGTTCTGCATGTGGAACACTATCTGAAAAATATATATGTATATATTCGCAATATTGTAAAAGTATTACTAAGTAGGTTGATTTTTTGTTACTCCCTATCAAAAGTATTAAGATAAATACAATAGCGGTTTATTGTGAAATGATTGAATGTTCAGCTGCACATTTTAACATGTAGATTCGATAATTTAAAAATCAGTATACATGTATGCTCAAGATAAACACCAAGGTGTTAACTTACCGCAAAAACTACTGATCTCAGCTAACGCCATAAATACATTCGGCTTTTGGGCTTTCCTGATGACTGCGTTGTATTTTGATGTTGGAACACCGTCCTCCGTCCTAATATCGCCTTCTATTGGAGAATTATCGTCCCGTGAAATATTAACCATATTTGTCGATGACATTGGAGGTATATTTTCGTAGTGAGCCATTGCGGTTGGCGTAGTAATAAAATGGATAGTTCCCATTTCCGTAGATGGAGTCCGTGCGACATCATCGTAGTGATCGATTGAGCTTATCGTATTTCTCTGATTGCTGCCGGGTACGACCAGAATGTTAGTTACTGCATGAGCGTCAGCAGTACTCGCACTTGGTAAACGCGAAATTTCATGGGAGTGCTCGTCAATCCTCTCCTCAGGATTGAGCTGTATATTGCTCATCAACATCGTTTGATCTGGACCGTTGGTCACTGAAAATGTGCATAACCGTTTCGTACAATTGCAGTAAAGGTACCCTATAATAGTACAACGACATATAAGTCATGTATCACCAGCAATACACATCTATTCCGCAGTTGTTTCAGCATTATGTTAAAAGACGAAAGTGATTCACTTATACTTAATTGAGTAGTCATGGATTTTGTTAATGTGGCAAGATATATCGAATTGTGTCAATTGCTTGTAATCAGAAATGCATATATGCACATAAATGCCTATACATAATTTTACGGTCGTAACTTTCTACATCGACGCAAGATGATTGCGTATCCTCGTTTTAAAATACACCACGACTCTTCTTTTTTAACTTTTAACATGTTCTACGTACGTGGTTAACTTCTTTTCAATAATATGATTTATATATACTATCAGATGAATACATCCATATTGCTTAGAGAATGTAAAGGGAAGGATATAACATGACAAGAAAAACAAACAAGTAAAATTGGTTCATTTCTTCAATGTATTGCACCTGTAGACATACCATATAATACCATTGAAAGTGTACGCTTTCAAATCGAATGAGGTTATTTATTTAGGAAATGTTTTATACCATGCGCATACTACATTTTAGAAATCGGTAGAACATATTTTGAGGTCAAGATATTTACGATAGTTGCCATTTCTCCCTACCTCTTGCGTCCTTTTTAATTGCCAAGTATGCACAGACGGACACAATCGTTGCAATTGTTGCCATTACAATTGCTAAACCAGCAACCGCTATGATGATTATGAAGTCTCTCTTCGAAAACGCTTGCACTGATATATAATAAGATAAATACTAGTAAACAAAGATGTAATGCACATCGACTTTAAGAGTATGAGTTCTTTATATCGTTAACATTCTATACATATACAATATATCTAAATGACATAATAACATACTAGTATTTATTTTCTTACTCACAAATAGAATTCATTTTGCCTGAATTATTGCTATCCGCATTTGGAGTTGTGCTCACATTCATTGTTCTAGATCCTGTCGTAGATCCATGTGTTGTCCCTGTTGTATATAGGATTTAACGACAAATATCAATGTACATACAATTGTAATCTGCATAACTATATATGTATTCAAAACGCATGGTTTAAAACTCACAGGAAATGCTGAAATACACATTGATTGTTTTATTTCGAGAAAAAGAAAGTAATGTTTTCCGTTGTTATTCAAAATTATATTAAAACTGTTTAAGAAATATTGTTTTTTCACGCACACATAGACAAAACAAATAGTAAAGGTTTATAGGTTTATTTATTCGCATAATCAGCATTACATGCTTTTGGCAAAATAAATCATGTGATAAATACATATACACAGTGAGATGAAGTTTGGCTATACAGAGAATTATTGTATACAATATTGGTTATTATTAGTATTATTATACCACACAAATAGGAAAGTAAATCGTAGCGTACAAATAATGTCGATAGATAAATAAATATAAAAAACAAACAAAAACACACCAAAGAAACAGGAAAATGTAGCAAAAAAACCCACAATGTTTATGATGTGAAGGAATTCAGCCAACTAGGAAGCAACAGAAGAATCAATGATATCTTTTCGTTTTAACAGTGCAAAATATATAAATTTCGATACTTTACAGATACGTTTAACAGGCTTTGTTGACATAATTGTTTCGAAATATTTCAATGTGTTAAATGACAGCCTAATGTTGTACTTTAACATTAACTCTCTATAATTTGGACAAATTTTAGCATACAAATATAATCGATTTCGTGATACGGGTGCAACCATAAATTACTATGACCAAGATCATCCAGTGTAGTTTTGGCATTTGGCCATGACAGTTTCCTATCAATATTCATGCATGCATCGTCAGTAGTTAATGTATGAAAAACTCTATTTATCAAAGTATTCTGTGATCTCATGATTTTACACCAATAGTTAAGAGCTCGTTCTTTAAAACTGATAGACAATGGGAAGCGACCAAGTTCACCTAGTACAGCAGCATTAGATGTTTGTTGACGAACCCCAAGTATTTGTTTACATAATTTTAAATGCAATTTATCAACCTCTGGCTTATCGTAAATTCCCCAGACTTCGCAGCCATACGTGATAATTAGTGCTACCATTGAGTCAAACAGTAACAATTTAGTTTTAATATCTAATTTGATTATACTAAATATTGAAATAAGGTTATTATATGCTTTGATAGCCTCCTCATTTAGTGATTCAACTGCACGTTTAAGTGAGCCGTTATAGAACAATTTAATACATAGGTACGTAAAAACATATACTATTTCAATTTTGTTGCCGTTGAGTTCCTATTCGTGAATATTTCTATATTAATTTTATACTTTGAAAAATGCATACCTTAGTTTTGCGACATTTACCTTGAGACCCCACTTCTTAGAATATTCATTTATACAATTTAATTGGTGTTGTAGACTATGGGGATCAGTTGAAAAAATGCAATGTCATCGGCAAACATTAACATAAAAATAGATAACATACCAATATCATTAGTACATTGGTTTGTAGAACTCAAATCCTCACCAATATCATTGATATACATAATAAACAAAAGAGGTGACAAAGTCTCGCCTTGTTTGACTCCTAATGATTCATCAAAGAATTCTGAGTATGACTTTAAACTTGGACACTTTATACAAGATTTCACATTTGCATATATGGATTCCAGCATATTAAACATTTTACAGCTGATGCCAGAGTTTACAAGTTTAATCCATTGGGCATCATGAATGACAGTATCAAATGCCTTTTCATAGCCTGCAAATTCACAATATAGTTTTAAATTATTTGCTAAAACCTTCTGAATAATACTATGTAGAATAAAATACAGTCAAACGTGCTATGATTATTTCTAAAACCAAATTGACATTCATTTAAAATTGATTCGTTCTCGCATCAACTATTTAGACGGTTGCGCAGCGTTAAAGAAAATATTTTAGCCAGAATATTGACTAAAGTTATCCCTCTATAATTTGCCGGATTAGATTTATCACCCTTTTTGAACAATGGGACAATTAAACCTTTAGTCCAGGACTCAGGATATACACAGTTATCAAATAAGTAATTGAATATTATAGCTAGGAATGGGGCAATAAATTCTTTACAATCAATGAAAAAGTCTGCAACGTTACCGTCCAAATCAGCGCTTTTATTCCGGGACATCGAAGATATCGTTTTAATAATTTCATCGGTCGTAAATGCATCGTCGAGCGAGTCAATATTTATGCCGTCAGCTGAATCTGAATAATTGCAATTTCTGTAACAGTTTTCGTTTGGCGTTGTAGACATTTGTTTAAAGTGATTTAAAAAATCATTTACATTTATATTGGCTTGATTTGCATTATAGTATAATATAACAGACATTCGTACGTGCATACATATTTAAAATAAGAATACCTATCCCGTTAGACTTTATTCACCCGAAATCGACTTACTGTTCAAACATTTACTAGATACTATACCTTTAATGGTGGTGTGCTCTGTAACAGGTGGCATTCTACGCGTGCTGTTTTCTAAGAAAATATTATCAATTTCAAAGTTTTGTTATGAACTTTTATGCATTAATAATGTTAATTAATTTGATAATATAACTGTTATAAAGTAACTTAACTGTAATTATCAAAATGAAAAAAATACAACGAAACGAAGACAATTACGTCAAGAACATTTGTTCATTTGCCAACTTCATTACCAAGGATATCGCAAATAGCAAATGGTGTAAGAAAATATACAAGGCTATTTGTCGGCTCTAGTTCAGTTAGAAATCGTCGTTGATGTAGAAGGTGAAAAAAGTAAAACATGACTTTCTCAAAATTTGTGTAGCCATTTGTGCGTGCATTCACATTAAAAAAAAACAATAACAACAGACTGTATTCACTCAAAGTGACTTATTGTTCAAACATTTACTGAATGTCATACCTTTAATTGTGGTGTCCTCCGGAACTGTTGGCATTCCACGCGTGCTGATTGCTAAGAAAATAATATGAATAATTGGAGTTTTGTTATGAAACAAAGTAAAATATTGCAGACATCTGTGCATGTATACAAATTTAAATGATCATACACATCCCTTTTCTCTGTAACGGGTTTCATTTTACGCTTGCTGATTTATAAGAAAAAAATATCAATTTTGAAGTTTTGTTATGAGCTGGTATACATCAATCTGTTAAACTTACTTTGACAAAATTACGCTCTATCTAGATATTGTATGCAATAAGTGTTCATATACACCACTATATTTCTTATTCGAAATGACGGTGAATAAATCGTTGAACGTAATTAAATACATGTCATATAATATTTTGCATTAAGATGAATACAAATTTCGGATTGTAAAATTATAAACGCTTGTAAATCGTATCACAAACTTGAGGGTCTACCCACACTGTCAAAAGACATTTCGTAACCATGGCTTTGTCTTAAACGTTCTGTCATAATATATAAAATATTGCTCTAGATTATTCGGTGACTAGGGCTAGATCTTTTATGTGCTTTTCTAATAATGGTAAAGCATGTATTATTCAATCGCACTGCAACAACATTTATAATGTTTGTAAAGACGGTTGATTGTAAGATTGAACGTATTGTTTTAAGTGTTAAATCAATATGTTTATTTTGACAAACTTATATGTTCCTGTAAAATTCCTTCATCTAAATTATTTGCTTTGGAGTTTTGAGTTTAGAACATACATGTAAAAGAACTATGTAAAGTTAATAATCAAGTCGTCAATTACGGTTGATCGGCATATTATCTATAGCTACAATTAACGTAACAAATAATGTAAACTATCATTACTTATTTTACCATACATATTTAAATTATATTATATTCAAATATAATTAATGCAAAAACTCGAAAAACAGCTTGAGGTATGTAGATGACATTGGTTGAATCATAATATAAGTTAAAATGAAACGTTTCTTTTGGTTTTCAGTGTATACCTTGATCAGCCAAACGAAGTGTCGTGTTGACACAACTGATATCTCGATGATGTCGTCCTAACATGAAATACCAACAACATTCAAGGTAGTCGATCCCGTCACCGGACATGTTGCAAATTATTGTTGTTATATTGTAACATTTACATTTTATCCTTGTTTCAATAGCAGGTGAATTCCAATATAGGGAACATTTATTGTTATCTATGAATGCAAAGTATGTAATACGGTACCCATCCAACCCATATATCACAAAATCAATAAACTCGTCGCCAGGGTTGCCACTGCTGCATGTTATCTCAAAATCCGATGCACCAAACACTTTAACGTTAACGTTTATTTCTGGTAGAACTGAAAATAAATTTAAAAAGACCTACTTCAATGCAATTTATAATCATTTCGGCAGTTCCTGTATGTCTCACAATTGTTTCTATAAGTGGTTCAAACACAAGTCCGTAGAAAGAAAGTAATATCAATTTAAAGCATATACTCTATAATGGACCATAACTTTTATATTCCCGTAGATGCTCTTTAATTCACTGAAAAACGTGTGTGTGTGAAAGAAATGCAAAGATCAACGTTTTTAAGCGGGCATGATATTCAATGTCAATTCTTGGAACGAACGGAGAAAGAGCACTTGATGTGTTTTCTTGCGTTTGCAATGCAAGCTTTCTCTTGTTTATACATTACGAAACCATTTATATTCAACAAACGGTATCGAGTTTATTTTTAGTATGTGATGGCCGATGACAAAACAACGATATAAGCAAAAACAAACACAACTGTTAATGGACTTGGTCATAAACGATTAAAACCCATTCTTTTTTATATCTAATCTACACTCTGATCAACATGACATATTCATACTTTTATGTGCATTATATATCAAGCTTTACATGTTTAGCTTAAAATAAAAACCGTTTACTAAAGACGACAAACATATACACAAATAAGTAAAACAAGAACGCACAACTTCAAGATGATAACATAAAAATTGACCATTACGAAGAAGACCCTGTAAACTTTCAAGATGCACATTTACACAGCAATATATAGTAATATACAAGATGAACAGAGATTTTAAGAACATGTATTATACTATTTAGAGGATAATACACGGCTTAGCCGGGCCGGGCAGTGATAATCGGCCCACAGGGAGCATAACGGCCCGAGGGCCGTTTGAGACCTGGGGCCAATTATCACTGCTAGGCCCGGCTCAGCCGTGTATTAACGTTTATAATATATATCTAACTTTGTTTTGTTTATCTTTATTTTGTTCTTTCTCTAAAATTTATTACGGAACCAGCTTTCCGTACTGTTATTTTCATTCATTTGATTACGCAATGTATGACCTATTTCTGTGACGTAATTTCTGTGACGAAACACACCAGTTTTAGCTATTCGGATGTGAAAGGTTTATATTAAATATTTCTGAAGCATCGAAAGAAAACAAAAACGTATATCGGATAGTGCATTTGTCGTGCATAATTGGAAGCTTTGATAAAATTCTTGTAATCGCTCCAACAAGTCATTCGATTTTGTAAATCTTGTTTTGGTGACAGTGGTTAGCATTCGCTACAATCGTTTAAAAAAGTGTGATTTAAAATAAATACAGATAAACGACTAGAATAACAGAAAACGGATTGCAAATCGTTGTTATTTTATTATTTTACGCATCGGATTAAAGTTGTCATAGAGATGTGTCTTTTACTTTTTAAATTTTGCTGTTTGGTGAATCCTGTTACAGCTCAAATAGAGGCATCAATATAATGTGAAACAGAGTTTCAGTTTCAATCGATATTTTATTATCCAAATTGCGTGCTACCTGTCATTAAATAATCTTATTATAATTGATTATTTCGTTGATTTGTGGCTAAGACGGAAGGTGGACGCCATTTCTTCCAGTTGAACGTCACGCGCACACATTCTGAGGGCCGACTATAATTAATTGGGCCTAGGGCCGAATATTTATAATGACCCCGCAACGGTAATAACGGCATGAAAAACTGTACAAATTGGTTATTATATATAGTAAGGTATGTATTATTTGTCAATAACATTGACCACGTCGTCTATACACAAGATTTTACTTTCCAATGAGTGTTTATTCACGGTTGAAAAGAACATGAATGATCGCAAACAAATAAGTTGATAGAAACGTTTCAATGGAAATTTTATTCGATAGCTAATTAGTGGTTTTAAATACACAACATCATATTGCAATTTTGCTCAAGTCCAAAAGATAAACAGCCAGTTTGGATACTCTAATAGAGACAATTTGCAACAAAGCTTATAACTTGTTTAATTTAATTGATTAATCCAATGTTTACATTTATCGATATAAAGCATTTAATGAATAAGTTAAAAAATGCCAAAATCTGTGAAAAGGCCCCTTTAATTGTTTAATTTAATTGATATAACGTTACTTATTATCGCCAATGTACAAGTTACAACATGCGCTATTATTATTGTTAATCGTACTGTAGTTACCTGACAATTGTGAAGATATTTCCAATATTAGCAGCAATATAAATCCGTTCATGTTCAGCATGGCGCAGCTTTTATTGTACAATTAATTCGAGTCATATGGCTCTGTTCATCACATTTAATGAGTATAACCAACTTTATCGAAAGTACGACATAGAAGCACATACCGACAAATATTGTTTATTGTTCACTGAAACAGGGAAATTTTAACAGTGAACATAATAAAACCGTTAAAACTTCAGTAAAGTGATAAAATAACTTTTTTCAGGGCGCCTGCGCGAGTCAAAATGTGTATATTTTGTGTGAAAATATTTCTCGGTATAATCCGGAGACAAAAGTATTTTTTATTATTTAATACTTTTTTTTTCTTTTTATATTTGTTATGCTTTCAGACGACATTTTACATCGGTAATTTTTTCTCATCAATATGCTGTTATTGGGTTAACAAAGCAACATTCAATTCCCATGCTGATAAAAATAAATTCGCCGCGGATTCAAATCTTGATCCACAATTTGTTAAGTACCTGAACGTCTTAAATAAAAGCAAAAACCACGTGATGCTGATAAAACTAAAGCTCTTTTATTTACACGTGTGTGTTTGTTTATATTTATATTGCCATTTCATTTAATCGAGTAACATACACACTTTACTTTAAGTTTAGTATAGTTAACATTAAGACCATTAAATGAGCCTCTCTCTGTGAAAAGGGGATTTAATGCATGTGCATAAAGTGTCGTCACAGATTAGCCTTTGCAGTCCGTGCAGCCTGTTTTGCTAATAAGATTTTTGCTAAGAAGATACTTTATGTAAACCAAACATATCATAAAAGCGAAAGTGTGTCCCTGATTAGCCTGTGCGGAATGCACAGGCTAATCTGGGACGACACTTTAAGCACATGCATTACACCCCTTTCCACAGAGCACGCCTCACATGCATGTTAGTTGTCGCGAAAGGTTCAACTATTTTATTATAATTGACATACAATTAATAATGTCGTGTTTTTGAGTGGCTTCACGTACAATTGACATAGGTTGCAGTCTCGACGACTATTTACAATATGATTATAAAATCATATTACAGGGCCACATATAGGTTCACTTAATAATAAGTAAATTGTTAAATACGGTTAGTTGTTTCATCATTCCATTTATACATAAACATCAATTAAAAAAATATTCACATTTTGTCCCGGGCGGCTTCCCCTCATTTATATGAAACCATATTCAAACAGTGAAATTCTTAATCAAATCATTAATTGTCCCTTTTCAATCGCAAGTCAATATAGGTAAAATAAAAATAATTATTTGACAGAATATAACTTTGTATTGCTGTAATTTATTTACCAACAATTTACATCATCATACTTGTTTTCTATAGATGTTTCTTCTTCTTTCTACTTACATGTATAAAAGAAGACAACGTAATTTTGTGAATTAAAACTGTTGCATTTGCAAAGTACTCTAAATCCAAATGTATGCAAAACCATATACTTAACCTATTTATAAATAAATTTAAAAGTAATTAAAAAATCTTGTTAAGTTCCTTGTTGGGGACATTTTTTTATAATAAATAAGTAGATTGTTTTACGCATTTTAAGTAATATCTTGTCTTCACCGACCAAGTGTCGTTTTAATAGGAAACAGACATACATCTACAGGCTTTAACAGAAAGGAAATGAGTATAACGCATACAATGTTGATTTAACCCATTCATGTCTAGCGTCTAGAAAAAAGGACCTTGCAAACAGCGTAGACTCAGATGAGACGCTGCATGATGCGGCGTCTCATCAGGGTCTGCGCTGTTTGCTAAAAGGAATTTCTGTCAGAAATATTCTAAATATAGAAATAAATATACTAGACATCCCTAATTTTTTTAAATAAATTGATCCAATTTAGAAGGATGGGTGAGTTCACTAGCCATAAATGGGTTAAGTAGCAAGTTTAATGTTCATAACCATACTTGCAAATCTATAGAAGGCAATCTGAATGAGAATTGTTCAGTAGACAAAGAGTCTGAAACACTTAAACAGAGCTTCCTTAATGATTTATACAATGAGTATACTTTAAATGGAAACGTGCGATTGCTACTTTCGATTCTCAACATAACAATATCCTTTGATATACCACAAACGGTTTTCATTTCAATATATATCATTTGATAGTTGAGGGATATAAAGTTCCGTTCTGGATTGTCTGGTGAACAATCAAATGTTTAGTACACATTATGTTGGTGAATTACATTGGTGAATGTATGTGCTGGTACAGATGATTCATTTATTAAATCGACATAAGAACATTAATAATATGTGTCATCGATTTGAATTTAACCTGAAGTTGAAAGCTATGAGTTAATATCACGTGGACAATATGAAAACACACAATTGTTCTATATGATATTAGATTTATGATTGCACTGATATTATATTTATGATTTCACCACACTGATTATAATCTTACGTAAGTACCGCAGTATTACACATAGTCATTCAGTAGCAATAAAGGCGGTTGGTATATCGGAAAAACTTTGCGAAACAGAAATTTCGCAACCTCAAGTACCCTTTTTCTTGAAGATGTGTCTGTTTGAGATAAAGCATGCTATAGAAGTCTTACTTCTGATTAATAATTGATTATTTGTGGGATTTATGTTTCTAATGGTATTTTTTTTCTCCATAATTCCCTGGGATTTTTGGCATTTTTAAAAACGTGTTTTCTTCGCGTATTTAGGTATTTCAACGTTATTTATGGATTTTATAATCATTTTATGCGGATAAAACCTTTTCTTTTATACCTAATGATAAAATATAACATTTCTGCAGTGAAATAACAGCAGTGAAAGAAACAAATTGTTCTTTTCATCGGTGAAAAGAACACATTTTCGGATTTTTTTTCTATTTTTAGATTATCATACATAATTTTATGTATATTTTCTATGATCACGAGTGAATTAAAATTGACATTCCACCGAATCCAACAAATATTCTTTTTATTTGATGCTTTTTTTCACCGTCTGTTTACATTGTAAAAGAGTTTAACTGGAGAATTTCGGTGGTATAGACAATCCCAGAAATTGATAACTCCCGGATTACCGCCCCTAAATACTCGCGCGCGCCTCCAAAACGGTACAGAAGAAAACAACAGGGACATATATGTTTGTATAGGTCCCTGAACAAAACAAGAAGGCAAAACGGTTTTACAGAATATATTTGAAGATTTAAAAAGTTTCTGTTATCGATCTGCTAATAACATAATAGTTCGTGTTTTTTTTTAATATCATGTATTACGTAATTAGAAGAAAAAAGGTTCATCATCATTCAATTAAGAGTAATAAAACTCAGCATGAACAGGGACCTATTTGTATATGTCCCTGGCGAGAATAAGGTCTTGATTGTCGTTAAACATGTTATTTAAAGGTGACACGTGATATGTTATCTTAATTACAGTATCTACACATGTGCAGACATGTGGTGTCACGGGTATACCCATAAACGCTTTAAATCCACTTGGGGCAATTGGAACAATGCAAGTTTATTTAAGGCTCCATATTTTTCATGTTGAACATGTTTATCGTGAATTTAGATGCTATTAAGAAAATTTAATAAATAATGAAATCAGTTTACAAAATATTGAGAACAGCCCAAAACAGTTTATTTCAGACTAAAAACTTTGATATTACATGTTAAACGTTATTTCAATAATAATATGCCGTTAAATAAATGACGTAGGCGATTCCACATACAGTATAAGGGGAGAATTAATTGTAAACATAAGTTTATCCTTTATCTAGGACAAACAGTGAATTTATTATACAATACCCTATAAAACTAAATCTGGGGTCACCGTCTTGTAACGCCCAATACAAAGGGGAAAAAACCGGGGCGCTGAACTTTACTGTAAAACTTCATTTGTTATTATTCAAGCGCGTGTTTGCTTGTCATATTAACATAAGTATCAGGTAAAGGGATTTTAGTTGAGACGCCATGATCATAAATGTGACGTCATGTGCATCAATTCGATTATGTGCAGCAATGACAAAGCTTTTAGCGTGTAAATAGGGTGCAGAATCAACGGGGTTTCCCGTGTTTTACACACCTGCTGGACAGAATGTAAACACATCGTTAAGAACTTTATTTTTTGCAAATATAAAGTGATTGAAATACATTTGCAAAAGTCTTCATAAATGTTTTTTTGCAGTTTGTGCCGATATTTTAAGGTATAAGAAAAATCATTGAATACGTTTGAAATCTTTCTCAAATTTTCATGTTGCATGAAACATAACAGTGTACAATGAATGCAGTAGATACTAAATATTCGAAAAAGAACACAAGCTAATTATATAAAGTAATTCCGATGTATTTCAGATTGCCATAAGCAGCGTAAAAATCTGTCTTTTATGCACAAGTTGAAATTCTAAAAAAATAATTACAAAAAGTTTTTTGAAATAAAGCACCACTTACCGTCGTGTATAAATCCACTAAAGTTAAAAAAGGAAACCCCACAAAGTCACATGATCCAACACCCTCGCTTATCATCCGCTTTAAAAGTGCATATCTAGCTTGCTCGGCTTTAATCCATTTATGCCCAGTGGACTCCCATCCTTCTAAATTGGACCAATTTATTTCCAAAATTAGGGGTGTCAAGTATATTTTTTCTATATTTAGAATATTTCATAAAAAAATTCATTTAAGCAAACAGCGCAGACCCAGATGAGACGCCGCATTATCCTTTTTTCAGGACGCTAGGCATAAATGGGTTAATTTATAACCTTCTATGATACAATTTATGAGAATATTTATAAATTTTTTAATATGCAAATTAGTTGAGCCTCGTCCTTGGAAAACGGGGCTTAATGTAGATGCGCTAAGTGTCGTCCCATATTATAATGTGTGCACAGTCCACACAGGCTTATCACTTCACGCGTTTATGGTATTTTGTTTTAAAGGAAGTCTCTTCTTTGTAAAAATCCAGTTAAGGCGTAAAGTGTCGTGCCTGATTAGCTTGTGCGGAATGCACATTATTTTATCGCATGCCATACCCTGTTTCCCATGTAATATAACCATTACGAATATTTTTATCTTACACATGTGTAATATACTTTTTAAGCGTTTTCATTGGCTTAGTTTTCGTTCGATTGACAAATCGCACTTTGTTATTTTGCTAAATTGACGTTGCAACGTCAAGTGACGACACGAAATGTAAACAACATTCGGGATTTATCATTATGTTTGCGTAAATATTTACTTATTTTGCTCATTTAAAAGCATGTGATAAAAAAGATCTGACACTCGTTGTCATTTCATACCATATTTTATTAAAATCGTCCAGGAAATTCGTTTGTAAGCTCGCCAAAGGCTCGCTTACTAACAAAATTCCTGAACTCGTATACGCAGATGCATTAAGCACCGTTTTCCAAGAGTGAGGCGTAATAAGTTAAATGTAATCGTTTATTGTACGAACTTGTAAGCTACGTTAAAAATATACCAGGTTAACCAACATAACAAATGATTTTAAACTTAAATTTAAAACTTTGTCAAAATATATTTAACTAAACGCAAAGTTATCCCCCGAAACCTCATCGCCCTCACTTATGGTGCGGCGTAAATACATGTAAACAACAACAGCATTTTAATGCAAATCTCAAAAAAACACACTCATTAAATCAAAAAGACTGAACTTTGATTGATGTCTGCGAATCCTCCCGGCCTATCATATGCATGAAGTACAATTATGTTGTACACAGGAATTACAGAATGTGTAGTGATTAACAGGTTTGGGCATATTATTCAGTGTACATTAAAATGTCAAGTCCTTCAATGCAACAACCTAATGGACGGTTACTTTTATGCTTAATGTCATTTTGTAACTGGAATGGAATAATGAACTATTAGTTGTGACAACCGACACCTATGTAGTAATCTTTTTCACGAAGCGAATATTGAGTATTAAATTCTAATATCTTACAAAATAACACGAACGCATAAGACTCTTGATATAGGAAAACTGGGCTTCATGCATCTGTGCAAGGTATCGTTCTAGATAGATCAGTCTGTGCAGTTCGAGTTTACGGAATTTTTCATTTAAAGGAAGTTTATTTTAAACGAAAATCCAGTTAAGAAGCGAAGTTTTGGCAATGATTAAACTGAGCGGACTGCACTGAAAAATCTTGTACGACACTTTTCGCACTTGCATTAAACCTAGTTTTCTCAGAACGAGGGTGATATGTTGGCAAACGAGGAATAACCGCTGCTAGTATAACTATTTCAGATTGGGAACAAATCTGTTACACATACAAATACTTCAGATTGGGAAAAGATCTGACACAATTTGTTTTATTGACTCTCCACCAACAAACGCATGTTTGTAGATTAAAAATATAATTCAATAAGAAGTCGTAAAGTAATACTCTATACCACGCAAATGTTTTTGTAACACTCAAACACTCTCGTTAATGAGGGGTCATAACATCACACGTTCAGTTCGATTCGCCTGGAAACGTGCACAAACGGACAGCAAATGTAATTGGACATCAATTGCGGCACTCCTGGTGGGGAGAAGATGAGGACAACGTCCGATAAGTGGAATTAGTGTTGCTAACGATCAAAGAAAAATAAACAAATCAACTCTGAAAACGTCGTGAATTACATTCCTCACTTTCTGTAATTGACCGTCACCGAAGATCCCAAATGAGTGTATGTATTTCCGTCAGTATCTACTCCAGCTCGTGATTCAGTAGGGATTGCTAGGAATTAAGCGTTGTTAGTTTATGTACAACGATTCAATTAATCAACATTATTGGGTAATACTGTACACGTATAAAATGTAGGTGTGTCTTCACATATATGCGTACATTACATATGGGTCGTGGTCTGTGAAAAGGGGCTCAATGAATGCACAAAGTGTCGTCCCACATTAGCCTGTGAAGTCCGTACATTCTAATCAGGGACGACACTTACCGCATTAATAATATTTTTCGTTTAAAGGAAATCTCTTCTTAGCAATATCCAATTTTTAGGGAAAGTGTCATCCTGATTAGCCAGTGCGGACTGCACAGGCTAATGTGGGACGACACTTTACACACATGCATTGAACCCATTTTTCACAGAGCACGGTCCATACATATAATGTTGTATGTATAATGTGCATGCTTAAATATGCCATGTATTTATTGCATACTCTGATATTATTGTGTTTCTAGTGTATATTCGTTTATCCTGCCTCAGTTGCAAACATTGACCAAATAAAGCAGGGTCGGATAAACTAGTTGATATCCGGCAGTACATCACGTGACCGTGATCTAACATGTTCTAATATTTGACCTTTGAAATTTATTGGGACGCATCATGAAAGTTATCGTAATATTATATATCATCATTTTTATCTTCTTAAAAATATATTACCGAACCAGACTTCCGTATTTATCATGTTCATTTACTTGATTACGCAATTTATGACGTATCTAGTGTGACGTCATTTCTCAGACAAAACATACTATCTAGTTTCTCTCAGGATTTTAGGGACAACAATTTTTACGTGGTGGTTTTAACAGTATTTTTAATATTTTAAAGCATCGAACGAATCATAAACGATTTTCGGAGTGTGTGTTTGTCATTCATAAGTGTTAACTTCGATAGGAATAAAATACTAATTCGCTACGACAGGATTACGGTTTCGTTAATCGGGTTTTGGGTTAGAATGGTTAGCATTCGATACAAACGCTATCAAAAAAGAGTGTGGTTTGAAATACATTCCAATAATAGAGATGGAAAAACAGAAAATTGATTTCGACAAAGGGATGGAAGAACAGACAATGAATGTGTATATCGTTGTACATTTATTGTTATAAGCAATGGATTAAAGTAGTCATTAAGGTAAATAAAATTTAGGTTTTTTTTGTTTTGCTGATGCATTTTGTTTTAATTTTTTTACCAAGAAAAATATCACATTCTCGATTCGTTTTTTATTTCTTCTCTTAATATTTTCGATAGGAAAGTATTAAAAGGAACAGTTTAATGTGGAACTATTTTTAGCGTGACACAATCGGTAGTTATTCGGTCGTTAGGAATGTAGGAGGCCCGACAAGAATAATTATATCGTTATGTTAATTAATTATTTGTCTTTGATAAAATGTGTCAACGGCATGAAGCAGGATAAATCGAATACATGGAGAAAGTTTATCCGGTTCGGCCCGAAAAAGAAAAATAGGGCTCGCTAAAGCTCGCCCTATTTTCTTTTTCTAAGCCTCACCGGATAAACTTTCTCCATCTCGGCACCAACCATGTATTCTCTATTTACATGGCTACTATACTGCAACTGAGGTGTTCAAACCTATCAAAAACTGTTTAAAATTGTAAAATAAGGAACAAGATGTCTTAGAAAGCAGGTACATGTTCCGACCTGAATGTTGTCTAACCATGTCGCACTCTTCCAGTGTTAGAGCGATAACTGTATATGTCTTTGTCAAACATAAGATATATATTCCAGCTAGTAATTCAGTAGGGGTTGCTAGGAATCAAGCGTTGGTAGTCTGTGTACAACGATTTAATAAATCAACATTATTGGGTAATACAACTAATCACACGCTGACTATACTGAACACGAATAAACTGGAAAGTGTGTTTTCCTTATATGCGTACATTACATATGGGTCGTGGTCTGTACAAAGGTGGCTTAATGCATGTGCGTAAACTGTCGTCCCAGTTTTGTATGTGAAGTCCGCACAGGCTAATCAGGCAAGACACTATCCGCTGTTATGATATATTTTTATTTTAACGAAAGTCTCTTTTTAGCAAAAATCCAGTTTAGGAGGAAAGTGTCGTCCCTGAATAGCCTGTGCGGAATTGACGAGCAAGCATTAAACCCCCTTTTCACATATCGCGGCTCATTTATGTAAATTAGTATGTATAATGTGCATGCTTAAAATATCCCATTTATTTATTGCATACTCTGATATTATTGTGTTTCTAGTATGTGTTTGTTTTCAAACCTGTCAAAAACCTATTTGATACTGTAAAATAAGGAACAAGATATCTTCGTAAGCAGGCCAACGTTCCGACCTGAATGCTGTCTTACTTCTTCAGTGTTAGAGCGATAGCTGTAACTGTCTGTGTCAAACATTACCATTAATGAGTAGTCAAAGCATTTCATTTTCAGCTCGATTTATTGAATAAACGGACAGAAAATGTAATTGGACAGCAATTGAGGCACGCCTGGTGGGGAGAAGAAGTGAACAGCATCCGATAAGTGACATTAGTGTTACCAACAGTGAATGACCTGTGCAGAACAATAGAAAAATCAACTCTGAACACGCCGTGAATTTCATTTCAAAATTTAATTTTGCCTCGTACTGCGAATAGAAGTCTACTCCTAAGATTGCATTATTCGTTAAGCCTTGTACTATGTAAAACGAGTGCTCAAAGCGCGTGTTGCCAATTAGCATTGGGAGGTTAATGACCCCCTCTACATTGTCCTCATTTCGTATGATCCTATTCGACTATGTCCTCATTACGTATGATCCTATTCGACTATGTCCTCATTACATATGATCCTATTCGACTAAGTCCTCATTACGTATGATCCTATTCGACTATGTCCTCATTACATATGATCCTATTCGACTAAGTCCTCATTACGTATGATCCTATTCGACTATGTCCTCATTACGTATGATCCTATTCGACTATGTCCTCATAACGTATGATCCTATTCGACGCGCAGGTGTTATTAAGTAAAAGGATTGTTAATCGAACAGACGGTCAATGTCGACCTTGATAATCATGCTGCCATAAGGCTTGAGAACACGTTTCCATAGAAGTATGAGTTCTTTGAAATGATACATCCGTCACAAAACCATCTAAAATATACGTAAAACATCAACTGATTTGTGATAAGTCAACACATTATAATAGATTACGGTATGATTGTATTGTTCGTTGGATATTTGGTTAATTACTGTTAAACTGTGCTATCGTTTTACTCATCAAAGTGTAATGCGTTTCCTAGATGTCTCTATTGAGTATACAGACGTTATAAAATATCATGATACTATTCAATAATTCTTTATCTTAATCATACATATATTTTTATTTAACTATCGAGCGATGTAATTAATTCATAAAATATTACACAATTTGTTGTTAATTCATTTAATTTAAATCGCACAGTGTTTACTTATTTACTGCGTTATAATTTAAGTAAGAATGCTATCGGGCTTATAATATTTGTAATTGTAATAATAATTTTATGAGCCTTGGGGATTGAAATGTAAATTAGAATTATATTTGGCACATGATTGTTAATTTAAATACAAATACTATGGGGCGTATGATTATTAATTTATACAACAAGCGCATTACGCTAAGGTTCTTTGTTTAAATTTTAATAAGAATTCTTTGTGGCTTAGGCTTTTAAAATTTTAATAAAAATGCCATGAGGCTTATAATTTTGATAATTGATAAGAATTATATGAAGCTATGGTTTAGTGTTATAATGGTAAAAGGAATGCTATTGGACTGAGGCTTTTCTTTTTTTATTTCAATATTAAAGAATGATTTAAGACGTTGGATTTGTTTGTATTTTTCTTTTAATAAAAATGTTATGCGGATAATGATTGTGTTCACAAGTGGGTTTAGCAATTTAGTCGTAACAAACTGTGAAGTTAAGCTTCCTTTGAGCCGTTCTAGTCTTACAATGAATTGCAATTTCTTTTACCAGTGTGTGCACCCAGTAGAATATTGTATGAATAAAGGCGTATTCCTGTTTTAAATAAACAAGGCTCACTTACGTAAGAGTCGAAAGACTCGCGGATGTAAACTAGATGTTATCTTCGATCAATGTTTATGCAGTGTCAATTTTCTCTCATTACCAGTGACGGGTTTATGTTCCGTTATACTATCTTAATCTTTTCTTGGTTATTTTATACATTTTGCATATCTTTTCGCGTTCCATCGATTCTTACATTATTAAACTTTTCTCTAAGATATTTCGCAATATCAGTTTTAAGACTTCATTAAACACAACGTCAATGGGTCCATAACATGCTTAATAAGCGTTATTAAAGAACTCTATCCTTATATTACCTGCTTAATGAGGCGCAGAAAACTGGGAAATAAGAAACAGCGGCCAGAGGGAAGATTGTAAGGTTGTTTCTCATACTGGTAATTAAGAGACAGAGAATGTTTTCGTTGGTTGACTTTATAAGTTTCCACGTCCTTAAGCAGGGAATGTGTTAGAAGCAGTGGTAAAACGTTATGTAGAATTTATTTGTTTTCATTTCGACATTTAATCATAACTTATTACACAAAAGTGTCCTTATAGGCTTAGAGAATCTTGGCTATTAACACCGCCAAAGAGCCCTTTAAAAAGATGGATCTGGCGTTTATAATCAGTCTTTCGAATCCGGTATTTATTTTACTATTGATGGTAGCTAAGTGGCATGTGTGCGCAACAAGCCGTTTTATTAACTTAACTTGTTGTTCTTTGTCATTTCAAATACTTGAATGATTTGGAATCTGAAGAGCGGCACTGGTTCGAGACATACCCGTACATAGACCCAACTCTGCCAAAAACTTACATGCAGTTGGTAAATATTAAAAAAACAAACATGATTTTTACAAAAAAGACAGAACAATGTATGTGAATGCTGAAAAGATATAAACTGCGTTTACACCCCAGTTTAATACAAAACGGTACCATATATATCGTAATCTTATTAGAATTTTCCCTATTACAATTTATAGATAAGTTCCTAGTTGTTCAATTTACTTTATACAATGTGGTGCTACTATTTAATTGCCTAGTGTCATTTATAAACGGCTACATCATTCTTTATATTTATTAATACAACTGCAAATTATTAATGCAATTTCATATTTTTAAAAGACAATTATTTTGTGCGTAGTAATTGATGTAGTATGTATATGCCAGTTACTCGTTTTACGGGCAAAGACCATAGACGGCATGAAAGATTCCTGCCATTTGCAATCAAATATGTAGAGTACGCACCATCGACGTAAGGGAAACGTTTGATCGCAGTGCGTTTGATTCAAGTGTATTCATGCACCATGCCGCGTTTGTCCGTCTTGTAAACACTGTACTTTCATCACGCATTTGCAAATTACGTTGAATGTTGTAGTCGTAAGACATGGGCGTTTTCTTGCAAAGAATCGCATATATATTTCAATGTAGCAAAACATTAATGTAAATAGAGATAAATTCTATCGAACAATCAACATAAACTATATTCATAACACCAGAAGATCATTTATTTAAACCATTTATGCCTAGCGTCCTGAAAAAAAGACATTGCAAACAGCGTAGACCCAGATGAGACGCCGCATAATGCGGCGTCTCATCTGGGTCTGCGCTGTTTGCTTAAAGAAATTTCTGTAAGAAATATTCTAAATATAGAAATAAATATACCAGACACCCCTACTTTTGGAAATAAATTGATCCAATTTAGAAGGATGGGAGAGTCCACTAGGCATTAATGGGTTAATGAAATTGAATTTGAAAATCCGATTAAACTTAAATTGATAAAAATGGCATCCACATCTTAGGGTGCCGGATCACGTGACTGGGATTCGCAATTAAACGTTAATGGATGTAAACACACTGGTAAGTGGTGCTTTTCGAAAATATCTTTAAAAAAATCTTTAGAATTTAAACTTGTGCGTAATGCGGCTTATAGCAAAGTGAAATACATAATACATACTTCATATGTCTTTGTTTTAATGCAAAAACTTTGATGTGTACAGCATTCATGTACATGGATATGCTGCACTCAACGAGAATTTGTGCCACGTATTCAAAGATTCACTCTAAAATCTTAAGACATTGGCACACACTGCAAGAAAAAAACTGTCTTTTATTCACTTAATAATTCTGCAAATGTATTTCAATAACTTGAGATATTTGCAAAAATAAAGTGTTTACATTCTGTCCAGCCCGTGTCAAGTTTTCACTTGACGTTTTATCGACGTTCTCTTACGCACCAATGGATCGGCGTAAATGAACGTTAACAACAACCTGTATTTGAAACTCGCTCTGTAAAAATGGGATCTAATTCATGAGCGAAACGTGTCATCCAAGAGGCAATCCACACAGGCTAATCAGGGACGTTTCATCAAAGATGAGCTTGTTCAATCAACACAAGCTAATCAGGGACGATACTTTTCTCTTTTGTTGTATTTTTTGTTTAAAGGAAGACTCTTCTTGTTAAAAATCCAGTTATTCTGATAGTATTCTTTGAAAAAAATCGAAGAAAATGCTAATTTAAGAAATTCAGCAGACGACATTTTAGCAGACGACAAATTTCCCAGCATGCAAAGGGTTAAGCGTAAAGATGTGACTAAGCCTGTGAGGACTGTAAAGGTTTATCTGGTACGATACTTTACACACATGCAATAAACCCCTATCACAGAGCTAGGCGCATATGTTACACACAAATCGTAAAATGCACTTATTACAAATCACAGACGGAACTTTGATTGGTGTCTTTGAGACCTTATCTCCTATCGTTTACGCCAATTAAAATGTCGTTAGGTGAACACAAGAATTGCAGATTCCGTGCTTATTAATAGGTTTTGCATATTATTCAGTGAGCACATTAAACTTCAAGCCCTTAAGTATAAATTCCGAATTGGCGGTTACTTAAATAAGTAATTCCTGTCGCTTTGTTGATGGAAGAGAATAATGAAATATTAAGTTTGTCACTCGATGTATATGCAGTAACTCATCTTTAACAAAACGAAGTACGCGTTAGATGAGCATTGAAGACACGTTCGGGAAAATGTTGGTGTAAAGAAAGTCACCTCTTAACAAAAATCTTGTTAAGGCGGAACGTGTCGTCCGCGACGAGCCTGTGTGGAATGTACAGACTAGCCTGTGTGGAGTGTGCAGACTAGCCTGTGTGGAATGTACAGACTAGCCTGTGTGGAATGTACAGACTACCCTGTGTGGATTGTACAGACTAACCTGTGTGGATTGTACATACTAGCCTGTGTGGATTGTACAGACTAGTTTGTGTGGATTGTACAGACTAGCCTGTGTGGAATGTACAGACTACCCTGTGTGGATTGTACAGACTAACCTGTGTGGATTGTACATACTAGCCTGTGTGGATTGTACTGACTAGTTTGTGTGGATTGTACAGACTAGCCTGTGTGGATTGTGCAGTTTAGCCTGTGTGGATTGCACAGATTTACCTGTGTGGATTTTACAGACTAGCCTGTGTGGATTGTACAGACTAGCTTGTGTGGATTGTACAGACTAGCCTGTTTGGATTGTACAGACTAGCCTGTGTGAATTGTACAGACTAGCGTGTGTGGATTGTACAGACTAGCGTGTGTGGATTGTACAGACTAGCCTGTGTGGATTGAATAGACTAGCATGTGTGGATTGTACAGACTATCATGTGTGGATTGTACAGACTAGCCTGTGTGGATTGTATAGACTAGCCTGTGTGGATTGTACAGACTAGCCTGTGTGGATTGTACAGACTATCATGTGTGGATTGTACAGATTAACCTGTGTGGCTTGTACAGACTAGCCTGTGTGGATTGTACAGACTAGCCTGTGTGGATTGTACAGACTAGCCTGTGTGGATTGTACAGACTAGCTTGTGTGAATTGTACAGACTAACATTTGTGGCTTGTACAGACTAACATGTGTGGATTGTACAGACTGGCCTGTGTGGATTGTACAGACTAGCCTGTGTGGATTGTACAGACTAGCTTGTGTGTAGTGTACAGACTAACATGTGTGGATTGTACAGACTAGCCTGTGTGGATTGTACAGACTTGCATGTGTGGATTGTACAGACTAGCATGTGTGGATTGTACAGACTAGCATGTGTGGATTGTACAGACTAGCCTTTGTGGATTGTACATACTAGCTTGTTTGGATTGTACAGACTAGCCTGTGTGGAATGTACAGACTTCCCTGTGTGGATTGTACAGACTAGCCTGTGTGGATTGTACAGACTAGCCTATGTGGATTGTACAGACTAGCCTGTGTGGATTGTACATACTAGCCTGTGTGGATTGTACAGACTAGCCTGTGTGGATTGTACAGACTAGCCTGTGTGGATTGTACAGACTAACCTGTGTGGAATGTACAGACTTCCCTGTGTGGATTGTACAGACTAGCCTGTGTGGAATGTACAGACTAGCCTGTGTGGAATGTACAGACTACCCTGTGTGGATAGTACAGACTAGCTTGTGTGGATTGTACAGACTAGCCTGTGTGGAATGTACAGACTAGCCTGTTTGGATAGTACAGACTAGCATGTGTGGATTGTACAGACTACCCTGTTTGTAATGTACAGACTAGCTTGTTTGGATTGTACAGACTAGCCTGTGTGGATTGTACATACTAGCCTGTGTGGATTGTACAGACTAGCCTGTGTGGATTGTACAGACTAAACTGTGTGGATTGTACAGACTAGCCTGTGTGGATAGTACAGACTAACCTGTGTGGATGGTACAGACTAGCCTGTGTGGATTGTACAGACTAGCCTGTGTGGATTGTACAGACTAGCCTGTGTGGATTGTACAGACTAACCTGTGTGGAATGTACAGACTTCCCTGTGTGGATTGTACAGACTAGCCTGTGTTGAATGTACAGACTAGCCTGTGTGGAATGTACAGACTACCCTGTGTGGATAGTACAGACTAGCTTGTGTGGATTGTACAGACTAGCCTGTGTGGAATGTACAGACTAGCCTGTTTGGATAGTACAGACTAGCATGTGTGGATTGTACAGACTAACCTGTGTGGATTGTACATACTAGCCTGTGTGGATTGTACAGACTAGTTTGTGTGGATTGTACAGACTAGCCTGTGTGGATTGTACAGTTTAGCCTGTGTGGATTGCACAGACTTACCTGTGTGGATTTTACAGACTAGCCTGTGTGGATTGTACAGACTAGCTTGTGTGGATTGTACAGACTAGCCTGTTTGGATTGTACAGACTAGCCTGTGTGAATTGTACAGACTAGGGTGTGTGGATTGTACAGACTAGCGTGTGTGGATTGTACAGACTAGCCTGTGTGGATTGAATAGACTAGCATGTGTGGATTGTACAGACTATCATGTGTGGATTGTACAGACTAGCCTGTGTGGATTGTATAGACTAGCCTGTGTGGATTGTACAGACAAGCCTGTTAGGATTGTACAGACTAGCATATGTGGATTGTACACACTTTCATGTGTGGATTGTACAGATTAACCTGTGTGGCTTGTACAGACTAGCCTGTGTGGATTGTACAGACTAGCCTGTGTGGATTGTACAGACTAGCCTGTGTGGATTGTACAGACTAGCTTGTGTGAATTGTACAGACTAACATTTGTGGCTTGTACAGACTAACATGTGTGGATTGTACAGACTGGCCTGTGTGGATTGTACAGATTAACCTGTGTGGATTGTACAGACTAGCTTGTGTGTAGTGTACAGACTAACATGTGTGGATTGTACAGACTTGCCTGTGTGGATTGTACAGACTTGCATGTGTGGATTGTACAGACTAGCATGTGTGGATTGTACAGACTAGCATGTGTGGATTGTACAGACTAGCCTATGTGGATTGTACATACTAGCTTGTTTGGATTGTACAGACTAGCCTGTGTGGAATGTACAGACTTCCCTGTGTGGATTGTACAGACTAGCCTGTGTGGATTGTACAGACTAGCCTATGTGGATTGTACAGACTAGCCTGTGTGGATTGTACATACTAGCCTGTGTGGGTTGTACAGACTAGCCTGTGTGGATTGTACAGACTAGCCTGTGTGGAATGTACAGACTAACCTGTGTGGAATGTACAGACTTCCCTGTGTGGATTGTACAGACTAGCCTGTGTGGAATGTACAGACTAGCCTGTGTGGAATGTACAGACTACCCTGTGTGGATAGTACAGACTAGCTTGTGTGGATTGTACAGACTAGCCTGTGTGGAATGTACAGACTAGCCTGTTTGGATAGTACAGACTAGCATGTGTGGATTGTACAGACTACCCTGTTTGTTATGTACAGACTAGCTTGTTTGGATTGTACAGACTAGCCTGTGTGGATTGTACATACTAGCCTGTGTGGATTGTACAGACTAGCCTGTGTGGATTGTACAGACTAAACTGTGTGGATTGTACAGACTAGCCTGTGTGGATAGTACAGACTTACCTTTGTGGATGGTACAGACTAGCCTGTGTGGATTGTACAGACTAGCCTGTGTGGATTGTACAGACTAGCCTGTGTGGATTGTACAGACTAACCTGTGTGGAATGTACAGACTTCCCTGTGTGGATTGTACAGACTAGCCTGTGTGGAATGTACAGACTAGCCTGTGTGGAATGTACAGATTACCCTGTGTGGATAGTACAGACTAGCTTGTGTGGATTGTACAGACTAGCCTGTGTGGAATGTACAGACTAGCCTGTTTGGATAGTACAGACTAGCATGTGTGGATTGTACAGACTACCCTGTTTGTAATGTACAGACTAGCCTGTGTGGATTGTACATACTAGCCTGTGTGGATTGTACAGACTAGCCTGTGTGGATTGTACAGACTAACCTGTGTGAATTGTACAGACTAGCCTGTGTGGATAGTACAGACTAACCTGTGTGGATGGTACAGACTAGCCTGTGTGGATTGTACAGACAAGCCTGTGTGGATTGTACAGACTAGCCTGTGTGGATTGTACAGACTAATCTTGGACGACACGTTATGCACATGAATTAAGCACAGTTTTCCCAGAACGTGTTTAATATGTTGGTAAATATAGTAAAACGCATATTTATACCTAACAATGGTAAGATGATCGTATTAAACAAAAGTTTTGGTTTCCACACCAAGGATATGAGGTTTGGAGATTCTAATAATAATTTGAATAGCAGACCTAAAACAGAAATTATAAATAAACAATGTACGTATGACGCTGAAACACGAGCAATTATGAGGAGTCAAAACATAACATGTTCAGTTCGATTCGCCTGGAAAGGTTGATACACGGATATCAAATGTAATTTGACATTAAATGAGGCACTCCTGGTGTTGAGTAGAAACGGCCAACATCCGATAAGTGGTATTAGTATTTCCAACAATCAAAGAAAATAGGCGAATCAACTCTGAAAACGCCGTGAATATCATTCCTCACTTTCTGTAATTGACTGCCACCGAAATTCCCCAAATAAGTGTGTGTGTTTTTCTCCGTGAGTATTTACGCCAGCTGGTCATTCAGCGATTTTTGGAATAAAGCGTTGATAGCCTGTGCAGCGATTCAATAACAATGTCGTTTCGGAATAAAGCTAAATACTAGATGACTTAATTGTATATTTATATTCAATTGTTGTGTTTCCTATTTACAACATAATACATTCGCTTAACTGCAGGTGAGTTCTAAATGTTTTTCAAGTAATAATACAATTGTACTTGTTGAAATACGAACAGTCAATGAAAGTGGACTTACAAACATCTCAGGGTTATGTGATATGTTATTTTATTTGCTCAAAATCGATTTAGGAGACTTTAGTTATTATATACATGCATCAAAACAATTTACATATACAGTTAAAATATAAAATGTTTATGTTGTAGTTAAAGATCACTTAACACGGAGTTAAGATGGAGATCACTTAACACGGAGTTAAGATGGAGATCACTTAACACGGAGTTAAGATGGAGATCACTTAACACGGAGTTTTGACGTAGTCTCCTATAGGCAATTATGAGACAGAGAGATTGCTTTTTTTGCATTAATTTTAAACGTTCCCACTTCGAAAGCATTTGTTATAGAAGCAGTTTTAATACATTATGTTATGTTTGGCGAATATAAAAATAAATAAATGATCCCTTATAAAGCAAACATGTTATTTTCCAGTTACAAGAAGTTATGATGGCGATGGAAACCATCTAATAGCCCTTTCATATCGCTGAGAAGGTTAGGGTTCGCAAGCAAGCTTGCTGCCATTTACAGAAGCATTCTTTGAATATATTCACATACAGGTGTGTGTAAGGAAACAAGAATTAGATGCTTTACCCCACCCTCCGATCTGAATCCAGTAATAAAAGGATTGGAAGATGTCAAAGTTGTAAAAGATTTTAATTTGTTGACTATTAACGTATAAACGTATGTTTAAAGCCAATGTGAGATGGCTTTGTGGTGGGTGAATTCTTTTAATGTGATCATATTACTGAGAAAAAAAAGTCTTAATGCAACATTATTTTCATATGCAACATTATTTTCAAAGTTGATATTGACTGTTTGTTTATCGATATGGATATTGAAAATGAGCATTCCTTTTACTCCAATACACACAACGTGATTCGATCATACTTAATGATGACATATTTCGTTGAGGATCATTTAAATCAAATGATACTATCTGGACAAATATGGACTTTAAGAGCTTATAGTAACGGGCAAATTAGTAATGCTCGACCGTTAAAGGACGCTTGAAATTTTGTCACCCTGTATATTCGGTTCATCTTTTTTATTCGTGGATTAAAGATCCAGTAGTTTATTATATAACCTACGTTATCGGCCCACTGGAACATTAGCAATTTAAATGCTCCACTAGAGGTATTCAAGTCGCTTACGACCTAACTTGTGCGCAAGCGTTTTTTTGTGTCAGAAGTTTTTATTTTGTATACTTAAACATGATAAATTGCTATTGTTTTATAATCAATTAGGAATGAAATTTTTAGTAGTACATCGCTAGATCTACTAAATCAGATTGTTTTATGACAATTTAAATGTATTAATATCCGGGTATTGCTTATATACAACAACTGCCGGTAGGGTGTGAGAGGGTTGGGGCTATATACAAGTATGCCGCGAACCTTTGCGCTGTTTTACAGTACCAAATAGACTAACCCCACTTGCCTGCCCTGCTTGTCCAAAGAGTTTGTGTCTTTGTAGACATTTGCTTTGTACCAGGCGTTCAATATAATAATGAGACAAATCTTGTCGATTTCTTTACAACTGTCTTCAAACTCGCCTAACAGTTTGATAAAGTTACTTGAGTTCAGATTCTTAATAGCTGTAACCTAGTGTATACCTTGCGCAACAATTACTCCGTCACTTTTCCTAATACCCGTACTTTCTCACGATATTTCTTCCTTTTTAATAATTTGAAGATTCCAGCAAATGTTTACTTAAGTAGCTAACCAACCATTTGACACAGGCGTCCCCTCTGACCCCACAATACGCATCAGAAAACTGCTCTGGGTATACTCCGATAATTGTGATTCCAATTCTATAAAGTATAGCACTTGTTAACACAGTTAAGTTCTGACCATACAGTTATGATGATACGTTGCCGTTTGTAGAGATGTCATTATCGTGTCTTGGTCAGTAGGTTTGTAGAGATGTCATTAACACGTCTTGGTCAGTAGGTTTGTAGAGATGTCATTATCGTGTCTTGGTCAGTAGGTTTGTAGAGATGTCATTATCGTGTCTTGGTCAGTAGGTTTGTAGAGATGTCATTATCGTGTCTTGGTCAGTAGGTTTGTAGAGATGTCATTATCGTGTCTTGGTCAGTAGGTTTGTAGAGATGTCATTATCGTGTCTTGGTCAGTAGGTTTGTAGAGATGTCATTATCGTGTCTTGGTCAGTAGGTTTGTAGAGATGTCATTATCGTGTCTTGGTCAGTAGGTTTGTAGAGATGTCATTATCGTGTCTTGGTCAGTAGGTTTGTAGAGATGTCATTATCGTGTCTTGGTCAGTAGGTTTCATATCTATAAGCAATTCATATACCTTTGTCATGGGTCTGATTGTATGCCTCTACTCTCGGCACAACGGCGTATTAGTTCCTTTGTATGTAAGGCATTACTCTGTGGTAAGTTTATTTTGAAGAAAACCAACGTCAGTTTGCTTTGCATGATTTGCGGAAATAACCATTTTTGCAAGAACGTTCAGTAACAACAACTGTTTTGTGCCATTTGTACTGGCATCTGTGTTTTTTTGGGTTTTGAGATTGCTCAATTTCAATGTCATACTTCATTTGATTGGCCATATCTGATTGTTGTGTGCGTTGTATGGTCTCTTTAATACCAATGTCGTGTGTAGATGAAGATCATGATTGCATCATCAACATTACCAGTGAATTTATAGACACCTCACCGTTCTTGGACTAAATGTCGTGGTAAAAGTTATCGACTACGATTGGATCATACCAGCGTTACAAACGGAAATATCGCATACATTATTGTCTTTTGTTTCACTAATGGCTGATGATGTCTTGAACGGAACCACCTCGTCATACATACGTGCAATGTTATAATCGTGCACCCGATTGATCAGAGCTTTACAATTTCTCACTAGAACCACAAATGCAATTTTTAATGCAGTTGTTGGTTTCAGTAGTATAGCAGTCATATCCTATCATCTAGGAAGAATTACACTTGTCTAGCTTTGGAGACATCTTTAAAATATATTTCAACGGAAACAATAATGGTTAAGGTAACAACAAGAACATTAATGATTATGTACTTATCAAATAGAAGTAATTGTTATTACTGATATTTTCTACATTAGGCACATATTTCATACTTACAATACATACTAGTGTGTAGTCCATGTTAACCCGATGGTAATCAAATTATAATGTTTATCATTTGTGCCTAATGAATATGTGTACATGATGCACTAGTGTAAAATATATTATGCAGTACATGAGTATCTAAGACATGGTCTCGTAGTTTCCTTGTCTTTTATCTCTTCACGTAAAGGTAAACTAACGCATCTAAGAGATAAAACGTGGATAATTTAATGGTCTTTACGAACTGCAATTCAGAAATTCAATAACTTCAGCTTTAATAGCATGAAATTACGTTTCAACGGAGATGAATGGAATTGTAACTGCAATTATTTAAATAAGGTACGCTATTTGCAGCCATTCCGTATAAGCCTGATATTTTATTTCATTTAATTAACTTACTAAGCCATCATAACAGCATTCTTTATTAGGTTAAACAGAACCAAAATAATGGCTAATGGCATTAATATATCAACACATAGGTAAACATGTTGAAACCGCAGACATCTTGGACCAAATCTTGGATTACTCAAAACACTCAAGCAAAGCATCATGTTCCATAACACAAAACACACGAACATTTACTATACAACTCCGGGTATATGGCATACTCTGTCGGACTATTCAAGTTTTTGAGCACAGCTTTTAACATTTAATAAAAAACAAAATATCGTGTTCCTGTTTTGAATTTGCAATGTCCACTTGCGCTAGAGTCAAATGTAACCTCTGTTTAATTTTACACAAGTTTCATTTTTCTTACATAATATATCATGTATTAATGTTCCGTTATATTCTCATGCAATTCATTTTTTGTTTTACATAGTCTCCCTTATTTATCTCTAAGCTTTTCAACGATTTTTACACTATTAAATATGTTTCTAAAGTATTCCAACAATGTCAATTGTAAAAGTTCACCAAAAGCATTGTAAATGTGTCCACTACACGCTTAATAAGCATTGTGAAAGAAAACCGCCTTCTTTTCATTGCTCGAAGCGAAGCAAAGATCAGGAAAGAGAACGTAATTTGCATTGAATATAAACGTTCCCAGGTTCAAAATGATAGAGTTTGACAAAAACGGTATTAACGTCTTTTTTGTATGTGAATGCATTTCTTGATGCGATTAATGAATCTTCCATTAGAAAGCAATATTGTTCGTATAAAGTTACAAGAATCCCCTTTCAAACAGCGGGAGCGGGCTGGGGGTTTAGGGCGGGGGGGGGGGGGGTGGGTGCGTTGATAATAAGTCCTTCAAATAAAGTACAGTATTGATTTGACCCTTGGTAATAGCCAAGTGGTGCATGTCCGCGACACGTTGGCTACTTTACCGAACTTTTTGTTCTATTTATTTGCAAAATTTCAAAATCCTCGAACGGTTTGGAAGTTAAAGAACGGAAATGGTTCGAGAAACAACTCGCTATAGACCCAACCCTCCAAAAAATATATCAGCAGCTGTTGGATATAAACAAAACGTGAGCACTCACATCGCCGCGATGATAGAAATCATTTGATTGAGAACATTTATTGTGGACGGGGGCAATGAACATCATTAATTGAGTACAATACTCGAGGACGCGATGATTGACCATATATGAAATCCTAATATCAATCGAAGACGCGATGATGGAACTGCAATTTAGAACACTAATCGAGGGCGCGATGATGGAACTGCAATTTAGAACACTAATCGAGGGCGCGATGATGGAACTGCAATTTAGAACACTAATCGAGGGCGCGATGATGGAACTGCAATTTAGAACACTAATCGAGGGCGCGATGATGGAACTGCAATTTAGAACACTAATCGAGGGCGCGATGATGGAACTGTAATTTAGAACACTAATCGAGGGCGCGATGATGGAACTGCAATTTAGAACACTAATCGAGGGCGCGATGATGGAACTGCAATTTAGAACACTAATCGAGGGCGCGATGATGGAACTGCAATTTAGAACACTAATCGAAGACGCGATGATGGAACTGCAATTTAGAACACTAATCGAGGGCGCAAGGATGAAACTGAAATTTAGAACACTAATCGAGGGCACAAGGATGAAACTAAAGTCAGGATCTATAAAGTTTTAAACACTAGAGCTAGATGGAGAGATAGGTTCTTTCTACATCATTAAATCAACTTAGACTACATTATCATTTCAAAGGTGTCTCAGTTAATGACACAAAGCAAATATTACATGTTGCTATCAATATTGTATGGTTTGGACAATTATAGCTGATGACTATGATGCTCTTGAATCAATTATAGCTGATGACTATGATGCTCTTGAATCAATTATAGCTGATGACTATGATGCTCTTGAATCAATTATAGCTGATGACGATGATGCTCTTGAATCAATTATAGCTGATGACGATGATGCTCTTGAATCAATTATAGCTGATGACGATGATGCTCTTGAATCAATTATAGCTGATGACAATGATGCTCTTGAATCAATTATAGCTGATGACGATGATGCTCTTGAATCAATTATAGCTGATGTCGATGATGCTCTTTAATCGGATTGAAATCATCGACCGTACATATTTTGAAAAGCAAAATGACAGAAAATAAATCTCACATACACCATTAGCCCACATGGAGAGCAAATGTATAAACGGGGATTATTACTGGAGACAAACGTCTCTTCCTAATGACAATCGATTCATACAATTGACAGACGAAAAAAAACACGCAATTGAACACGCGTTATTTCCACTAGATGTGTAAACATATGTTAACGTGTATTATTATTACGCTTAATTGACACTATTCTAGCCCACGTGAACATCGGAAAACATTGGAATAGTGTTTTGGTTCCGACCGTATATCTTTATTATTTGCATACTATACAGACTAACACACGTTATTAAATGAACTTTAAATAATCGATATGCGTTCTTGTATGCCACATATTTTGTGAAATTAATCCCATGCAAGACAGCGAAATGCATTTATGGGCATAGAAGCACTGTTTATAACTGAAGCCGTACATATTTATGTACAAGGCATTTTTATTACAGAGCTTAATGTGAATGAGTACGTTCTGGAAATACTTATATATCATTATACATTTTTGACGATATCCAATTACCACTCAATACGAAATGAAAACTCAAACACGATTGGTATCGTTTTAAGATGTGATCAAGTATATGTATATTTTATCGAACAAGTGTGTGTATTTGGTGATTTTGTTGTCCTTTACACAACGCGACTTTATACGTTTGAGCCACGCACAGGCTTGTAAGGGACGGCACTTTCCGCTTAGACGGAATCTTTTGTTTAAATGAAGTCTCGAATGAATGTGTATGTGGAAAGAGTCGTCCTTGATTAGCCTGTGCAGACTGCACAGATTAATGTTAGGTGAAACCTTTCGCACCTGAATGTAGCCCAGTTTTCCCAGAACGAGGCTTATATTAAGTGCATGCTATCTGCCGAAAAAAAATGAATGTGGAACGTGTTAGAATACGGCTAAAGAACTCATAAGAAAGCATTACAATTTAGAACTTTAAAATAATAGATACAAATATTATTTATTAAATTTAATGCACTTAAATACAGGAATTATGAACTCCAAAACAAAATTGTTATGAGCTAAGTTATGTTAGATATTTAACATGGACTGTACCTGTCGTTCTATTTGGTTAAAAGTTAGAATTGTCCTGCAATACTTGGACTGAACGAGTGTTGGTTGCGAATGCTAGTATTAAACTAATAAAAAGACAAGTCATAGATATTTTAATGTTCGAAATAAACAGCATCATATTTGTGAGATAATGTAATGTTTATACGCAACATGCTTAAAAAATTAAAAACATGTAGATGGTAAATTATTAAAAAGATTAATAAAAGATTATTAAAACACTTAACTCGTAAAACTGCAGTGACAAATAGGCATCCGAATTTATTTTGAAACATTGCACATTTTCATATTAGCATTTTAAGACAAGGCAACATTTATAATTGATAAATGAAATGTTTGCAATTTTGTCATACCGTTATTTCATCAGTATCGCCAGTATTTGGCATCTATGTCATATGAATGAAATGCAGTTCACCTTTATAGACTTGATTCTTTATACACCCATCAAACACGTATTATTTTAACGACACAACCGATCTCAAGAAATGGTTCGCGTTGCTTGTTGTTTCAGTCATTATCGTCATTGTATTTACGAGTTGGGCCTCGTTCTGGTAAAACTGAGCTTTATGAATGTGTAAAATGTGTCATCCTAGATGCCATTGTCCGCTTTGATGGAAATGTTTGTTTAAAGAAAGTCTTTTAGAACGAAATTCAGTAACATCGGGAAGTATCGTCTCTGATTAACCTGTGTGGACTGCATAGGCTTAAACGGGGAAACACTTTACACACATTCATTAAGCCTAGTGTTCTTAGAACAAGGCTCAATTAACCGTCGTTTATGATTTTAAGAGGATTTACAAGATCAAGCCAAAAGAAACGTTTTACATAAAGTAAATGAATATCATTAAAGAGATAATTACATGCAAACACTTTGGTTGAGAAAGTAATACCTATATCACAAAAATTCTCCACCCAAATGCACACGAACTTTAATAAATTCCTGGTAATTGCGTTCTTGTATAACTGTAAATACTATTTAAATTTTAGACAGTAAATAATGAATGGTTTGGGTTACAGTCTTAAGTTTACATAGAAAAAATATACCGTTTTATTTCCAGACAAAAACTATTTTTCAGATGATTTGCTAATTGATACCAATATTAAGGTTTTACATTCACGTATCAATTCAATGTTCATATTAAGATTGTCGTCCGCATCTTCTTCATCTCTCTAAAGGAATACTGTCGTAGACTGATATTTAAATTGTTATTTGACGTTATTTACAGATAATGAATATTTCATTTGGAATCAACAGAGAACGTTTGAGGCTACTAATTAAACTTGGAAGTAAGTAAATTCTTTGAACTCGTTCCAAGCACTGAAGCTGTTACTATATATTTGATGATGGTTACGAGAAAGTATTTTCAAACAACGTTTCTGGAGTTTCAAAAAGCATAAATATACTTGACATCTTATACACCCCCGCAATTATCGTTTGTTTATGAAATGTTTAAATGACACAATTATATTGTAAATAAAATGCAACACAGCACGGTTGTTGACAACAGGGTGTCCTTTTATGTGATTATGTTCATTCCTTATTTAGATATATGCTTTGTTGCAAAATTAGCGATTGTTCAATTCAACTGGTGTCCAAAAAGAACAAACTTTTCTTGTTCTAGCAAAATTTTATGTTATTGTTTGTTTAACAGGCTATAAGCACGACACTCAATATTCATTTTAAACATAAGACTTCATTTTCGAATCTATGATATGTGATATATAATTGAACTTAGATGTTAATTTGAATACAAGTTTTGGCACGGTGTTCCCGTTGCAGCGATTCATCTTTTCATCACGGGGTCAATGTGTTTGTTTTTTATATAAAGCACTGCAATATTGCTTTGTATGATACGGGACTTCATGAATGTGCGTAGATGTCGTCCAAAATTAGCATGTGTATTCCACACAGGCTAATCAGAGAGGAAATTTTCCGCACAAATGGAAACTTTGTTAAAATGAAGTATCTATTACACTAAAAGCCAGTAGGAAAGTTTTGTCCCAAATAAGCCTGTGTCGACTGCAAAGCACAAGCATGAAGGTCCTGTGTCAACTTCAAAGCAGAAGCATGAAGGTCCTGTGTCGACTGCAAAGCACAAGCATGAAGGTCCGTGTCGACTGCAAAGCACAAGCATGAAGGTCCTGTGTCGACTGCAAAGCACAAGCATGAAGATCCGTTTTTTCCAGAGTGAGACTCAATTACAAATACAGGAATAGTGCAACTTCAGACGAATTATAAGGAGACAAATTGGTATACTACTAGTCTCTACTTTGAAGGCAAGCGAGAAATTGATTAAAAATACAAATAACAATAATGTCCTGGGACGATCAAGGCCAACAATTAGGCGCAATCACACAATCTGCTGATGAGCTACGCTGCCCGCTGTAAAGGTTGTGCTGTCTCATTTGAGGGTAGGGTAGCTCCCGATCAGACTGCCCGCTGTAAAGGTTGTGCTGTCTCATTTTAGGGTAGGGTAGCTCCCGATCAGACTGCCCGTGTTGAGCTGGTGTTGAGCTACACTTGCATCAAAATATACATTTTTGTATTACGCGGTAAAAAACGCTTTCCTATTTTAATTTTAATTGTTCTCTTTTCACTTATTTTATTGCATATGTTTAGATTACTGTTGGTCCTGTGCTTATATGTGGGAATATAATTTGAGTTAACTTTTTAAATATGTTAATCGACAATTTGCTCGAACAGAGTGTTTGGCGTTTACTTTCCTGATTTCTGTTTTATTATATGTGTAATTAAACTGTGTTGGTTTCAATTTAATTTCATTAAACCTGTCCTTGTTTCTTTTTTGCATTATGTACTCGTATATTAAAAAATGCCTATCGACATAAAATATCTGCAAAGGTATTTTTCCAATTATTGTCAAAGGTTCTGAGCATATAACTATAACTTTTGACGTTCAAATTCAATGTTAACATTTATTTTTAAATCACGACTGTTGGCGTTTTTATATGTGGATTTCCCTGGTCACTGTTTGAGTTTCCTTATGAAAAGCCATTGTTGATATTTTTCTGGAGTTCAGAACAACCACTTTGAAATGGTAAAATATTTGTAGATCATATGTGTTGTAATTAAACGGCGATACAAAACATTAAAGATGATACGAATTTGCTCAATACTTTCATGAAAGAGTTCCAGAATAACCTTACCTATATGTACCTACCTGTATATACTCCCATGTCGTGAGAGAGAAGCAACTCTATTTACAAATTGTCAAATCGGTCAATTCAAAGCATAGGGAGTGTAAACAAGTAAATAAATATGCAAGACCTTCACACTCAGCCAAGATAGAATAACAAAACACACGATTGAAAACTCACTTTAAACATTATTGCCTCACAGTATTAATTTACAAAAAAAAATACTGGAAAATATTACATCGAAGAGATTGAAATTTACTTACTCAAAAGATAAAGAAAACTGTGTTTTCATTTTATTAACAGATGCTTGTAGGGTATGATAATCTCCTCTCCCCCCTCCCAACAACAAATAATTATTTTAAGGAATCATTTGGCAAACTTTTTTTCTAAACAAGTTTAACACTATATAGCATTTTGCTGTAATGATGTGCATTCTTGTCCTGAAGGTATTTGTGTTTGTTGCATTATCTACAAATCATCTGTGCCAAACTATGTTTGCTGCATGTTGAACGTTGCTCTTTATGCCTGACTGTTCAGATAAAAACTATTGCATATTTCCCACCTCATTATAGCGTATTAGATAATACCAATAGTTTTATATCGACGTCATGGGACATGAGCAATCGTTTAAAGGGAATACTCATCAATAATTAAAAGGAAAAACACACATTATGAAATATCAAATGCTTGTAATATATTTCCATAGTGTCCCCAGCAATCAAGCGCTGATATATGTGTATGCCAAGGACGTGGTAGATATTGCGCAATCGACTTGTTCAACGCATAGAACAATACTTAATAATAATCGACACACGGTAAATCCTCACAATTAAGTCAATGCGGATCTATACAAAATCAGAAGCAGATTTTTTTTTACAATAAAATATTATTTAAAACAAAGCAAAGCCACATGCAGGCCAAATAAATGCTTTATTTGGACATTGTTGCTATTTGAGATTGCCAATCTTTTACAATTTGTACAATTATGTTATATGTGGTAATTCTGAAAATGTTTGTTTTTGTCATGCCAGTTGTCAATCGGATATTGGTGTCAGAATTAAAAGGTTGTCGTTCTTCAGATAAGTAATTATGTGCTGACACATCTGAACATAACAGAACAGAACAACTCTTTATTTACACCCAGGTATACAAGGTATACAATAAGGGAAATGCAGCTGGCATATTTGAGTCGAGTTCTGAGAAAACTGGACACTTTCCGGTTTTTATGACATGTTTCGTTTAAATGAAGTCTCTTCTTAGCAAAAATCCAATTTATGCGGAGAGTGTCGTCCCTGATTAGCCTGTGCGGACTGCACAGGCCAATCTGGAACGACACTTTACGCACATGCATTATGCTCTGCTTTCTCAAAACGCGACTCATATAATTAAGCCTTGCTCTCGGAACACTGGGTGAAATAAAAGTGCGTTAAAGGAGTCCCAGATCAGCCTGTGCAATCCGCAAACGCTTATACGCGACGAAACTTTCCTCCTAAACTGGTTTTTTTTCAGAAAAGGCTATCTTAAAACAAACAATTCCATTAAAGAGGAATGTTCGTCCTTGATAAGCCTGTGCGGACTGCACAGGCTTATTTTGGGCGACACTTTACGCAAAAGCATTAAGCCCGGTTGATAACGAAGCTCAATTTAAGACGACTCGTTTTGAAGTTTTTTTATTGGTTATTAGTTAAACATAATACAGTTACTTTATTGACGGGCATATATCGCCTAATTGGTGACAACGTGTAGAATTTGTTTTAGTAAACACATAGTCAACCAAAAGGTACACTTTCTAATACCTGTTTTAACATTGATTTTTGTTTATTTCTGTAAATACTAGTATGATAATACTGTATGGTTTTATATTGATCACGATGAACTGTAAAATGAATAAAATGTTTGTTCTGTTCTGTTGTGATAGTATGTTTATCTGCACAAACAATAATATATTTAAAAAAATAAGTCAGTGCTTTGGTTATTTATGTTCTTGTCAATTTGCTTTTTGTACTCAAGCATAATGGATTCTAGTTAGTGAATGTTAATATTTAATGAAATCCATACCTTTCTCAGCTGAATGGGTTGTGGTGGCAAATATTGGATTACTGTTAAAAAGCCAACCCGTTCCCATCTAGACGTGTAAATTCCCCAGAGTTTTGATAAAAAATGACTTTACTTTCATCGCCAACCGCTTGACTGGATTGCTTGATTACGGTACGGAGTTCCTTATTGACATAACTCCCCGATACAGTGTCAAAACAATGGTGCTATGAAAGAGGCGTTATTGGTACCAGTACGAACCAGCCAATCTACAATAGCGCTTCTACATTCCGAGTTCTCAATTTCCATTGGCTGGTGTGGTGACACTGAGAGTAGCACGTGATGACGTGGCGTTCTTTGTGCATTGACTTCTGTGCGACTTCTGTTGGACTTAAAGAACACCCGAATATTTTAAAAAGAGAAGTTGATTTGTTTGGAATCATGAATGGGAGGATAATACTTGGCATTGCATCTTTTTTCTACTGCATGTAAGTAAATAAGTTATTAAAATCTTTTATATTGCAAGGTTATTCATAAATTTAACAAACTCATAAAATATGAAATCTCCTAAATTATGCACATTTTAGTATATTGTATCTATTATATTTATTTATGCAAATATAAAATACATATGCCAATTTTAAATAATTGTATAGATTGAATAGACAAACTGTCTATAATGTGTAAATTCATAAACAAAAAAACTTAACAAAGAAAAGTCGACACACATAGGTAAAATTTGTATCATTACGTTAGTACAATTTAGAAATATGTCTGCTTTCATTTAAAGTATAAAAATCCAATTCAATGATTCCCATGTTTTAATTTTACCCGCTATGAGGATTTGATATTCGCTTATGATTTTAGCACCATTTGCATTGCTTTTGCATGCAGTATTTCATTGAAAAAGCACACATTTTCTGTATATAAAATGTGTTTCCTTCTTTATCTAAGTATATAGGTTATAAACGTACAATTGTTTAGAAGTTGTGTGAATATGTTTAATAATACTTTAAATAAAAGTAATTTAATATATGTTACATTTGTATACCATGAAATGTATTAATCTTCAACAGTCTTACTTTAGAGCACGGTTATTGACAAGACCGAAACAGGATGTGTTCACATTAAGAAAGGCCAGAGGAATATGCTTCGTATACATTTTTGTTTTTATATTTATACTTTGACTTAATGCTTTAAATTAGTGAACAATCATCGACGCAAAAGGAACAAGAATCAGCTTATCTATTACATGATTGATTAACATTACTCGATAAAACGCTCAACATTCTACCGTGTCTAATCATTTTGGGCATATATGTTTTGTTTTTGAAGGTCACTCGCTTTGCTCTGTATAAACAAAACTGATATAAAATATAAACAATACAGTGAATGAAATACAAATCATAATGACGTCGTATTACGTAATAGAAAGTCGTTTCGATGAATAAATAAATCATATTTGGCTTGTTTATATGTCTTTAGCGAGTTTTTTGCCAGATTGGGAAAAGTACCGGTACCAGCTTAATTTGGAAAATTGTGCGCAAAACTCCCTGACATTTGGAAAAATTCACGTCGTGAAGTCTTTAAATTGGGTAATTGATATATTTTATGTTTTGCTTCCAAATCCGTTAAAGTTAATAACTATATGTTGTCAAGTTGTCAATATTATATTTACTTAGGTTCAAGCCAAAGAGCTGCGTAGGCAAACTAACTAAATGTTGCATTTCATATATATATGTATGTATACATATTTTAAGAAACCTTTAATTGGGATAATTTGTTACAGAAATTTGGAAATTTGTAGTTTTTTCTATATTTAGAAAGTTTCCGGTACTTTATAAAGAAAGACAAAAATCGCTGAATTGTATTGTTGTTATAGTGCAAAGACACACTGACTATAGAAGGGGTCATGGCTGTGATGAAAGTCCTCAACGCGTATTCATAGTCGTTATTACTCGTAGGACATTTATTTGTGCTGCTTTCATGGATTTACACTTCCATGTATTTAACAGAAGCACATCGTCGGACAATGACCGATCCAAAGGTCTCTTTTTGTCCACATAGGAAATTACGAGTTAACGAGTTAAAGGTTTACAAAATAAACTACACGAAATTTTGGCCTGAGGACTAAAAATGATTAAGCAGTATTTCTAGCTACCAAAGCATGAACTATTCGTGCTAATAAGAAATGATCTGTAACGAACAAATTTCAATGAAAAGGAAGGACATTATATTACAATGATTGTTGAAAGTTGGACACAAACGTGTGTTGTACATTTCACAGACAGGAATTTTCCCAAACAAACATTAAATAGGGTCTCATTATTTTATAAATTTATAACATATTTTTTGCAAAACTGTAGTTATTTTAAATCAAACACACACTGAATTTGAACGATGTTAAATGGTTTGAATTTCAAAGTAGTAAATGTAGCTTTAAGTACGTAAGTTTCGTGACGTCTGATACCTTTCAATTTCAACTTATTGAAATGAGCTGGATAATTTGTGTTTGTTGAAAATAAGACGAATAGAATCCCTATATTATGCAAGATATTTGCTAAGTAGCTGTATTTAATTAGTACATGAATTTTAGTGTCTTCAATTAATTGGCCGCTTCAAACAACAACCCATATGAACTGTTATATTAAAAGTCTTATGTCGCCGGAAAAATACTTTAGAAATAGACATGGAAAGAACAAAAAAAAAGAGAATAATAGGTTGATGACGTGAATGGACAATGGTTATCTGGCAAGGCGGAGGAATTTATCGGGTGAGCCTTAGGCAAATCCGCTGAGATCCGCCGACGAGCCAGATAACCAATTTCCACCCATGTCACCAACCTATTATTCTATGTTTCATGTCACATTTACAACATTCGTACATTAAGCCCAAGAAGTGTTCCATACTTGTTTGACCTTGTGTAGATTTTCTTACGTCATGCTATAGTTGTTAATGCCACATGAAAAGGCATGCGCAGCGAAAAATAGTTCCAGTACAATTTTGTTTAATCCAGCTACCCTTACAGAAATAAAAAGGTTGCAGCTATGTAGCGGAAATGTTGCGGTTACAAAGCCGCTACCATTTTTTTTGTAGCCAGAACTACTAGCCAGAAAGTAGCCAATAGTAGCCGCTAGCGGCTACCTTATGGCAATTCTTTGGCTATTAGTGGCAGCTAGCGGCTCTTATAACCACTAGCGGCTCATTGTAGCCGCAAGCGGCTCATAGTAGCCAGAAGATAGCCAGAACGTATTCTTGTAAAATAAGTGCAATTATGAGCCAGATGGTAGCCACAACCAATACTTTAATATTAATCGTGAAAACACAAAAGGCTTATAGTAGCCACTAGTGGCTCTTAGTAGCCAGAAGGTTGCCACAACTATAGAATGGCATCATATTTTGTATTATGTCATGACATCACTGATGATGTCATGACATCACTGATGATGTCATCAGACACAAATTCAAAATGGCTGAAGAATCTGACAAACAAAAAGAAGTTACTGGGGAAGAGTTAAAGTCATTGTTAGTAATTAATACAGTTTCAATTGGTGTATATTTATTTTTACATTTCAATTGTTGCTGTTTTTAAACAAAAGCAGTAAAAATACATATATCATAGCAAGATTAATTTTATCTCTGGATTATTTCAAAAGGTTGTCATGATGTTTTAATTCTAGCTGATGGGCTGGCCATTTGTCAAGTCAACATCAAAGACTAAAGTAATCCATATACATATAATATTCTTTCTAAGAGGGTTTCTGATAAAAAAATGTTGCAGTGTTTCAGATTGGCCCCACTTTCCTCAGGAAAGGTGTCCTAAATAGTCAATTTTTCCCGAACATTTGACCTAATTCATGAAAAAACTTTCAGACAGCATGTTATCGTAAAGTTAATAAAAAAAAGCAAGTCAAAACTAAATCCAATAACATTTTACTTCAAATAACACTTAACAATAGATTTTTAGGAGAGTTTTTTAGTAGAAAATGCGTTGGTTTGCAATTGAAAATATGGTATTGTAGGTTCATATATGTTTATGGCTGTCAAGGATAGCAGCGGCAAAGTAGCCAGAGCAGAGCCAGAACGAGTAACGGCAACAAAGCCGCAACTAGTAGCCAGAAAGCTCATTTGCATACGAAAAACTACCTTGCCGCTATATAGCGGCAACTAGTAGCGGCAACTTAGCCGCAACATTGCGGAAACTTAGCCGCTACTAGTAGCCACAGGGTCTAAATTTTCGTAAGGGCATATACCACGTAATTTCTTTTTAACGTGAACACATTGAACAAAACATAAATAATTGCGCTTGAAAAAAATAATTAAAATATGAAATAACCAACAGTGCTGACAAATATCAAAATACACACAACGTGTTTATTTAGCGATACTGCAATACTCATCACCGGAGAGCGACTGACGGATATACGAGGTCACGTGGTCAACTAGCGTTATAACTTTTGGGTTATTAGGTTACCTGGTTATCAGGCTGTTTTAAAGGCATATGACAGGATAAAAAAAGATAAATGGTGCTCGCTGGCTGGTCGTTATCAAGTTCATCTAAAGAATGAAGAGGTTCAAATCTCAAATGATTAAAGCTATAAAATGTACTATTACATTCCAGGTAGATACTTAAATCGAGATTTCCCGGGTTGTAATTGTTACTTTTAACACGTCTCGCCTTTATACTGGAAAATATGGAGTAAATGCCATCTTCAGAAAAGAAGTCTTGTTTGTTTAACTGAGTGGCTATAGGTTTCGAGTGATGAAACTAAAATAAAACAAAAACATTCTGCTAAACATTTTGGAGATAAAACCATTGACTATTCAAATGCAATGGGAACGGCGGTTATCAATATCAAACTGATATGCACACATTGTACTGC